>NW_026596069.1:33935993-33997286 GCF_907164565.1 Psammomys obesus | reverse complement strand
GTGTGTGTGTGTGTGTGTGTGTGTGTGTGTGTGTGTGTGTGTGTGTGCATGTGCGCACAGGCACACTTGCTAGTGCAGGCACACGTAGAGACAGGGGCTGACCTTGGGGTGTCTTTCCTCATCATCTCATCCCTTCATCTTTTTCTCAAGGGGGGTGTGACTGCCTGTGAAGGTTACCATTTTGTCTAGGCTGGCTGGCCAGCAAGGTCCTGGATCTACCTCTCTCTACAGCCCAGTGCTAGGGTGATGGGTGTTGGCACCCCACTCCATCCTGGGGCTCCAAACTCAGCATCTCACATCTGTGCAGCAAACCCACAATGCCATCTTTCAGTCTCTGCTTTTCTACTTTTAACAGCTACTAGTTTGCTAGGGTTGCCTTAAAATATCACACAGATGATGGCTTAACAGAACAGAAATTTATCCTTTCACATTTCTAAAAGTGAAAAGTAAAAAATCAGCATGCCAGAGGCTATCCTCTCTCCGAAAGCCCAGGTAGAGTCTTCCTTGTCTGCTCTGGCTTCTGCTGAGTCACACAGCCTTGGTGGCCCTTGGGCTTGTGATAACACAGCTCCAGTCCTGCTTCCACTACCACACATGCCTTCTCTCTGTATGCCTGTGTCCCATTTCCACATTACACAATCAGGATACAGACCCTGAACTTAAGGCACATGATGATGGTTGGTTTTAATTTGTCCACCGGACACAGTCTATAGTTACCTGTGAAGCAAGTCTCAATGAGGAAAAGTCTAGATTAGTTTGGTCTTGATCATGGGAAGACCCACCCATTGTGGGGGATGCCATTCCATGGACTGGGGACCTGGGGTCATGTAAGAGTGGAGAAAGTGGGCTCAGCACTAGTATGCAGGCATTAATTGCTCTCTAATCCTAACCACAGATGCAGTGTAACTGGCTGCTTCAAGGCCCTGCCTCTTCAGCATCTCTGTAGTGATGGACTGTAGCCGGAATTGTGAGCCCAATATACCCTTTCTCCCTTCAGTTGGCTTTTGCGGGGTCATTTTATCAGACCAACAGAAAACAAAACCAAGACAGGGACAGTTTTACCATGGTATAGCTTCATCCTAAGTTGGTCACGCTACAAAGACTTTCTGAAGAAGTCCACATTCATAGGGAATAGGTGTGTCGGTTAGACAGCAGGAAGAGCTGTCTCCCTGAGAGTGAGGATTAAGTCAGGCAGCTAGCTGGGTGTTGTGGAACACTGTCCCAGGGCATGGCATGCCACTGTCATCTTGAAATCAGAACAGATTACCCACACAAGACCCTCACAAGAAGGAGCCTATTAACATTCCCTCCCGAAGGAGAAGAGGAGTGAGGAGGGCGATGACATTCCTCTGAGGTTACAGCCATTCACTGCCTCATGCCTGACCTATGTGTTCCTGGGAGTTGCTAGACTTTGGAGGAGGTCAAAGGGTAACTGAAGGGGGCAGTCCAGAAACAGAACTATAGTCATCGTCAGGCTGGGGTAGGACTTCTTGGTGATGAGGCTGAGTTTTATTGTATTTATATTCATTTGTTTGTTTGTTTTTTGATAATTTCATGTATGTATGCATTGGGGGTGTTTGGGTTTTAATTTTTCTTTTTACAATTCTATACACGTATTTTGATCAGATTACCAAGATGAAATAAGCAGATGAAGTTGTGACAAGAAAGACAAAAATGTAAAGCAAAGCCACTTGAGTGACTAGAAACTAATCCTTGGAATAATGGACAGGTTTGGCTCCATTTAAAACAACATTTCTCTATAACATGAAAGACACTATTTATATAGCTAAAAAAATCAAAACCTTAAGAATAATTTTATAACATATCCGAGTGACTAAGGACTATTATCTAAAACATTTAAATCATCTTTACAACCTTCCCACACAGAGAAAAATAAAATGAGAAAAATATAAATAGGCAATTTATAGAAGAGAAAATGCTAATAAACTTAATAAAATACACTCAATCATAATAATAATTAAGTAAAACATTAAAACAATATTATACATTACATCACATTGGCAAAGGCTGAAAGTTTGTTGTTATTTGGATCTGGTCAGGGTATGGGGAAATAGGAGTGCCAGCATAGTGTTAGTGAAAGCGTAAATTATCAGTAGAGCCGCTATGAAGAGCAACCTGGTAGTCAGGACTTACAAAAAATGAAAATTCCCATACTATTCAACTCAGCCATTTTTTTCTCCCTGTAGCTACCCTCAAGAAATACCTCATACATAGCAACTCATACCAAAGATGTTCAATTCTTGTAAGAATGAAATATGGGAAACCATCTGAATATTTAACCTCTGAGAATTACTGACTCTAGAATACTGCATAACACTTTAAAAGAAAAAGACACTGAATATATAGAAACCTTCAAGATACTTCAAGATCACTGAGCAAAAAATATATCCAGTTGCAGGCCCCCCAAATAAGGTACTTTTTGACATTTGGAAAAAAAGCAAAAGGAAGCACAGCTATGCACACCTTTGGGTACAGGTTGAGTCTCTCCACAACAGAAGGTTCTAGAAGGAAATAAAGCAAGATCTAGAAGGAAGCGCATCCACTAAGGAGAGGAGGTCTACTCTAGGAATGGAGAGAGCTTTTATTCACAAGGACAGTGTACTCACATTATTGAGTGTTTGAAAATAAGTTACTCGAAAATACTAAAATCAGTCATAAATACTATGAGAGATGGATCTGAGCAGGGGAGACAGTGGCTCAGCTTTATGGGAGGGCACCCTGGTTTGTCTGGGGCTCTCTGGAGACTTGGGACTGAGCTATGGTGGCCCCTGAAGGCAGAAAGAATTCCACAGGGATTGGGCTGCCTGAAGCAACAACACTGGGAGAACACAAAGGAGCCTTGAAACTCTGGACCTTTCTACACATAGATGTAGAGTTTATTTAATTATAAAACAACCCAAGCTTGCCCCCAAATTCAACTGGTACAGACAAATATAAGGAAGAAGTAACTCCCAGCCACATTCTGCCCTCTGGAGACAACTACCACAGCATTTAGGGTATATGTACTCCTCCTGTTCTTCGAAGATCCAAGCTAATGCCAGCAACAAAATGAGCAGCCCCAGGCTCACTCAGGTTGTGAGCAAAGTTTGGCTTTATTTGTATCCCTAATTAGGCTGTGTCAAGAAAGTATCTGTCTGAACCGGTGTGAGAGGTGAAACTGAAATGGGTACAGAGCTTCTATTATCTAGAGCTTCTATTACCTAGCGATTCTATTATCTAGAAGCTTTTTACCCATTTCAGTTCAATGTTGCTTCCTTTTCTAAAACTGAAAGAAGTGGCTATTTCTCAAAACCACACTTTACCACTGTGGATGCACAGGGCATGGATGAGACCTCTGGATCATCTCAAGGTCATTCCAAGGTGCCTGGCTGATAGAATGGGGAGAGGAGAACAGGAAATGCCTGCATGGGAAAGTTTTCCCTTTTTCTCCATTGATAACTCCTGAGCCTTTTTTAGCCAGACACTTGTCAACAAGAGAGAAGCCACACAGAGGCTTAGGAGGGAGGGTGGTAAACTGCTGGCCCAGAACCAGCATAGGCCTTGCAGCCACCTGGATGGCCTATATTTAGGGAAGATACCTTGCTTTCTCCTTAGAAGGCTAAAGGAATCCCTGCATGGTCAAAGAGTCTTGGCAGTGTCCTCAGAGTCACATGCCCAGAGCCTGTATGACTGGGGGTCAGGAACTGCCTAGAGTTCACATCTGCCTTTCCTAGGTACTAGGTCAGCACTGGTGGACACTGAGCATTTTGTATGTAACCACACATGCATGCTGCTTTTGGTCTTATGTAACATACTTCATGATATCTCAAGTAACATGGTACAGAGAATATCATGGCCAGTTCCAAGATAGCCAATAAACACAAGGCACCAAGCTTCACCTTCAGAAATTTGCCAGTAAGCAGCCCAGACAGCTGTGAGCAGATCTGACACTAATTAAGATGGAATAATAATAAAAAACAAATTATAAATGCCAAAGGTATATGCTCATAACTTACCCAGGAGCAGAGGAATTGCTACAAGTTTGGGGCCAGGCTGTTCTACACAGTGAGTTCCAAGTCTGCACAGTGAAGCGCTTCTTCATGAAAATAAAACATAAAAAAAAGCAGAGACTGGTGGAGCAGCCCTGTTACACTAATGCCAAGGATGAGGGAAGGAAGCAGCTTGCAGCAACTCTACCAGTTCACAAAGTGCTTTCACATCAGTACACTTAATTGAGCAACTATGGGTACCTTTAACAGTGTGGCACTCTCGCTCTCAGCCAGCCACAGTGGTCTGTGGTGTATTTCAGAGGGCGTTTACCACATCCACAACACTAACCCAGTCTTCCAGCCAACTTCCATTTCTTTCTTCTGGACCAAGTTTCAGACTCCTCCTATTTGATTCTCTCTCCTCATCCTTGCCAACTGCAATGTGACTAACGGCTGCCCTTAGGTCAAAGCCTGTTGACCAAGTTAGAACATGCAGAGCACACATATCCAAAGGATTAGGACTGAGCATAGAGATGTTGTGCCCTCTCCCTAATGAAGAGATTCTTCAGTGGGAGCTTTGTGGTCACGTTAGCAACATCCCACAGTAGCTTCCCCTTCTGCTCTGCTAGTGAACAAAGCAGTCAAGAGTGAGTCAACAGTCTCTAATTCGTATGTCCCAGTTTATACTTTGGCTTGAGTTTTTCCTCAGGCTTCAGGAGCCTGGGATATTTTATATCTTGTGCTCTGCCTTTGAAAGGATCAAACTAACTTTGTAACCTATATGTCTTCTAAAGCCTATATTTTTGAGTTTTAGCCTCCTAGTACCTTTCCAGAGAACAGAGGAATGTGACCCTGGCCACCTGTGAGGACAGATGTAAAAAAAAAAAAGCGAGCAAGCAATGACCTTCACTCAGCAAAAAGAACGACCAGACCGTTGTCTTCGAGATAGTGTTTCTTAGCAACCAACCCAGACAGCCTCAATCATTCTTCTGAGTAGCTCCTGACCTCCAGCCAAAGCCCAAAGCCCCGATCTTCAAGGATGAGTTAACCACTCCCACCTTTAATTGTAGTTGCTTCCACACTTGGCAGGACTGGCCAAGCTTGAGCACCTAAGACTAACCAATTATCTTACTTTATAGCTTCTTCATCCAACCCTAAATTGCCAAGACTGCAACTTCAAAATTCCCGCGCTTTGTCTTTTAAAAACCCAAGGCCTTTGTCTCCCGGTGCCACTCTTTGACAACCGGCAGGGGTGACCCCATTGCACAATGGTTAAAATAAACCCTCTTGCAATTTTGCAACGATGAGATCTGGTCTCCTGAATTCTCTTCATCGCTTCTGAAAATTAGGCTCATGCTGGGCCTAACACCTTGTGACCTTAAAACTGTGGCCTTAAATAAAATAACATGTGCTGGTTTAAATGACCATCTTCATGTCCTCAGTTGTGCATAGCTGCATTGTGTCTGCATCTCAGTTCTGATCCAGAATCTCCTTTCAAATCCACCAGACTTCACCACGGATAATTTCTGATCTCATGCTTGTCCTCAAAGGAGCACAGCTTCCAAAGGGCTTTGTGCTGTAGGCTTCGACTCACCTTAGTTATCTGTTTTTCAGGACTGCAAGCATGTTCTGAGAGGACCTTCCTCCAGAGTCATCTGTAAATGTGACCTCCCTGCCTCCCTTCCCCCACCAACTTGCTCTAGATTTGTCAAATGCATAGACTGTGCCAAAATATTTTGGAATTTCCCTTAGAACTCTGATCAAAGAAGGTCCTAGGAGGCAATTTCACAATCTCTTAAGTAAGACTGCAGTCTTTGGTTAAAGAAAGTTACCTCTGGAGAGCAAGGGAGATGCATGGAACTCCTCAGTTGGTGGCCATTTCCTCCCCAGTCCCTCTGCCACCTCTCTACTGGCCCCACTCACCAGCTAGACCGAAGAGTCTGCAGCCCACTTCTCTGAGGTTCCCGTCTCTCTGAGGTTTCTGCCCCTCTGAGGTTCCCCTTCTGCCCCCTGTTCCATGCATGCTTGAGTCCACTGAACATTCAGAGCCTCGTGAATTCTCAACTGGAAAGTATTTTTGGCCAATCAGCATCCATTTGGTTTGTTGGAAGCACAGAACTGTGGTTTTCTTTGGTGAACCACCTTCTGCCCATAGCATTTGGCTCCAAGAAAATGTCAGTCAATGTGCTCTCACCTTCCTTGAGTGGTGGGTGGGCCTATGGACTGAGCCAGGCCAGTTCTGCTGTGAGCTGCACTATGAATGAAGTAAGGATGGGAACAAGCAGTGCAGACTCCTTCATCTAGAGTCATCTCTTTCCAAAACTGCTGGTTAAATACTATCCCTAATACCATCATGGCTCCCTCTGGACTTCAGTTTTCTCATGGAGTAAAAGAGTAAAAAGTAGATAAATCCTTTCCAAAATGCTTTGATCATAAGCAATCCGCAGTGACTTCAGTAGATATACAGGTGATATCCATTAGGCATACCTAGTAGTTCTCAAATTGAAGAGAAGACTGAGAATTCAAATGTTGTGGTTTCAATTTGTTAACTCATGCTGAAAACTTGACCCCCATATAGTAAATAGCTGTAATAACATAGATTAACCTCTTTAGGCATTGGTGACTGGAGCTCAAGGGTTATGTAATATATAATATATATATATGTATGTTATTTATTCATAGAATAATGGGCCATCAGGCTTTCTTATGAAGTGACTTCTGTCTGTCTTGCATGCTTTGCCTCCAAACTGTGAGTTCAATAACTTCTATTCTTTATACATTACCCAGTCTCAAACATTTTATTATAGCAAGATAAAATGACTAAGACCTCAAAGGGAAGACTGGGTAGTCTTCATTTATCAATTGGTTATCAACTGGATTTCTAAAGCTGTTCTGGTTTCTGGCCTTTTTTCAAACGTGGTTCTACAGCCTTCCCTAAGAAAAGGTAGCTGTCTTTATTTAGCATTCATAGTGCCTATTAAATATTAGTTGGTATAGAACATTAGACAAATAAACCCAGATTGGATCCCACCCTCTTCTCCATCACCCTACACACATTTTGTGTTTTGGGGATAGGGTCACATTATGCATCCCAGGCTGGTCTAAAACCCAACTCAAACCCACAGTTTTCCTGCTTTTGCCTCCTCACTGGAGGATAAGCAAGCATGTGCCATCAGATTCATCCTTTCTTGCTTTCTGGCAATAAACTGATTCTTTTCTGCTCTGCAACTTTCTTCTGGTCTGTGGGCTCACACACTGCTTAATCAAATCATAACATCTTGTCACACTTGTGTCCTGTGCTTTAAAGCAATGAAACACAGATCCAGTTACAACCCAGCCAAATGCCTTCTGGATACCTTTCTTTTGTTTCTCCCCAGAAGTAATGAATTTAGTGCTTATGTATCCTACCTGCATGTGGTGGTTTGAATGAAAATGGCCACGTAGGCTCATAGGGAGTGGCACTATTAGAAGGTGTGGCCTTGTTGGAGTAGGTGTGGCTTTGTGGAGGAAGTGTGTCTGACACACTTTAAGGTCTCAAAAGCTCAAGCCAGTTCACTTCTGCTGCCTATAGGTCAAGAAAGATGTAGAACTCTTAGCTCCTTCTCCAGCACTAAGTCTGCCTGCCCACCCCCGTGCTTCCCGCCACAACAATAATGAACTAAACCTCGAGCACTGTAAGCTATCCCCAATTAAATCTTTTCCTTTATAAGAGTTGCCGCAGTCTTGGTGTCTCTCCCCAGCAATAAAACCCTAACTGAGAACCTACACAGCATTCAGGTAATTGAGCTGGCACAATGAAGAACCCAGTGCTTCTTCAAACAAATAAACCAGGCATTAAGAATTGTGGTAGCAAAATATTTCTGCAGGGTTGTTCATTGGCTTCTAGCCTGGATGACATTAAAGGCAGAGATCTGCTTCCTGGGTTCTCTTTATCCTGTGAGTCCTGTTGAGATACTGATATTTACATTTGTGACCTTAAACAAGAGTCCTAGGGGGAAAACCACTGTCTGCTTCTGTGCTCCTTCCAGCTGGGCCCTCACACTTGGCCGAGCCTCTGTAGTATTGTCTAGCTTGTATCTATCTAACCTTAATTCTCAACAGAGTGGGATACATTTGCACTTTTTCAAATTTACATAAATAGCATGCTGATGTTGTTTGTATCATTCAGCAACTTGCATTCCCCTCAACTTCATGTTTTAGAAGTTTAGAAGTATAGTTTAGTACTATTTGGAGTACTATTTGATATCCTGGTATATTCAGAAAAAACTGCAGCTTTAGAAAATTGGCAGCCACTGCTGTGAAGGTGCTTATACAGACCTACTTCCTTGTTAGTATCTCAAGCATTATGCTCTCTGACAATCTGACAGCCATGTGGAAGAGAATGCACCCGTGGTTATGACTGTGTATTTCTAGAAACAGTCAAACCATGGAGGCAAGAAGGTGGCAAACATTTTCTTCATGTATCATTGTATATAGTGTAACATCTAGCAGAATGCCTGCCCCTGCCTATGAGCAGGGAGAGTAGCCACAGCTAACAATAAGCCATAGCTAACAATGCTCCAGGAGAATGTTATTTATGAAAATAGGAAGTTGGGGCTTGTGGTCTAGTTCAGTTAGTAGAGTGCCTGCCTAGTATGCATGAAGCCTTGGGCTCAGTCATCTGCACCACATAAACTGAGCACAACAATACATACCTTCATTCCCAGTGGAGGTGGAGGAGGTCAGAGTTCAAAGTCATCCTCAGCTACATATTAAGTGCAAGGCTAGCCCAGGCTATTTGAGATCCTGTCAAAAACAAAACCAAATCAGATTGCTCCAAAACAGCAATCTGATCAGTAGACCATACTTACGAAAGATAAGACTATATGAACCACCCCCCCTCCCCCGTAAGCTAATACAAAAAAGTAAGCAAGATCTGAACAAGCAATACACAGAGGTGTTGTCTTAACGGCCAGTTAATACACAAACCGTTCAACCTCCCTAGACACTAACTCTGTGAGATGTATCTAGGCTGGCAGGAGGCAGGCAGGCAGATAAGACCAAAGCATCCTGAGGCAGCTCTGCACACCTGCAGTGAGAGGGACAAGGCCCTGTCTGTTATTATTTGCACTGAAAAATTCCGGAACCTTCCTGACCACCCTGAGGTGCATATTTAAGGAAAACAAACATATAAAATAAATGTAAATAAAAAATGCATCTGCGAGTGCTGAGAATGTGGAGGAGCAGCAGCATGTGGTAGAGCTCTTTGGTAATAAATGCACAGGAAACATCTGCAGACCATCCTTCTCGGAAGTTAGATCCCTTCTTCGTGAAAGGAGAAAAGGAGAATGGGATCAGAGCTGACTCAATGAGATTTCCAGAAGGCTTTCTGTTTAGTCAGCTGAAATGTTGCCTCGGAACACTGCTGACATCACACATTTTAAATTAGTCTGGCCCAGGAGAGTTTACTATTAGAGAAACATCCCGATGCCCTGACGTGTGATCAGTGGAGAGACTAAGAGCTGCGGAATTTGCAGAATACTCTGTCTTCCCTGGATAAACCTGCGACCTGGGAAGACACAAGCTAGACGGTTCATGGTCTGCATTTCTGCTGGTGATGAGCTGATGGAGGAGCCTGTGTGCTATAATTTGGCAGCTGGGAATGTTTCGACTATATAAGTTATAGTGTCAGGAAGGGCCTCAAGCAGCAGGGGTTTAGATGGATGAGGGGCCACGCTCTCCAGCTAAGACCAGGCCAGTCCTGCTCTAAACTCTCCAGGGTGATTTAACACCTTTAATATGGCAAATGGCAAATAGCCCTTTAGCCAGGCGACTGCAGATGCTACCAGCTGCACTTGACACTGACGGCTGAAACGCTGATGACTCTCCTTTTCCCAAGGACCTCCAAACCATAGTGCAGGCTTAGATTCCCACAGTGGGATCCCTTGCTCGTCCTCATCCTGCCCCTTATTGCAAACCTAACAGGGAGTATGTTGCCCACCAGTCAAAGGGCTTGGGGAGGCTTGGAACCAGCGTGGCACCTCAATGCTCTGTGTTCTCAAAGCAGGCTCCTTAAATAGCCCCTCTGGTCAAAATGTCCCTTATATACCACATGTCTGTAAGACACCAATTAAATTCTCTGAAATAGGTGCCAAGAGAAGAGGCTGTCCCACTGGCAGCTACTTCTCATCAGTTTGTCTTCCTCAGAAACTGATTATGCTAAAGCCCATAGGACCCAAATTATGCCAGATCTCACCAGAACACAGAGACAAAGGGTGTCCACATGCCAGCACCAACACTGCTCTCCATCTCTGGCTTGCCTCAAAAGAAGTGTCCCACAAGCAGCACCAGCATTGCCCACAGGCCACTCACTAGTGTTCCCAAACAAGTTCTTTTGTGTTACTGGTGTGTTGGCGATATCTGCCCAGAGCCCTGTATGTGATGTCCTGGGTGCAGCACTGATTACTTCCTTAGGGGTAGCCAGTAATCCACATTCCACCAGGCCAGTGAGCATTCACAGCCCCGTGCTGACTGTGAAGACAATGCCCAGCTGTAGCTGCCTAGCTACATGCTTCCCAGGACAAGCAGCGCTTAGCTGGTCCCTGATTCCTTGTCTTATTTTAACACTTACACAGAAGTCATGCCTCTTGGGCTCCATGCCTCACCAACTCTTTCATGGAAACAAGTCCTTCAACTTCTGTGTGGGCCTTTAATTTTATTTTTTTCCTCTAAGAAAAGGTGGGTATCACAGGTCGAGACTGCATAGCTGTGCCCATTCTCTCTCTTCTTCAGTTCTCAAACCTACCCAGCATCCATCACAGAAGTTGCTCACGAAGACTGCTTTATTCAGAGTGATGCCACATGGTCCCCTCCCGCCTAAAGGCATGCCTATGTGTGCTGAGACATGTGTGGTCCCAAAGTGAAAGACGAAAACCACTTAGGGAAAATCAAGACAAAATGGGGCACATTTATGGTGGTATGTCCTTAGACCCAAGAAGAATCAAAACAGAAAAGTTTGCTAAAATCAAGGTAAGGTTGACCTGAACTACTAAAAGCCTAAATCTCATAATTTCGAAGAAATTTATTCACTCATTTATTTTAAAGAAATATATTAATCCAAATATCTGTTATGCATTTACTGCCACAAAGAAAGAACCATAGCAAGGATTCCTTCACTCTCAAATCTCTGTTTTATAGCTGGCATTACTAGTCAGTCAGGCACTGAGTGCAGACATGATGCTGTTTCTTAAAACAGCATGCATGACAACTAATACCTATTGATTGGAATTGGTCTACTGAAATAATACAGACACATGCCTGTAATCCCAGTACTCAGGAGGCTGAGGCAGAAAGATCACTATGAGTCTGATGCCAGCCTGCATTATATAGCAAGCTCTGTAACAAAACTATACATACATACATACATACATACATACATGCATACGCACATATATACCACCACCAGATTCCTAATTGTGCTAATTAAGCTTTTTGTCTTTGTGCAGAGATAGTCTTTTTGTCTTTGTTGAAAGAGATAGCTGAAAGCAGGAAGCTTCTGGCTCAGTGTTTCAGAGGTTTCTTGCATGGCTGAGGCTGCAGGTGAGCAGAGGCTGGGCGTCATAGCAGGGAGCACACGGCTGAACAAAGCGGCTAACTTGGAAGTGGACAAGAAGCAGAGGTGTGGGGAGGGCAGAGGACAAGAAATGCTTTTCTAAGGTGTGCCCCAGGGCCTCCAGCTAAAGCACCCTAAGACTCTATCAAAGAAATAACCCATTGATCAGTTCAGAGCCCTCGTGATCTCATCGCTTCCCAAACCCATTAGCTGCAACCCACTTCCCAGAACATGAGCCTGGGACATTTCATATTCAAATCATAAGACTAATCAATGGTATATTGATGACATTAGATATACTGCAGATGATAAGATAAAGATATCTGCCTTTGAGTAACAACAGCTAGGTAGACAGACCCTGGGGCATAGAGCTTTGGGAGGAAGGCTCTGGTAGTCAGAGAAGAATTATGAATATGTAAAGAAGATAGTAAAATAGCACTGTGGGGAGGAGGAAGCAGGGTGGTCCAGGCAGGGGCCAGCACAAGCAGAGGCACTTGCACAGGAATGTCCAGGGTCTTGGGGAAAGTTTCTCTGATGCTCAGTTTGTTGAGTGAAAAGGGAAGGTGGAAAACACTGACTAGAAAAGCTTTAAAGGGCTTGAGGAGATGGAATGTCAATGAGGAGATAAGCAGGGCAACCACTGACATTTTCTGAGAAGTATTGTGGTCAGATCAGATATGGGTTTTGGAAAATTAATTCTATTATCATAGTGGATAGAGATTATAAAGATACATGATTTGAGCCAGACAACACAATCTGGAAATTACATTGTTAACAACTTCAGGGATAACAAATTTTAATTTGTAGTTATTGAACAAAGAAATGGATGAGTAAATTAACTAATTAATTAGTGATGGCAGAGTTGGGTAAGTAAGCAGAGATTTGGCTCCCACTTTGCTCCAACTAAAGCAGTTTGCTTGTATCTATGCTCTGGACTTTGCCGTAGACTCCGAAGAAAGTATTCTGTGCCCTTAAAGAGGAAGCCTGATGTCTGGGCTCAGGCAGGAGGTGAAGTACCTCTAAGGCAGTCTTCTGAGAGAAGACAGTCAGCCAGCAGTTAGCAGTTTCTGGAACACAGAGTTGGATGTGTACGAGTTTGGGTTTTCAATTTTTTTTCTTTTAAGAACATAATAACATAAACAAAAATGTCCAACAAAGACTTTCCAAATCTGTCTCAAAATCATCTTCATTTGCATTTAGTTTTTTTCTTTTTATCATACAGGTATGAAGGTGCATGCTGGCAATCCCTGTACTTAGAAGGTGAAAAGAGGGGGTTATCCTGGGCTACACGTGATGCTATCTCAAAAGAGAAAATGATATTTTTAATACAAGCAGGCTGCCAGAGTAGGAAGCTGAGATTTATATCTTCAACTGTAAATGGAATTATGGAGAGGAACTGGAAGTAGGGAGCAGTTATAAACTCTCAAATCCCGGCCCTTTATTTAGTGTGTACTTCCTCTAGCAAGCACCACCTCTTAAAGGGTCCTCAACTTCCCCCAAACAGTGCCACCAACCAGGAACAAGTGCCCATGAACCAACAGGGGACATTTCACATTCAAATCATCACACATCCCTAATGACCTGACCCCCTTCCATTAGGTTTCACCTCTTAAAGGTTCCAACTACTCACTTTTCCCAACTTTTTCCTTTGTTTCTTCTCTCTTCAGTCCTTCTCTTCCTTCTTTTCTCCCCATTCAATCCTCTCTGTTCTCCTCACCATGGACATAGGTGGGGGCAATCCAGGTCTAAACTAGGTCAAAAGTCAACATAATCAGGGGGGCAGGGTTCTCATGCATGAGATTAGTGCCCTTCTGAAAGGGACCCCTAAGAGATCTCTCTGCTTTTCACGTGATAATATAAGACAATGACAATGGCCATCTATAAACAAGGAAGTAGGTGGAATTTTTTCCTCCCAGTACTCAGAATTGACCTAGGGCCTCATACGTGTTAGGTAAACTGCTAGACTCTTTATTTTGAGACAGTCTCACTAAGTGAACTAGCTGGCCTTGAACATGTTTTGGCCAGCCTTGAGCTTGTAATCCTTTCACCTCAGCCTCAAGGCTAGAATGACAGGCCTGGGCCACGAGGTGCAGTTCTGATCTTGGATCCACAATTAAAACTGCCCAGTTTCCAAACCCATAAAAGGTAAATTTCTGTTTTCCAAGCTATTCAGTCTCTTGAGATCTTCTGTTAATCATAGCTGAACTGGCTAGAACACCTAGGGACCCCAGCTCCCAAATCCTCCCTCTTGTTAGCAAGTTCTCAGAATCTAAGGAAGAGTCCCTCCCAGTTCCCCTGACCATAAGGCCTCAAAGTCCAGGCAACTGCAAGGAAAAATGACAGCTTGAAGAGGAGGAACCTTTGCTGCCTTCTGACACAGAGCCTTGAATTCACTTTTCCATAAACAAAATGAGTTTAAAATGGTGGCTTGCTGCAGCTGGAACCCCACAAGGAACACTTAGGTACTTTAGGTAAAGCCACATGTTAAATGCTGTAACCTGAATGTAGAATGTAGAATGTAGAATGTAGACAACTGCTTCTGTCTGAAGTGTAATGGAATATCTAAGCAAATAGTTGGACATGAATTTTAAAGAATCATCCAGTCAGAAATGAGAGACATAATGCATTTCTTTTTGGCTTCCCCATCTCTTTAGAGTCGATATACAGCATTATTCTCATTCCTGGTCCAAGTGAAAAACATTAATCTTTCATGGGTAATTGTCTTATGAGGCTTAGCGCCCTTTCTAAAAGCATGTGTTCCTGCCTCTTTCGGCCAGCTGCCTGAATAATGGGAACATTCCATCAGGAGGTTGAGGCCCTCTGTGTCAGTCCTGAATCTGCCATGTGTTACATGGCCTTTCAACATGTGTCAGGCCAGGCACTATTCCTGCTAACATCTTCCATTCTATGAATTAGAGTTTTTATTTATTTATTTTTGGCTCGTAGGTCATACATAGTGACAGAAACTTTCCATAGGTCTCTTTTCTGTTCAAAAATCAATGAGAACAACCTAACTGCTTTCTTGGGATGTCTTTATTTTCATGACTTTCCATCAAAGTGCATTGCTTCCCTTAGTTGGCCTGTGTGTTGGGAACACAGATTTGGCTATGGCAACCACAGATTCTCTTGATGACAGGCAGCAGGGTAGGCTGGAGCCAGAGCTTGAAAGTTCCAGAGTTTATAGTTCCCACTGGGATTTTGATTTGATGGCCCCATCTTACCTTAATGTGTTACTGAGGCTTTGCTTTTCCTTGAACTTTTCCTTCTGTCTGTGTTCCAAAAAAGTTCAAAGAGCCTGCTCTAAAATTGGCCATCTTCCTGTTTGGAAGGTAAAAGGCTGCAGGGTGTCACCGTGAAAGGAAACTTCTCTATAAGATAGATGTTTCTGAGGTTCCAAGCTCACTGAGAGCTGTGCCTCTCTCTGCCCTGGCAAAGGAACTCATCGTTTGAAAAGTTATTTCTCGGCCACAGCAGCTGCTCACAGCTCAAGTTCAGCAAATGCCATTACTTCTGTCGACTCAGTGCCAGTACGCCCAAGAAAATCTTGGTGACCTGAATGTGTGACTTTGATGAGTAAACAGAGTGGCCACTTGTCCAAGGTCTTATAGAAGTAACCCTCTGACATTGATTGTGCTCTCTCTTCCTATCTGGTCTAGTGAACACTCTTAGAAGTGAAACCCAGAGAGTCTCCCAGCCCCAGGTTCCTGCCCTGGAGAAATCAGATTACTATAATCATAGCAGCAAGAGAAATTCTCTTTTAGTGAGTACTTATGCAACAGGAGGTACTTTTAAAAACTACTATGCTCATTTAGACATGTGAGAAATGAGCATCCATGAATTTCATGGCTAGGAAATAACAGAACTGGAGCTTAAACCCAGGTCCACCTGGAGCCACAGCTCCCCTTATTTCGATACGGCATGTAGACTAAAATATGTCTCTGTGTGTTGAAGTGATGAGATGTGGATGTGGAAATCCCTTCTGGCTCCTTCTGCCTACTCTGCTTCAGCAGTTTGTCACTAATTCTGCTAAAACAATAGTCCCCTTTCCCAGCCCCATCTCCTTCCATATAAGGACTTCTTCCATGTTCCTGTGGACGTCCAAGCACAAGGCAGGGAACTGCAGTTGGCACAGCTCAGGCTACTGCCTGCCTTTCTCTTGTGTCTCTTTGCTGTCCTTGGGCAACCATGCCATGTAGTAGCTTTTGAAGGCCAGTCAAAGCTTCAGTATGACATTAAAGCATCTATGGCTTCTGAATGACCTTAAATCATCTCCCCTCCCTCCAGATGCTTCTTTGTGGCCACAATGTCCCTACTAACATAGTTCTCTCTCTAGCCAGAGGGGCAAGGACAGCAAGAACTCTACTTTCCGCACCCTGCTCTTGTGTCTCAGTTTCCTGTATGGTAGGTATGGAGAAGACCTCTCCACCCTTCCCTGTCCACCATTGGTTCTATCTCCCCACCACCATAGAGAGACTCAGGAGGGTGGTATCAAAAGTTTTGTTCAGAGTCTCACTGCAACCCAGCACCTAATTCTTTTGGTCCTGTGCCGAGTCAGTATGCCAAGGGCTTCTTTTGTTAGGATCCAGATATATCCTGAAAGAAAGACCCAGATCAAGCAGTATGCAAAAGCAAAGTGTTTATTTCTGCAGAAGTCCTGCATCCTGGGGTCAACACCTTTACAACATGGCAGCAACCTTGAAGGTTGCTGGTAGGCCCCTTTTAAAGCCAGAAAAGGGGAATTCCTACTGTGGATATGTGACCTTAATTGGGATTGGCTACATATAAAGGCTACGTGATTCTGGTCAGGACTTAGGTGGTTTTCAAACCATCTTCCCCAGGCCACATGTCTTGGCTGTTTCTGATTCGTTGCCCCCTTTCTGTGTGGTTTTTTTTTTTTTTTTTTTTTTTTTTTTTTCCTGTAACTCTTAGGCCTGTTCTATCTAGCAAGAAAATGAAGTTTGTCATGGAGGTGCTCAGGCATATTTAGCCAGGCTCTCTCACTTTCTCAGCTAAGACCACCCCCTTTGGTTCCAGCCCTTTCTTATAATTTGGTACTTACATCTGTCTGGGAAACCATGGGCTCCTGGGTCCACAGAGAGTAGAAAATGTGGATAGCGGGGGTGAAGTGCTGGGTTTCCTCAAAGGGGAAGCTGGGAAGGAATGGTGTGGGTGTGTGCTCTGTTGGCCCAAAAATGTAGCCTTTATCATTTTATCCATCTTATCACTCACTGTTTTTCCTCTCCTCTACCCTCTACTCAAGCAAATTGTAGCTGATCAGATTCTTATCTTCCTAGGAACTGTGTAGACAAGACACAAAGCTAAAAACTTCTCCTCCCACTTTTAGGACCAAAGGCCTGAGTTCTAAGAGGATTCTTTTATTATTATTTTAAGTATCCAAAGAGGCAATTTCCCAAACTCCAGAGAGATCCTGTTTGTCTGGCAGGAGGTAAAGGGAGAGGTGACAGGAAGATGGATTTGTGGGTTCTAGGAGCCGACAGCCAGTCCTGCTTCCGGAGATTTCAGCACAGGATACAGCAGGGCACCTGGCAGCCAGAACTGGGGGTGGCTGGGCCTGAGGGACTCTACCAGGCGAGGCTGCCACAGAGATAAACGGTGTGGGCGGAGGAGCAGGATCAGGTGGGTGTCCTGCGGAGGCCTGCGCTGGGCGCTGAGGTCAAAAACCTCCCGGAGCCCAGAGACGCTGGGGTGATACATTGTTCATTTTCTTTGTTTCTTCAGCTAGCAAGAAGAAATAAGAGCTTGGCAGTAAAAATTAAGTTGTTATAGGAAAGTGAAGAGGTTCTAAAATCTTGTGTTTGTGGACTCGACTTTATGGCCTCACCAGCCTCTGCACCCTTGTGTGAATCCAGGGTGGAGGGAAGGGCGCGGTTCACACTTCATGTCTGGGCCTTCCGTCTTGGACCACAAATGCCTTCACTGTGCGTGGGCTTCCTCCCACTACCATTTCAATAACTATTCAACAAAGGTTTTAAACGGAAAGCATTTGGTCAACATTTCTTCAGGCGTTCATCTTCAGGGAAGTTGATGGCACTCAGGAGGCTGAAAAGCAGGGTCCTTAAGAACAGCCCTAATTAACCTTGTGGACCCTTCTGCTGCCTGCCGGGGTGTTCTGGCGAAGAGTCTGCGGTAGTGTTTAAACAACACCTAATCTTGGAAATGCCTGTGTGGAGGAGCCTCTGATTTCATCCAGAATATGTCCCCCGCGGATATTAAATTGACTAAACACTATGATGGAGGAACAGAAATCAGACCCGGGAGAGGCTGTTACCAAGAAGGGAGGAGGGATGGAGATGCGACCAGTACTGAAAATACACTAAAATTCTGATTAAAGTTCCAGATCCAGTTCCACAGAGGCTTCTTGGAAACACTCAGACTGTAGAAAATAAAATGGAAAAAAAATGATTACACACCGACTCCCATGTGTAGCTGTTTAATGAACATGATGTGGCCTGTTTCCACTTCTCGACATATGGCTACTGAGGGAAGGAAAATTCTGTTTTGATTGCAGAGCAGTCTTCAGCAGTTGGACAGTCTGTGAGATGACCAACAGGCCACGGCTTTTTTTTTTTTTTTTTTTTTTTCCTTGCTCACAAACCACTTTCTGGCAGTTCTTGATGGGTCATAAACACACACACAAAATGCTAACTTAGGGTCTCCTTCAAGTTGAAAAGCACTTTTTAAAATAAATTTTCCTTATGTCTACTTTTTTTCCACATTTTCAACTCTGACATTTGAGTGGTCACAGAGCACCATGTAACATTTGAAACACCAACTGGGATATCCCGGGGATGCTGCTCCTCAGAACTCAGTGCTGAGGCACCAGACTTAGCTCCTTCCACTTTGAAGTTGTCCTCACTTGGTTTCTCTTGTTAGAATACTAGGTCTCACCAATAGGCTTCTATGATGTAATTCATTCTTGAGTTTCCAATCACATCCAGGAAGCTTCTCTTTCAGTTCTTTTGTAGGCTCCTCCTCCTCACCCAGACACTTCAATGGTGGACTTACTCAGGGTTCCATCTGTGCACATTTTTTTTTTTTTAACTGGGTGCTGTGTATCCCAAAGGCTTGGGTTAATCCTGTGCAGTCATTGCTTAACGTTGAGCCTCTTCCTTGAGCTCCAGCACCAGCTTTGTTCACTGGTGTGTGTATATGGCCACATGGGAACTTTTCCTCCATTGCTAGTCTAGGCCCTAAGCCTTGGCATCATGTAAAATTGGGTAACCCTCCCACTGCCACCAATTTATTCCTGTCATCACCTTTTCTTGTCCAGAGTTCTACAACCATCTCTTCATTAATATGTCTTTCCTTGCCAAGACCATGAAGCACTTTCTAGAGCCTCATAGGAGCATATCACTCTTTAGCTAAAAACTTCATCAAGAGCCCTCACAGCCTTTGGAAGCAATTTAAAAGTTGGGTCAGGCTAACAAGGTCTTCATGATAAACACCTTAGACCCCTTCTAGAATCATGTCTTCGCCGTTAGAACCCAGACTGAATATACTGCTTGCATTCTCTATTCTACACGACTGCCCTCTGCCTCACCTCTACTGTCTTCTGCATCTGGTAAGCTTTCCTCTGTGCTGTCACCTCTCCTGTACAGCCTTCTCTGCCTCCCTTGCAGTACTTAGCTCTTCCAACACCACTGCTTGTCACACGCTGCACTGCAACAGCAGCTTTGCTCACTGGCGTTCTCTAGGGACCATAAAATGCCTTGCAGGAGAGATGCCACCCATGATGTCTCCAGCGATACTGCATTGCAGATGCTCAGAAATATTTGAAGAATGGATGAATGAGGATACCTTGTAGACCCATTTTTGTTCATTTGTTTCTTTATTCTAAATTCTGAACAGGAGAAATGACTGCCCCACTGGGGTCAGTTCTGGCCCTCAGTCTGACATGCTGATTGGAGTGTAGACATCTAGTTGGGGTTTCTTTGAAAGATGGGGGAACGCTTGCTAGAACCCAGTGTTCCTCACTGAAATGATGAAGCATGAGTTGTGTAACACTCACCAATTGATACCACTCTAGTTAGCTCTTCCAAAAGAGCTTAACACCTCACTTCACTTAACACCTAAAGTAAAAGTTACACAGTCATTTCTCACTTATTACTCACTGATCCATCCATCCATCTCCCAGTGTGATGGAATTTTTGCTGTGTGCCCAGGGCCAGGTAGACAGAAAAAAATGATGAAGATCTCTGTTTTTATGATGCTTACTCTAAAAGATACACAAATGTATCTTGTTCAGTTATAAATTTTAACATGGAAGGAAAGGATGCTACAATGAGGGAAAAACTAGGGTGGGACATAATTCAAATGGAGGAGTCTAGGAAGGAAGTCTGGGTGTGTTTGGGGGGGGGGAACCTAACATTAAAGCTAAGGCTTTTCTGGGAAGAATGACCTAGGATGGAGAGTTGAAGATGTGATTCAGAATGGAGACCTGCATGGAATTATGATGACAGAAGTTTTGGGACATTTTCAGAGATGGACTTGATTATCCCTCTAATAGGTTGTGTGGAAGGGTGAGTCAAAGGATGTGGCAAGATGAACGAGTGCAAGATAAGTATATCGATGCCAAAGTCAGATGTCTGAATTTCAGCCCCAGTAAGCTGTGTGACTTGGGCATATTACTCAGCCTCACCATGTCCTGTTTCCCTCTTCTACAAAGTGAGTGATTATCATAGCCATTACCTCAAAAATGTGTTGTGAAGATTAAACAAGTTACTATATATGGAATGTTTTGACCACTGCATATATGTAGGTTTTGTTTTTTAATTGCTGGGGCTCAGAATGGTTGAGATGGAATCTTTTGTAGCCCATGCTGGCCTCAAACTTACTATGTAGCTTGGACTCCTTGATCTTCATGCCTCCACACCATTACACCCAATTCTAAAAGTAGATTTTCTAACACATTGAAGTAACCTTCCAGGTCTCTGGGATGAGAAATGTAGCATGAGGAACTGGGTTTGGATTCCCAAAATCTACTTATAAAGCCAGGTGCTACAGCTCGCACCCATATTCCCAGCATTAGGAAGGCAGGGACAGGGGGATTCTGGGGGGTTGCTGGTCAACCAGTTTAGCCAGCTCTGGAAGAGTACACTAACTGATAGCTTGACATCTATTGAGAGAAGAAAGAAAAATATTTGGGTGATGAAAATCAGAGTTCAGCTTAAAGACAGACTGGGATTGCTACAGACCTCTGGAGACTCTTATCTTTGGCTGTGATTCAGATCTCAAAAGAGTTGCCTGAGCTAGAAATGTCAGCCTTCAAGGCTTTAACACACAGTACTTAAAGCCAAAGGAAGTGTACAGAAGTAAGGTAAGACTGGCCATGAGAAGTCTCAAATTCAAGTAGACAGATAGGCCACAGTGTTACATACACATTAGGTAAAAGCAGATTAAAAAAAAAGATGGCATAATATGAACCAAGGAATACCCTCTGTTTCTGATTTAATGGAGCTTAAAAATCAAATGGTCTGCTTTGCTTTGCCTTCTTAAGCTGCTTTAGTGGTTTCTCCTTCAATCATTGGAGTCTTCTTATCCAAAGGCTTCAAAGGAAGCCTGGAATGTTGGGAGATCAAGGTGGCTTTGTGGCTGGTAAAGCCAGAAAGTAGGGGAATCATTAGGCTAGACCAAGAGAATCAAATGTCTCTAGAGGTGTAATGAGTAACCACTAAGATCACCAAGCAAGGATAAGGGATAATCATGTTGTATTTTTTGAAATATGAACATTGTGGAGTGTGGATTGGGAAGGTAGAATCCCCTGCAGAAGCCAGGAGACTAAGGACATTTCTGATTCAGGGGTCCAGAATAACAAAGGCCAGCCATGCAGGAGATGAGCCATTTCTGTTCAAGCAAAGACTATGGCGAGAAAGCAACGAGACTAGTTCAGTAGCTGGTGAAAGAGAGGATGAGAAAGCATGGCAAGAGAGAGGATGACGACAAGACTAGGTGTGCATCTTCTCCAGCACACACTTTCTCATCACAGAATTCTCTCAACATTTTCTGCAGCCATGATTCTTTACTTTTCAAGTATGGCTGCTCTGGTCCTGGAGAAAACATACAGATCCTGAAGAGATCACTCCAGCCCTGTTCTGGTGATCAAGTTACTTCTCAATTCTCCTCCTCCTAGTCTTTCTTAAGCCTGTTCCCATTAGCCCTGTACCCCAACATCAAAACTGTTCACCAAGGTCACTGGTGATCTTCATTTTGCTGAATGCAGACTCAGGCCACGTCTTCCAAGCTCCACTGGGTGCCCCCAGTGTGGCCCGTCACTCCCTCTTTCCTAGCACAGTCCTCACTGGTATCAGACTTCAATATCTCAGCCTCAGCTGTTTCTCCATGGTTTCTTAGTGACCAGAACATTTGAGAGCTCACTTCTTAGGCTTTTCTCTGTAATTCAAATCCTTGATAATCTGCTCCAGCCTCATAGTTTTGAATGACATGCTTGAGCTGGTGGCTTTTCAGTTTGCCCCTCTAGGACTCCAGGCTTACCTAGACATTTTGCTCATGCAACATCTGCCCCTGGGTGTTGAATAGACACCACAAACACATGTCAAAAAGATTCCCAGTCTCTCTTCCAATGCTGTGATAGTCGTACCTCCCCCGTTTCCCCTCCAACTCCAATCTCAGTTAATGGCAACTTGATCCAGCCAGTGTTTATGCCAAAACTCTTGAAGTCATCTTTCTTCTCTTTGTCATACAGTGCACATCTAAATCTCCATAGTACTGGCAAAATGTACTCCTCATGCACTCTCCTCCTGCCTCAGCTACCACTTCTTCATCCACCGACCCTTGGCGTTACACTATTGTAATATACTCAACATCCATCCCTACATACCATCTTGTCTATCCTCGCTACTAAGATTAAATAAACCTTTAAAAAAAAAAAAGCAATCGGATGGTATGTGTATCGGACTTGGTGGGTGCTTGGTCAGAAAAGTGCAAACCCCTCGAAAGCAGAAGGACTTAAGTTATGGCACCCATTACAAAGCTGGGCACCATGAATCTGTGATCACTGTACTAGGGTGACAGAGACAAGATGATTTCCGTGGCTTGGCAGCCAGCCAGTCAACTGAACTGGTAACCTCTAGGTTCAGTTAGAGACCCTTTCTGAAAAATTGAGGTAGAGAGTGATTGAGAAAGACACCTGATGACCTCTTCCACATGACTTTTCATATGTGCCTATACACACATTCGCACACAGATGTATGAACATGTGCACGTGCATACAGGCAGGGATTTGGGAAGCCAAAGGTACACAGAGGCCACCACAGTACTACCTAGTCTGCTCACTCCTTGGCTCCTTAATCGTTTTCTCCTTTGCATACTCCATTTCAAAGAGCCTGGACTCCTCTCTGTTTCTCTACTGTGCTAAACAAACTACTGTCCACATGCAGCTATCAAGGAAGCCAACTGCACACTTCCATCTCAAGTGTCATCTTCAGAGTGACAACTATCTGCCATGTTTACCATCAAAGCTTGCCCCTTCCCAACCTTCCCTGCTGTTTCAACTCATTTCTTTTCCCCAGCACTGATCATTTTTATGATCCTATGCACTGTGCTCAGTTATTATGTTCATTATTAATTGTCTCCCCCTACTGGAATGTCGGTCCCACAAGGCCAGAGAGACTCAGAGTATCCTGAGTACCAAGCTGAGGATCCAGGACCCTAGAGGCACTCAGCAAACACGTGCTAGATGAATGAATGAGTTCTTTTAAGTTTTCAACAATAATAAGCTTCTTTACACACAAGGGTTGACTCAGTATCTTCACTGGGATGTGGAATGGATAAACACACAGCTGTTAAAAGGCAAATACTACCAGGAAAAAATTATACATTGAGCTTCAGACTTCTAACCCAAGCTACTGATGTATCTCACAACCCAGAACAAGTGTTTGCTTTCCGACTCATTCCTTCCATGTGCCCTTCATTTTTATGCTCCCTCGGGATGGGAAATTAAATTATTATTATTCCATAATGATTTCAGAAATTAGGCGATATCACCGGTGATTTTTATTTCATTCAGTAACATCTAGAGGAAGCACAAACACTCACTATACCTTTATAGAAACACTAGGTGAACCAAGCAAAAGGCTGGAATGGAAGCTGCCTTTAGGGATTAACATGAGTGTATTCAGAGATGGGAAGAAGTCCACCATCAGAAACAAACAAACAAACAAACAAACAACAACAAAAACACTACCTGTGTAGAGTCACCATGAGAATGTGCCTTATTTTCCTTTAAGCCAGACTCCTAGGCAAAGCTGCTGCTGGTACCTGGAATAGCCCGGAAGTTGTTCCAGCATTTCTGTGTGACTGGGTGAGAAGTGCTCCAGGAAGAATGTGGTAGGTGACCTCTCCTACTAAACTTTTTTTTTTTTTCCACCCAAAGATTCCTGCCATTTCAAGCTGGGTGTGGTGGCACATGCCTTAAACCACAACACTCAGGAGGCAGTGCCAGGCAGATCTCTGTTAGTTCAAAGCCAGCCTGGTCTACAAAGAGAGTTCCAGGACAGACAGGGTTGTTACACGGAGAAACTGTCTTGCAGGGTACATGGGATGGGAAAGATTTCTGTCATTTCCATATGACTTCCTATACTGGTGATCTTCTGCAACATTAAGAACAGCTAGAGGGAGGCTGGCTTTTTATTTCATTAAGCAATGAGTGCTTATGAATAATCAACCCTCAAAAAAATCACTATTATTTGTTTTACCCTCATAGAGTGGATTAACCTGGTCAACAAGAGCTCAGCACACAAAATAGACAGTGGGAATTTAACAGCATCTAGTTCCCTCTTCCCAGCGTGTGCTCTCCTCTTGCCAAAGCCCCTCCAGTCTCCTTCAAGATTTTCCACATTTGTCTCTTCTGTGGCATATCTGTATTTCTTCTTGTTTGGCCCCAGATGTCAGATTGGCTTGCATTACTCTAAGCTGAATCATTTGATTTCCTGTCCATGTTTCTAACCTTTCCAGAGCCTCTTGTATCATTCCTCAGTCATTCCTGCTGTTTACAATACCTCTCAACTTAAAGCCATCTGCAAATCTCATTAGTGAAATGCTGACTCCTTCTCCCCCGCAACTACAGGACGTACTGAAAGCCAAGGCCTGACACCAGTTCTCTCTTCTCCGGTTGAGGCAATACTTCTCCAGATGGCTCTCAGTCATTACCTTTTTAATATGATTATATTCTTATTGCACATATATTCTTATGTTCCCAGTCTGGACAAATCTAGATATGAGAAGCCCAGATTAGTAATGATTTTTTAAGTGAATTAGAAGAGCTGGTAATGTCCTAGGATGAACAAGGAAGGCCTGGAGTTTCAACCCCAGCACTGCCAAAGGGAAAAAGCTGAGTTAATATTCACTTTAAGAAATAATTAATTATTAATTCCTTTAATAAGTCATGTTTCCTAGTATACTTAAAATACTCAGTTTACAAAAAGAAAAATATTACCCTACTTCTTAGAGTCAGATTCAGCCTTGAATATAGGTACTTTATCAACATTAGCCAGGCCACAAGAAACTGTGGTAAATTGGTAAATCTTCAATAATATGATTCAAATTTTTCATGTTAACAGTGAAAACCTAAGGGAGCCACTGGCTTCAGCATGATTCTCTGGCTCTTGGCTTCAATTATTCCTACTCTTGTCTGATATTATTCAACACATTTTCAAATTTTATTCTTCTTTTCCCAAATCCCTCAGAGCCTAGTGGTGACTCCTGTCATTCAGCACACAGGAAAACAAGACAGTCAGATGGTAAGTTTAAAGCCAGCCTAGGCTACAGAATGAGCTCTTGGCCCAAAACACGCAAAATATCCAAAACCCCTTTAGTTCCTTCCATTCTGAGCTCTGGATGCTGGGCTACAACAGAGACCTGTCTTGATGCTCCAAGGCTTCTCTACCCAGCAGAGGGTGAAGAGGGAAAAGCCACCCCGAGCACTTGCCACATGTGGAGAGCGATCTGCACTGGCCCGTTCGTTTTTCACGGAAGCCTTGTTGAACAGCCGGTAGGCGGCAGTTCTACGATAAGTGAGCACCTCTGCTGCGGAATATGCAAGGACAGACATGCAAGCTTGCCACCACAAGACACCATCAATTCCTAAAGAGAAAGGCTTTGTTGTGACTGCTGGTTTCAGAAGTTTCGGGCCCGGAAGCCTTGTTGTTTTTTGCACAGGTTCATCACACTGAGAGCACACACTTGGCAGGAGGCAAACGGGAAAAGGGCACTGGAGTCCCAGCAGCCCCCTTTGAGGCTGTGTGCCTCCCAGCACCCCTTACAAGTAGGCAGCATCCCTTAAAAGTTTCCACTGTTTCCAAACAGAATCAACCCCAAGATAAGCCTTGAATCTGTTCTCTATCCAAAATACAGCAGTAACTTAGAACTGAAATTCAAAGAATGGAAAAAATACTCAAGCTTGTTGTTATATATTAAATAATTATAATTCTACTTTTTACCCATTACAGGATAATAAAGGGTAATTCAGAATAAAAGTCAAGCTACTGAAAATCACCACTCTGGCGATTTAAATCTGGCTTTTAAACTCTGAACCCATCGTTGTTTTTTTTTTTTAACCCCATTCTTCTTCAGCCTCTAACCATGGTTAAGTCATTGAATAATCCTTTGATGACCTGATTTCATCCCCAGCTTTTTTTTTAATCACAAGACTGATTTCTTCCACCTAGACAGTTTGTGCTCCCAAACTCTGCTACTTACCACTCCCCCAACAGCAGGCTGCTCTTCTATTTCTTCAAAGCCTCTGCTGGGCACCCCGTTTTATGATCTGCTTCTGTTGTGTAAACTCCACTAAGGCTTTGTGTCTCTCACAGCAGCCCATCAGAATCTGGGTTCAGACAATCCTTTGTTGGGCAGCAGCATCTTCCATCCTGACCAGACAAGTGTCTCCAGAGCTTCGCTATGACAGCAAGATCCTCACCACACACCAGAGCCCAAGAACAGGCAATGAAGCATCCTGCTCCTCCAACCCCAGGTTCCATCTCAACTACACTAAACTCCTACGCCTTCCCCATACATGCATGGAAGCAAGGACTGGGAGGGTTTCCTGCCGCCTCTCCGCATCTCAGCTTTCCTCAGTTGCCTGCAGTTCTTTGAGTACAGTTGAGGCCTCATGCCTTTGCTCTGTCCAGCTTGGAATGTTCTTATCTTTTAAGCCCTCAATTCACCCTTGATCCCTTTTAAGTTTCCCAACAGTTAGGGACTAGATGCTCCACATCTACTGCAGGGCTTTGCAGGACTGGTCATATAAGCTACATATGCCGTCTTCTTTGCCTTTGACCTTTGGTAATGTATATCTAAATATGTCTGTGGGGCAGAAGGAAAACCTGTGTGGGTGGCAAACCACTGCTACTAACCAGGGTTTTGGTGTTTCCCTCAAAGACCATGAGTTAGGACTTTAATCCCTAAGCTTTAGTATTGAGAGTTGGAAGCTTAGGGAGGGGATTAGGCAATGAGGGCTCGGCCCTGAGAATGATGAATGCTAGCATTACAGGAATGGGTTAGTTATTTACGGGGTTGAATTTAGCCCCACTTCCTTATTCCCATTCTCCTGACCTTCCACCTTCCAACATGAATAACACAGCATATGGCATCACCAGAGGGCAGTCCCTTAATCTTGAACTTCCCAGCTTCAATAATGGTAAGAAATGGTTTCCTTTCTTTATAAATTACCTAGGCTGAGCACAAAACAGTTATAGCAACATGAAGTAAAACAGCCTAAGTCAGACTGAGACAATCCTGGACAGAATACATTCATTTATCTCCTATTATGGGTTCCTTGAGAGCAGTCCTTAGAGCCTTCTTATCCACCTCCCAAAATGAACTAGTGCTTGGAGACCTCTGCATTCAGTCAGCACCACCACGAAAGCCTTCTCCTTAGAAGATTAAGAAGCAGGATAGACATGGGATTTAAATGGTGTGGGCATTTCTGGCTTCCACATGGCACCAGAGACTTAGGCACTGAGCCTTGCATGAATGTGTGTTAAACAGCTTCAAAACTACAGAGGTGGGTTAAGTTTACAGGAATCCACCTTTGGACATATGCTTCAATGACTGCATTTTCTGCACATTTTTTGTAACTAGTTTTGATTGCTTTTTGCTCTTTCTTCTTAATTTCTACACCTACATATCCCCTCCCCCTAATACACACCTGTTTTCCTGAGCCATTTTATCACAGCTCAAGATGTTATGTACGATTCAAAATGGTTTATCAGGTTTAAAAGACAATTTTCTCTCTCGTGGAGAAAACTGGGATAATGTATATAAAAACTGGAAGAATGTGAAAAGTCTTCAAATACATCAGTTTGCTTTCTGCATTTTAAAATGATCCCTAAGTCCATTTGGTCCTAACTGAGATGTTTGGGAAACAGAAATGCTTTCTTTTATACCAAAAGATTTAACTTTTTCAAAATGTGAATTCTTGAGAATATCACCCTCCCCAAAGAGATATAAGGAACCAATCCTTAACTGTATTTATATTGTGAAAGTTTGTCTGTTCTTTCCATTGTCTTATTCAGAGGACAATATAAGAGCTTCTCCCCCACTTGGAAATGTGCAGCATTTGGAGCCTCAGTTGGTTGGTAGAAATTAGAAATGTCTTTGCTGATGCACAGCTGTCTTGGTCTCTTAATCACAGATGCTGAAAGCATTTGAGGAGGCTGACTTCTGCACAGGACAATCTTGTCAGATCATGAGAGGCTAAGTTACTTAGGAACTCGTTCACAGAACAGCAAATCCTAACTTTTCCTCACTACAATTTCCACTTCAAACCAGGTACAGATGTCAGAGGTTGGTCTGATGTGTGTTACTGGTCCTCAAGATCTGGTTACATCTATTCTTATTTTGTAAACCTGCCTATGACATACATGATCGGTTGATTAAAGAGCCTATACCTGAGAAGGGCAGAATGGGGCAGGCGTGGCTAAGGTTCCTAGGCTTGGAGAGGACAGGAGAATCATGGGGAATAGACCTGAAGAGAAGAGGAAGGAGGACACCATGATGGGTTAGTGTGGAGAAAAACAAAACAAAACAAAACAAAACAAAACAAAACAAAACAAAAAAAAAAAACCCACATGGGCTGAGAGGAACGACTCCAGTAATGGCATGAAAATGCCCAGATGAAAAATACAAGCAAGTAGCATGATGGTAGACCAGATGAGGCAGATTAAGGTGGATGGTATTGGATGGGGGCTGGGGGATAGATGGTGAGGTTACTGAAACAGTATAGGTAATGTATCTGCCCAGCCCAAGGTAAATAAGGCAATTATAAAATCTAACAGGTGTCTGTGTTGATTATTTGGGATAGTGGGTTAGATAATACCACTGAGATAATGTTGGGTTAATAATAAAATTATATAAACCAACAGTCTTTTTTTTTTTTTTTTTTTATTTACAACATACAGACGCCAGCTCTTTTTCTAAATTAGGTTCATTGTTTATGTGCATGAGTGTCTTGCCTGCATGCCCTTTTTAGCACATGTGTGCAGTGCCTGAGGAAGGAGGCCAGAAGGTAGTGTTGGATCCTTGGAACTAGAGTTACAGATGGTTGTGAGCAGCCTTCTGGGTGCTGGAAATAGAACCGGTGTCCTCTGGAGAGAGCAGCCAGTGTGCTTGCCCACTGAGCCATCCCTCCACTCCCCACCCCCCAGCTCTTGTTCATCTCCATTCTGCTGGGTCTGTTCACCTAGGACTGTGGCAGGCAAAGGGTCACTTTCCCTACTACTAGCTGCTATTTGTGGCAAAGAAGCAGCAAAATATTGTCTGTGCCATAGCCTGCCCTCCACTAACTACTCAGGGACTCTGAGTGCCTCAGACAGCATCAAGTAAGGCCAACCCTCTGAGGGGAGCAATTAAGAATGAGAATTTTCTTACTTCTTTGAATGGCTCTCGGCTGTGAATCCTGGGTAGTTCTCTTTCCTCCATGGAATTCCATCCTCCCCCAACAACAGCATCCTATGCTGCTCTCTTGTAGGAAGCAGGTGACCACGTCACATTACCTCACCTGCTTCAGGTTCAGGGGATACAAAAGTCAGCAAAGATGTAGCAGTTTCTGAAGGTAGAGAAATACTTACCTGAACAGTCCCAGAAGACATTTCAGTGCATGTCAATTCTACCTCAGTGAGAACAACTCTGGTGGACAGCTGTCAGGGACTCTTCCCTCAAACATATAAAGAAACCACAATGCTCCCTACATCCATTTGTCCTACCCCATTAAAAGGTGGGAAGAGAGGTGAGGAGATGGTTCAGTCAATAAAGTACTTGCTTATGAGGACCTGAGTCTGATCCCCAGAACCAACATTGAGAAAGCTGCACAAGCTAACACAAGCTTGTAATCCCAGAACTGAGAAGACGGAAATGGGAAGTCCTGGGGCTTGCTGGCCACCTGAGGGTAATAAAAGACTCTGGAGACAGTAGAGAGCACCTGAGAAAGAACACTCACTGTCCACGTGAGTGCACATGTGTGCACATGCGCGCACACGCGCACACACACACACACACGTGAGCAAACACCAGTATCTTCCCTCCAATCTACAACAGTGTTCTTTCTTAGTGTCTCCATTCAGCTGAATGGAGCTGCTGGGTAGACAAAGGGGCAACGGAGGAGAATGACAGAACTGAGGGCATGAAGAGGCAGCTACACTGCAAAGCTGTAGCTGTCCGACGAAGTGTGCATGTCAGTGGCCTAGAAAGTAGAAAGCGGGCCTCTACCTGTCAGCACGGGGTGCAGATCTCACAATGTCACCCATGTACCTTAGACAACACGGGTGAACGAAACATGAGCAGTGCTCCCTCCAGCTCAGGTTACTTGGTAACCTGTAACTATTTTCAACCAGGGAGGACCATCACCTCAATGAATAAAGACTATTACACCAAGAATTAATAAATACTTAGGTGATTTGAAATTTTATTGAGAAAATAGCTATTTTGAGATTATATCCAGTTTTTCGTTATCAGAATAAATTCTTAACAATGATCATCGTTTCCACTTCTGGGTATTTATACATCACCTCTAGATAGAATACATTCATAGTAGGCAAGGCTAGAGCATGAGGCCATGGCTAGCGTTGCTGATTTGATTGTTTGCACAATAGGAGACTACAGCATTTGAACACTTGCACAGATGTTTAAAATGTTTGCCATTCAAAGACAGACTTGGGGAGACAGAGCCAATATGCATACATACACAGTTCTTGTCTTTTTCACTGTTGATCTTCCAGAAAGCTGAAGTGAAGCTACAAACACCACAGTCTTGCTTAAAGATAGTTTCTATCTTACGAAATAAAATAAGACCTAAGAGAAACCCACCTCATCTTTATGCACTTAACTTAAAGGCTTGTATACACCCCTCCTCCAACAGATCAAAATTCCAGTAGCCCATGGACCAAAGAACAAGCAGCCAGCATGGCCTTCTCCATCTCAGATGGCTCTCCGAGGTCTGATGCAAACTCTGGCAGGTCATTTCCAAGGATCTGGGATATGTAAACTACATGATTAAAAGGCATTGCTCTAATTTTCGAGGGGCGAACTGAAGCATCAGAACTAAGATCCAAGAGCTTTTCATGTGGCTAGATGCTCACCATTACACCAGACCTCCCAGCCCAAAGGCAGATTGTGTTTCAAATGCACATCCAAACCCTGGAGTGCCACGCCTGCAACTGTGTATGTTGCAAAGGTTGACAAGATGCCATAGCTTTATTGGTGAGCTGATTTATACTCTGAAATGAAATAAAGCTTGTTTAGTTACATTCACCGTCATCAGAGAAGCACTCAAAAGCAGAAACTTTGTAATGAACAATCGAACAAAATATTCAGTGTTCTCCTTAGTAAATTTCTCAGAACGCAAATCCCATAAAACACCTACTTTAAAAAAATTCTCAGTAAAATAAGTTAGGGAAGTGGTATATCAAACTGAGGTTCTCAGTGGAGACACGAACTCCTCCTGGGAGACAAACACATGCCCACATATAGCCCTGCTCAGCTGTCCTCTTTGCTAGTAAAACATCTCTGAAGCTGGAAACCAAAAACACACATTTACACATCAAAGGTTCTGAAAAGCCTAAAGCAACTCTGCTTTGCTTAATCCAGCATTTTTTAAACTTATTATAACAATATATTCTGCCAAATACCCTCTTAGAAACTACTCTTGCATAAATTTGTTTTTACCTTTTAATTCCAAATTAATAATAATGAGGGCACAAAAATAACTAGTGTTTTTTCCCCTTTGCAAGAAGCTAGCTTATTCGGTTTGAGTAAGTCTATCACAGCACACCCCTTGCTATTCAAAAGTAATCAGCTCAAGCTTCCCTTTTATTATATCACTGTTCAAGAATGCTAATTCTTTTAAGTAATCCACGGACCACTTTTCTGGAAGAACATTTTTAAGCCTTTGTAATTCCCAGAGTCCCCATTTGTTTTGGTCACAACAGTCCTGAGTACAAAACACGTTGCCTGGGCTCCTAGAGACTGCAACACCCAACATCAACTTCCACATCAAACTACTTTACAAACACTTAAAAACAAAAAAGAGAAACCTTTCCCAGTTTACACGATCATGAAAACCAGCATTCTGGAATCCAATGAAGCTTCAATTAAACCTCTCAGGGCGAGACTACTGATCTAAGATTTCATGTAACCATAGATTTCTTTAAATTTTGTTTAAAATATGAAAACACTAGGAAATAAATGTAATTTCACATGACTGCAGAGCAGCAAAGCAGGGGTGGGGAGACAAACACATAACTGTTTCTTACCACCAAGAACAATATACAAAGACTGCCATCACAACCCAAATGACCTCTGGCTTTGCTCAGGATCTCAGCTCTAAAAATAACCAGGACAGGACAACGTCAATTACAAAATCCCTTCGAGTTTAAAACAAAAAGTGAATGGCTCTGCCACTCCTTCTGCAATAGAAGGTGGCGTCAATGAACACGGCGCACACTGTGACCACAGAGAGAAAAAACGTAAGGCAGAAAAGGAATGCCCACACAAAGACAGAGCAAAGGACTCAAAATAATTTGTCCTCAGTTATGAAGCCAGCTGCCAGAGGGGGAAGCACACACGAGAAACATAAAGCATAAGCATTTTGATATCTTATAGAAAACAAGCTTTTGGTGTGAGGTTGTTAGAACAGGCAGAGGCAAAGGAGATCTTTAGAAGTGTTTGTTAGAGACCCGAGCTGCTTTTTCTTTAAGCTCAAGAATCAAATAAAAATTTCATCAGATGATGCAGTTAATATGATGCAGTTCTCATGTGGAACTAAATACTAGGTCTGCAGCATCAAGTTTTAAGATACAGCTATGCAGTGATAAACTTACTCTATTAGGTTTGCTTCTAAAATCCTTTACTTGGAAATAATTATAGACTCTTAAAGTATTAGAAAAACAGAAGTAAGATAACCCAGGGCCATAACATTCCGCTTCCTATGTATATTTAATTTTACTTTACTGGTGATTATGTGTATGTGTTGGGGAGGGAACAACAGCACATTGTGAATACAGGTGCTCACGGATTCCAGAAGGGGGCGCCAGATCTCCTGGAGCTAGAATTACAGAAGGCTGTAAACCACCTGCCAAAGGCCCTTGGGAACTGAACTCAGGTCCTCAGCAAGAGCAGTTCTCCTAACTGCGGAGCCACCTGTCAGCCCCCAATTATATTAAGTATTTATAATCTGGCTTTGAGTGGTTATGGTTGTGGCTGTTGAAAATTGTCATTTCCCACCCCAACCTGGAGAAAACTTTTTTTTTTTTTTTTTTTTTTTAACAAGCTTGGTAAGTGCACATTCTTGAGAGGCTCCAAAGAAACATCATCCAATTCAAATACCACTTGATCACATGAACAAAGTGGTTTTTCTCAAAATACTGTTACCAGTTTCAGCCTCTGTTGATGTTAGTTTTCCCAACTGTTAGACTTTGAACAATTTTTTTTAAATAAGTACGAGTTTATTTATTCATTTATTTATTTTAGATTACTTATTTATATATGAGCACTCTATTTGCATGTATGCCTACACGACAGGAGAGGGCATCAGATCCCATTATAGATGGTTCTGAGCCACCATGTGGTTGCTGGGAATTGAACTCAGGACCTCTGGGAAAGCAGACAGTGCTCTTAACCTCTGAGCCATCTCTCCAGCCCGACTTTGAACAATTTTAAACTTAGCGCTAATATAAGTGTCTTTGTTCCTTTGTGTTACTTTATCTATCAATTATAAATTGTTAAGGATTACAAGGGGAAATAAAAATGGTTGCTTGGAAAAAATACTGGAAAAAAAACTACTACCCCAAAGTAATTCAAGCACACCAACACTGAAATTTGTTAATGTGAACCTTTTGTGAGGCCAAAGTTAAGAAATTCCCATTGTCCTTGTTTGCAGTTTCTTTAGTGTTGGGTCATCACTGTGGCAAGAGTGTCTATGTTTACCCTGTGGGAATTAGTGAACCGATTTCTTTCTCGCTCTGTACAATCAACAAAAATAAAAATGAGCACAGTCCCGGTTTTCATGCCGTGCTGTGTTCTCATGTCACCTCCCAATGGCTCACAGTATTCGGTCAAGGCCATGGACCACTTCTCCCAGTGCACAAACATCCTGACCATGGGCCCTTTGTCCAGTCTAGGAAACTTTTTCCTTCTAAGAGCTTCTCTGTGTGCCTGGTCCCTAAAGTGCTCTGTGCTCAGTTACAGCTTCCTGTCATCTCAGTTGCTTAGACAAAGAAAGCTGACGGAAGGAACCCAACAGCTAAGTTCTTTCTTCGCCAGCTCAGATTCTGCATCTCAGAAATGTGGTCTTGAAGCACATGGACACAGAGCATGAGGCTAAAGGCAGTTCAGATCAGGGAGACAGAGCAAGCACATCACTCCACAAACATCCTCTCCACCATAAAGAAGAGATGTTCGTTATTCTGAAATGAGTCCTTTTGATTAAGCATTCCAGGAACAAAATAGTAGAGTACACTTCTTGGTTGAAGCACAGTGTCCTCTGAACAGGACCGGCTACATTCTTCTACACATGTAAACAGTCTCCTCCTCACAGAAATTAGCAGTTTCATTAGAAGAACTTACTTAAATCAGTATTATCTTCTAACTTCACACACAGTTAGATTTTACAACCTAGTAGTGATGCTATGGTTCTTTCTCTTAGGAACTGTTATTTTTCAGAAACTACTGTCCTATTTTTACATGTGTTTTACAACTGTAAACTACTTCAAATACTGTTTTGGAAGGTTTACTATTAAATCATAATTGAAAATGACTAACACTGATTAAAGCATAAACAGATATCTGATTAACTTGCTAACCATCTTTCTCCATTATAAAGTCAATCCTAGAGGCAAGGAAGCCTCTTGATCATTATTTAAAAAAAAAAAATACTCAGATTTCAGATTGCTGTAACTTGCCTTAGAAGATGTGACACACACACACACACACACACACACACACACACACACACACCACCCCTCACTCACTCACTCACTCACACACTCACTCACACACAGCCCGCAAATGCACATCCCCCACGTACTTGAACATACATCACACTAACCTCACAAACACACACACTTACACCCCCCACTTTCACAAACACATGAACACACACAACACACACACTCACATGCATACACTCAGTCCCTCACATAGACACTCACTCACATGCACACTTTGTTAAAGAAGTATTGTGAAACTCATTGTATGTTTGTCCTAAATGCAAATGCACTAGAAGAGAAGAACAAGATGGTGAAGATTACCTGTGTCTCACTTAAAGCTTTCGAGAAAAACTATTTACAGCAATGTAAGGCTTTCATCTACCGAAACACGAGCAAGCTGGGGAGCAAGTCAAACGTGGATGAGGTCTGCTCTGCTCACAGCAGCGGAGGCTCTAGACAGCACAGCATGACTCCAGGAATTTGCTGAGCACCGTAATAATCTTGTAAGACACTAATCCAAAACATGGTCCTATATTTTAAAAATCCCAGAAGTGGTTTCACAACAACAGAAGCACCTCAACCACTATTATATGTCAAATACCACACAGGAAATCCTTGGACAATCCATTCAGCAATCAATAACTATAAATCACCTTAGAAACCTGCTATTTCTCACTTATTCCTTTGGATCCTTCAACTGCAGTTAAAAATACATAGGAAATAATAGTTGGTCAGAAAGTATGTGATTACATGATATGCTTATTATAAAGAAACTGTTCTGAGTCAAGTGTGGAGCACTGAAACCAGACACATGGGAGGCATCTCCAGGATGCTCGCCATGGCTCATCCCAAGGATGCTAGCAGTTAACTGAGCACACTTCAATACGGTTTCCTACAAATACAGTAAGATGAGCTAGACTTCCAGCTCTGGAACTGATACAAGAATGAGAAAATGGGCAATGGTGCACTAAAGCTGCCATGTTCGCCTTTGCTAGCTTAGATCAAACATGTCAGCAAGCACTTAATCATACTGACGCTCGTGTGCATGCCTTATTGCGGGTGTTATAGAAACCACCTTTAACATTTGCATATGTGGTACTAAACCACCAGAGGAGCAGACTTATGAGAGAATAATTAAGAAGCACATTCCTCATTGCTTTTTTAAAGTTAAACACAGGCTTTTCTACTGAAATAATTTCTATTTTTCCTAGTTCCTAAAATAGGCATCAGATTTCTCTAAAGAAGAATAAGGTCTCAGCCAAAAAGCCACATATTATGTACTGAGATGGGCCTAAGAAAAACTACGTTAATACATTAATTTAAATAAATTAAAAATGCACATTCAGAACAGAATTGCAGCTTTTGGTCGGCAACACCTGAATGAAAGGCAAAGATGTGCCCTGACTAAGGCGGGACTTTTACAGACAGTGCCTGAGTCTGCCCTGCCCACACACCCGTTCACTTGGCGTTCAGCTTTACTCACAGTGCACCACCAGGCTAAAAAACAAACGCTTCCCTAATCTAAAAAGAAGCCACACACAGCTACTCCTGCCTTACAGTCTTTCTGAAACCCATGACGGCATCTTCTTTGGGTCTCCATGCCCTCGGCATGAGCAGTCACTGCAACAACCATAAGACTCTGGTTGTGTCTGGCTTTGACTGTCACGGTGACAGCCTCTGTAAGGAATTAGGCTCTTCTTCTGCTGGAGTCAGTTTGAGGGTTGGCAGCTTCCGAGGAAGAAGCTGAGGGCTTTGGCGGAGATTGCCATCCATCTGTAGAAAGTACAAGGCACATCTGAGTGAGGCTGAGGCTCCACTTTTGTGGACTGTGGCTTCTCTATCAAGACTACAGCCAAAAAGAGGACAGAACTGGATGTTTGCAGGACTGGTGGAGAAACCTTTCTCTGTCAAACCATCACTCAAAAATTATAAATGTCACACCTCAAAAACCAGCTGCCTCAGTATCCATAAAAAGCAACGTGGCTCATACTCAGCCAAACTCTTACTATCACCACAAATTCCACAAAAAAGCATACACTGCAGAACTTGACCAGAGCCTCACTTAAGACACCTTCCAAAAGTGAGGGTGGACAGAATACTTCTAGCTGTGTTCTGCAAATCCTCCCCTCATACAGAAAAGCAGGCACAGCCCGCCCTATGTGACAGGAGAAAATGAGGTTCCGAAAGGAGAAGTACCTTTTCTGGGTCCCAAAGTCAGCAGCAGAGCCGAAGCTTCAAACAGCTCTTCTCACTGTGACACAATTGTTTTTTTAACTACACCTCTTTTCCAAACTAAAAGTGGACAGCATGGCATGCAAACACAACCCCTCTTCGTAGGTTTCAATCAGAGCCCTCTCAGATCTACTGTCGGCTCCCTTCCACACCCAGTTCCTAGGAGTCTCTTGCAGATTGAGACTCTCCGAAGTAACAAAACAACTAAAATAGTAAAAACACTGTGGACTCCATTCAGGATAGAGAAGAACCAGAAGAAAGGAGGGACATGAGGGAAAAAAGAGAAAGACATTACTAATAATGAAGAGGGGCATGGGTGCTTAGACCTGCAGAAAGTGGCTTCAGTACAGAGCAAGGGCAGCAAGCCAGGCTTGCTTCTAATTTGCTCTCTTTACAGGCAATTTTTAAGTCACCCAACTTGACACATCTAAAGTATATAATAAAAAGCAAACCCAATGTAATTATTCCATTTTTCCTCAATACAACCAGGCCACTGCTGGCTTCAAAACACTGTATCCAATAAATCTTCACTAAAAGTATATTCAAACAGCCTTTTGAAAAGTAAACTCTTAAAAACTAAAAGGATAAAATAAATATATAACTCAAATTATAACATTCCCACAGAAAGGAAAATAACAAAGTAACTCGACCTTTTCAATTAAGTTGGATTCCTTATTTACAAGTTGTGTGAGTTTCTGCAGGTTTGCATCTATCATTTCTTGTCCAGCTGGAGAGATGCCTGAGAAGCCAGGAGAGAAATCAGAGAAAGAAAGGAAACCTTTCAAGCTGTTTAAGATTGGAAAAAAATTTTTTTTTGTTTTGTTTTCCCACTTTCCCAATTGCTCCACATACACACACTCTCCAAGAAAACAAAAGAGAAAAAAATATTTTGGGTTCAAGAGCAAAGTTCAGAGGGCCAACAGTGCTCCAGAGGAAACTAGAGAGGAAAACACCGAACTGAGTCTACAGAAGACCCTGAGCCACAAAACATGCAGCCAGCCACAGTGGTTACTGAGGGCACAGTGGTCTCAAGTTTACGCTGGCTCTCTCCCTAATCATTACACGTACGTCACTGGTTCTAACGCTAGAGGCATCAATTTTCTATAAGCTACTCAGTAGGCACCAAAGGATTTTTAAAAGTAGAGCTTTCTGGGATTGAGCCCAGGACATTTTAATTGGGATATGTGGAAGAGCTGTGTACTCAGGCTTACGAGCCCCTGCCCCAGAATGACAAAGTTGGATGATACTTAGTTCCCTAACCTCCCACGTCCTAGACCTCCCTACATGTAAAGCGTATAACCCAACTTAAGAAACAGCCTGTTTACCTAAGCCAGCTACCTCATAACTTCTGTTTCTTTAAAGGACTACTTCAGCCACCTTGACAAATGTAAACTTAGTGCTCTGGTCCCTTAAGCATGAGGCCCTAGTCACAGAGATGCCATCCTAAGTGCCTGGATCCCCCACTTACTATATCACCTGTTTGGTGCAATCAGTTTCAGGCAGCAGAATCATGGGAGTATGCCTCACCAAAGTCAACTCTACTGATTTCTGTTCATGGAGGAAAATGCAGGAAGCAGCAGGTAAAAACCATTTGAAGCGACTGCCCATTTGCATGAGGATAAACACTACTTTTCAGCAGGGACTCAACACATGTGTCTTAATCTTTTAAGAGCAAATGACTCATTTCAGGGGTAGAGGGGCATACTTATAAAGAAGATACACACAAAGTGTAAAGTCCGGAGAACGGTGGCAGTCACAGGTCTCTTTCTCCATGTAAATAAGAACATGGGAGCAGATGGGAAAACCACCAGAATCCAAGACAATCTACAAACTTGTTCCACTTCTGCACTGTCAGGAGACTATTAAAATACCCAATTTGAGTAAACATTTGCTAAAGCAATGCTGACTTACCCCCGGGCCCATGCCTAAAGTAGCTGTTCAGGATGTCATCACAGAGGCGGCACAAGTTGGAGAGCTGTTTCAGATGCTCTTGTAAGTGAACTTTGGGAAAACGCACTTTATAAAGTGGCGCAAGGAAACCGAACACATAGGCATCTAAGGTGGAAGGCCTGGAAACAGAGGACTCTCCTTCAGAAGCACTTAGGGGAAGACTGACTTGGATTTTATTTCAAAAGTTCTCATTAAACTATCTGTCTAATAGGCAACATCAATTTTTGAATGGTTTACTTCTATTTTTGTTTCCAAAGATGAGGCATCTAGGGTTTTACCAGCATTTCTTAAACTAGAGTTTTAAGAATACTTTATTTTATTCAGAAGAAATTGAAGTTGTAAACTACAAATGTTATGGAGTATAAGGAGGGTAGGAATAATGCCTGATACTTTCACAGCCACATATGAAGCACATTAGGCTGATGTTAGATTGAGGCCAACAACAACAACAAAAACTTCCTATAAAAACCCAATAAATTATGGGCTGAGAACAGAACTCTGAGACCTTGTAGATGCTATTTGAGAGCTCTGCCACTAAGCTATTCCTCCAGATCTCCCTTTGAAGTAAAAAACTGATTTTTGACGATGGGAGAACGAGCTTTAATTCACATTTCACTGAATATATCCACACATGTCAGAATGACTTTTTCCCCATGATACAAATGATAGATTATATTTATACAGTAAATAAGTACCAATAGTGAACAGAATTCCAAAACCAACCACCAGCCCTGGGACTGAGAAATAGCTGGGTGACTCCCTTCAGGGTGCTCATCAGGAAGGGCAGAGTGGCATGTGTGCACTGGCCAGTGGCTTCACAATCAGTGCGGTGGGTAAAAGAGACATGCGCTGGACATCCCAGGGAGGAGAGAGCCCAGTGGCTACTGGAGTGTGGCCTCGGAGGGGCTCTCATATTCCCAGCAAAATCACTGGCTGGGTTTTTGGTTTTTCTTTTTGGTTTTTTCGAGACAAGGTTTCTCTGTGTAGCCATGGCTGTTCTGAACTTTGTAGACCAGGCTGGCCTTGAACTCAAGGCAACAGGCATGAGTTTGCCTTTGTGTCCTGAGTGCTGGGATCGCAGGCATATGCCACCATGCCTGGCTTTTTTTTTTTTTTTTTTGGTCTTTTGAGACAGGGCTTCTCTGTGTAGCTTTGGCTGTCCTGTAAACCAGGCTGGCCTTGAACTCACAAAGTTCTGCCTGCCTCTGCCAGGGATCAGAGGCATGTGCCATTATGTCTTGCTACTTTTTTTTTAAGGGATAAGTTAGCTTATTTTAGAACAAAATATGAGTAACCATGACCCAGGAACACAGATGTAGGTAACTCCAAATAGTGTTTTCAATGTGGCAGTACTTTTGTGAAGTTTTTCTAGTAACAGGACAAAGAAAGCTATAAATCAAGCACTTTTCCAGTACACTGATATAAACACAAAAAGGTGGCTTATAGCAAAATGACTTTTAAGGGAATTTACTCACGTGTCACCAAAGAAAAACTGAGATGTCCCCAATCTATGTGACAGGAGGTTTAGGCACTCCTTGGCATCTCTGTAGATCTAAAAAGGATGATAAACACTTGGAGGTAGCACCTAGAGATAAGGCCCTGCGTCTTTTCCTTCCCTACAGAGTGCTGGCTGTACCTGTGCTTCCACTTCTTGGACATGGTAGAGGGGAGGTTCTCCCCTTGTCAAGAGAATCCTGTTCAGTGCTCCTCTCGACATCCTTCCAGGCAGGATTAAACTTAGAGGGAAAGGGATACGGGAGGCAAACCACGGCTTTGTCACAGTAAAGTAGTTGTCATTCTCAACCCAGAAAGTGTGAAGCTGCCAAAGGAAGGAGAAACCATTACAGGATGCTCTGCTAACATAAACATCACTCAATCAATTTGACAGGCTTTATATATATATATATATATATATATATATATATATGTCTTTGAATAAAGTAACTTCACTTAAATTTTCCAGATGAAATGACTCAAGGTAAAATGAGTTTATTTTAAACTTACAGATTTTGTTGACTGCTATATCTCAATACCCAAAATAAAGCCTAGCACATAGTAAGTAAATATTCACCAAGTGAATGAACTACAATATAAGCAATTCTATACAAGGAGCAAAGTTTCATCTTCCACTAATAGTGTTTATTCCCTATACAATGTTATTGTGCTGGAGTATAACTCCGAGGTAGAATGTTTCCCTGTCCAAGCAAACAATCCAAACTATCCCCTTCAACAGAAGTGTCTATGAGAATGTCTATGAGAATCCAGTTTTGTCATACTATAAAAGATCAAAACTAATTTGGGAAATTTCCTCTTTAAGACTCCTACCCTTTGATCTTTCTAAACAGACTACATTTTCAACTAAGTCACTAAGATCCTGTAGTATTCAGAAATGCTCACCACAGCAGGGAGAAGTTTCTCTTCCAGGAGAGCAATGTAAGCCAGTGTATCTGCCCCTTGTTTTGCAGAGAGCTCACAATCAGCATTATATTTCTATTAAAAACAAACACAAAAGCTCTTATAAGTCAAAGAACATCCCAAGGACAAGGAAGCTAAACAGATTAACACTCCTATTCTCCTCCCAAATGTCACACCTGACATTAGAAGGGGGCAATACTAATCCAGTGAAAACTGTTCCTCAATGCAGAGGGTTCTCAGCACCATACGCTAAGTAAATAAATGCTGCTTGCGGTTTGCCAACTAACTTCTATTGTTTCCATGCTTATTAACAGCCTTTGTTCAGCGTACATGTTGTACATGGTTAATGAGTAAAAGCAATTATTTTTAACAAGAAAGAAAAAAACGTATTATAATGTTTTTCTCCATAAAAGCTTACCTGTCACACTTAGCATGAAATGTATAGCAACAATGGGACTAAAGTGATAATGTTAGCAAACAAGAGTAATCTTGAATAACTAAATTGAATCTTCTTACATGCATTTCAATAAATTCACAAATTTCAAGTTAAATTCACAAAATTCAAGTTTTTGTTTCTGTTGTCAAAATCTAGGCATTCCCACTTGTCCAATGAGTTGAAAACAAAACAAAACAAAACAAAACAATCTTATAATGAGTTAAAAGCAAAAGGCATCCAGGATGCCAGGTGTGATGGGTCACACCTACAATTGTAGAATTTGTGGCCAGTCTCTGCTGCAGAGTGGCTGGCCGGCATAGACTAGAGGATAGCCCAGTCTGAAATAATAATAATAAAAGAGCAGCATGCAGAAAACTCTCTGCCTCTTCAAAAGGAGCCACCCACCTGCTTTCTTAAAAAGCTTAGTATTTTTGCAGGCTGAGAAACAATGTTGTCTTCAGTTGTCAAAATTGGTACATCACCTATAATCAAAAACAGTTTACACACAAGCAAAAGTCGTGATTTATTCTGAAGATTACAATACTTTAAAAAACGATACCAACTGCACATGTGAGAAGTGTGGGTGAGAACATTTGCAGGTTTCACAGCAAGCAATTTCGTTTCTCCTATTTCTCCTATTTTCCACAGATTTGGCTTGCACTTTGAGTTATTACTCAGAATGATCAAACCACAACCAATGCGCAGCCAAGGTCATTCTAAGAAGCTAAAAGGCACAAAGTAGTCTAGGGCTGTATATACTCCATGGCTTTAATGAAGGAAGGGGTGCCAGTGTTTTAAATGGGCAGAAAGGGTCGTGTGAAAGCTTATACTGTACCTCTTGAACCTCTCCAGGTGTTATCTATAACATTGACTTTCAAGGGTGCGCCAGAAAATTTGGCATAAGCCTGAAACAGAGTTTGCAATGAGACATTTTAGACTGCGTGAGTAGTCATACAGGTCTGCAGAGCAGAGCAGCTCTGACAGCTGCACCGGCAGAGGCTGAAGCTGCCCGTGCGCCCGCGCGACCCCTTCCCCCGTGAGTACGCGCAGGCTTCCCGCTTTGGGGGACCTCGGTCTGCAGAAAGGCTTGAAAATGCGGAGCCAGCGTGCTTTCTCCCACAGCCGGGACAGCGCTGCCAGGCCGACAGGACCAGATGCTTGCAGGCGGTCCGCGCGTCCCCAGCAGCCCGCAGCTAGCCAGCCCCATCCTCCCGCGCCCCGGCCCGCAAAGCGGCCTCACCATCACCACCAGGGACTCGCTGTGGACCGAAGGGAGCCCCCAGCCACCTCCCCAGCAGCTGAGCTCCAAGGGGGCCGCCATCTTGCCGGGGCCGACCTCCGGCACCCGGAAGTACTCCTGATGCAACACTCTCCAGCACGTGGCATGGGAGGGGGAGGGGCGGGACAAGGCGCAGGGACTGAGTGCTTGGGGCTCTGGACAGAGTAAGAAAGTTCAGCGGCAGGCGTTGAAAGTGATTTTAGCAGCCAAAATAGGAGCTAAAAGGACTGTGCCACCTGCTAGGCATCCTCAAAGCATTTATTGCTCTCAGTATTACTGTATAAGAAGACCTGCCAAACATCACTATGGTATACCTAAATCTGTAAAATGACTGTTCACACAAATGTAGTTTAAAATGACATGGAGGTAGTTGGTACACGGCGGTCCCTTGTGTTCAGTCTCTATGATGGCCTCCCTCTGCAGTCTCAGTCGCCATTCTTAGAAGTTAATGTGATCGACCTTACTAAAAATTAACCCTGTTCTAACAGGGGACTTCTGCCTGCTCACAGCGCTGCTCCTTTAATCTAGAATTGCTTTCTTCTCTAACTGCTCTCCCCAAACTAAGTTTCGTGGGGTTGGACAAGTGGCTCACTTAAGAGCACCTGTGGTTCTTGAAGACCTGACTTGGTTCTCAGCACCCACATGGTGCTCAGTCATTGTAACTCCACTTGGAGATCTGAGGCCTTATTCTGGCCTAAACGGGCACCAGGCATTCACGTGGTCCATAGCCATCCATACAGACAAAGCAAACACATTTTTTAAAAAAGTTAAATTTACCTCTTACAAAATTAGAAGCTCCTTCCAGCTTCCTGTAGCTCTTTGTATGCACCTAAATTTTGCTCTGTCCCTAGTCATAGACTTTGCCATCCACTGTATAGAAGTACTTTGAGGAAGGACAAGTCTGGCTTCATAGGTTGGGACTAGTGAAGACACAGAAGGTTCTGTGCTTAGAAAGGGTCTTTATTTCACTAACTGCTCTGTGTCACTGTCTTGAACTCCTAATCTTGGCACAAAGGGCTCTGCATTTTTATTTTAGAATAAACACTGTAAATCATTAAGCTAGTCTTGTCTATGGGCCTAATGGGGAGCCACTAAATATTTCATAAACATGAAACCTGCTAATTTCTCAGGAAAACCATTAAAGAGAAAACTTGGCAATGTGGCTATTTAGGCATATTTACAGGATCTCAGAATCAGAATCTGGGTGCTGTGTGGTTTTTATAGGCAGCAGGATAGTCTTTCCTGAATAGCCTCTTGATAGACCTGTGGGCTTTCTCTTTTCCTCTGTCACAAGGAGATGATAAGGTCTCCCTTAACTGAAACCTCTGCAAATTTCCATAATAATAATAATAATAATCAGCAGCAGCAGCAGCAGCAGCAGCATATTTGCTAGACACTTTTACATAGTAAGGAAGCAAGCAGCACTTCAAAGTTGCAGTGCTGATCTTTTTAAAAATATTCTGTTTCAAAAATAAGATATCTCAGAAGTGGAAATAAAAGATATTTCAACCCTAAGAATCCATTAGTCATACTTTTGAAGGTCTGTGTCCTCCCCCACTCCTGAGACAGGATTTCTCTGTGTAGCCTTGGCTGTCCTGGCCTCGATTTATAGATCAGACTGGCCTTGAACTCGCAAGAGCAAGTTTCTCTGCTTCCCAGGGTGCTGGGATTACAGACCACTGAGCCCGGCTCACTAGTTACACTTTTTAAGTAGAATCCCTTAGCAAATGTACATTTGAAACTAAACAACACATTTACTGAGCAGATAATTGTAGAGGAATTTTAATTCAGAACATGGCTGCTTCGGTAATAACTTCCAAGTTTATGTGCTCCAGCTGGAATACAGACATATCTTTAACTCCAGGAGACAGAGCAAGCAGATCTGAGTTCAAGGCCAGTCTGGTATAGAACACGTTTCAGGTAAAGCTTAGGTCCAAGAGTGGTGGTACATGCCTTTAAATACATCACTCAGGATGTATGTACATGCAGGAAACAGATACATGCAGATCTCTGAATTCTGGTCAGTTCTGTGCATTCAGTTTGGTTAACAGTGAGTTGAGAGGCAGTGCAGTGGAGTTGAGTTTGTGGTAGTTCACTTTGTGGAATTCAGAGACAGTTTTTGCCAGGAGAGTGTTACAGAGAGAGGTTGAAGAGAGAACAAGCTAGACACAGGTGAAAACAGAACAAGCCAGAGAATGAGAAGGAACCAGAAGATTAGAACAGATTGCTAGAGTTAGTTTGAGGTTAAGCAGACCATTTCAGTGAGAAACTGAGAGAAGCCAGATTGAATCAGTCAGCTTGGAGAGGTGTTGAAGCCAGAACAGCTGAGTTGAACAAGCCAGCCAGAGTTCAAAAAGAGCTGAAAAGGGTGCGCTTAATCAGCAGTAAATCTCAGAGGATGAAAGTATTCTAGGCCTAGATTAGATAGTATGGAGGCTAGAAGCTTCCTGGACTAGGCTAGGTGGAGGTGGAGGCAGTGACCCCAGATGACAATTACATCAGACAAATAAAAATTACTGTAACAGTCCATCTGAGACACCAGAAGGCAATGGAAGAATACAGAGACATATGAGATGTGGAGGCTCTTCTTAGGAGTTTACAAGTACAGAATCAGACATTATACACAGGTGGATAGAAAAAGTTATTGTTGGATGGAAGAGGTAGCTCAGCTGGTAAAGGCTAGGCTCAAAACCATAAAAAATCATTGTCACAAGTACATTTAGAGACGTGTATAAAATATTATAAACACTAAAGAGGAACCATGAATCACTATAGGATTGTTGGACCAAGACTGTGCCTGGTCCATCTTCAATATAAAGAAGGTAACTAACCTTTCTGATTCAATATAATGGAAACGTCATGCTTTGAGGAATAAAATTCCAAGCAATAAAAATAAAGCTCAGAGTCCTTGTATTACAATGAGGAATTTAAAATAATCCTCCAGTGAGAACACAGATTCTCAGAGTCTTGTGGGCAGGCGAGGTGGCAGTTGATCATTCTCCATGGACTCCTAGGTGATTACTTAGCGTGACATTCCCTCCCATCACTCTTGCTACTTATGATGATTTCATTTGTATCAGAGAGAAATTAAATTTTTTCCCTTACTGTTAAGTTGAGGCAGAAAACAGTATTTCCCCCATCTGATAAGAGAATTCTTTCTTACAGGTGTATTTTTGCCTAGTCAATAGCAACCTTTGTGTTGCTGCAATTTCTCTTGGAAGTCTGTATCTGCTAGGATAAAATTTAAAATACTGGCATACCCGATTGCACAACCAGGCTGAATACTGTTCCAGACAATGACAAAGGAAGCCGAAACCATCAGAAATCATGCCTGGTATGGGTACTTGGCTCTTGTGCCTTTCCCAGCTGTTAAAGAGGTTGCTCAGAGTTCATCAGAATCATAATTTCAGGTTCTTCCCAGGCAAAGCATTTTCACTATCTGCAAAGCATTCGTGTATGAGCAGGATGGCCTGGGTCACAACTTTATAATGACTCTTCCAGACCACGTTTTCCCTGAACATTTTTGTTTTTCAGAAGATGCACATTAAAAGTGGCTTCATCTGAACTCAGAGGACCCGACCTTGGCATCCAGTCCTGTTGCTCATGTGTTTCTTAGTTTTACTTGGGCCTATGATACAGTTCTGTTAGAATCCCCACATGCCCCATTCCTGTGACTAAGAATCTATGAAATGGAGTTCCCGAAAAAGAAGCAATATTTGTGGTAAATGATAATGCAGTGTGGTCCCTTATTGGGGAGTTAAACTGGAGAGTCTTGAACGCCCCTTAGTTCATGTTCAGATTTAGAGATCCTTATGGAGAAAAATTCCATGAAAATAGGTCAAAAGAACTATGCTTTTTTTAGCTTCTAAATTTACTCTGTGAGCCAGTTATTTACTTTGATTCCTCAACTCTTTGATTATAAAGTGAATGTTCTTTGAGCTTTGAGACACTATCATTATATGTGTAACAAACATTTGGTAAAAACGGAAATTTATGGAACAATTTCTATATACCAAAATTGTTTCCAGGATGTGACACAACTCATTTAATCTCATAATAGCTCCATGGAGCCATCCTGTTATCTCCTTCTGTTTTCATGAAAATATATTAACATGCAAAGATTTTAGTTAACTTTTCAAAACTCACACTAGGTGGGAGAACAGGGATCTGAGTCCAAGTCCAGGCAATTTGATTTAAAGCTGAGGCTCCTTCTTCTTCTTCTTTTTTTTTTTTAGATTTATTTATTTTATTATGTATACAAGGTTCTGCCTACATGTACACCTGAATGCCAGAAGAGGACACCAGATCACATTATAGATGGTTGTGAGCCACCATGTGGTTTCTGGAATTGAACTCAGGACCTCTGGAAGAGCAAGCAGTGCTCTTCTGAGCCATCTCTCCAGCCCCCTGAGGCTCCTTCTTAATCAAAGCCACAGTCCCTGTTATGAGAAATCCATTTAAAAGTCTAGTTTTTATTCATTTGTTTGAAGGTATCTTGTTAAGATAAAAGAGTCTCCTTTGTGACATGATACACATTACTTCTTTAAGTAATGTTTAATGTTAAGCCATTGAACAAAGTAGTTTAGCAACTTCTATGTACCTAGTACATTTCAAGGCAGTGAAGAAATAAGAACTGACACTTATGCTTTCAGGTGAATAGTTGGTGAAATAAGAAGTCTATGTTTGAGATAACTAGACACTAACAAGATGTATCACTTTGTCAAGAAGACCACAAGCCTAGTGTTGATTTAGACAAAGGCTTTAAATGTCTTCCCATGCTTGGCAAAGGCATAGTGATAGAATCAGGGTTTTGCTGACCTTGGATCATAAGTCTGAAGGAAGGAACATCATTTGAGGTAAACTAGATGAGTAACAATGTGGCAAGAAATTATAAGCTGGTCAAAAGGAGTGATGATTAATTAGTGGGTACCAGGATTGAAAAGTTGTGGGAATGCAAAGTTTTGAAGGATTCAAAGGAAGAATAAATCACCTCAACAGAACCAGTCAAAATAATGGAGTTGTTTCATGATTATAATAGGATAAGTTTTATGGATCCATAAATTGCATCAAATGAAGCAAAAAATGTGCTGGAAAAAGCACTGAGGAAGTGCTGCAGAATATTGTGAAAGAAAACTCTTTGGACTGAGTGGTTTTCACAGCAATGCTGTTAGAAACCAAACTGCGAAGAATCGCTGAGAGAAGCAGTATGAAGGGTCAAGAGGGTGTAAGATCCTGAAGACATAAAGGGAATAGAAAAGTCAGACAAGCATGGAAGATAACATTTTTGAAAGAGATGAAAAAGTGGATTTATACAAAGATAAAGACAAAAATGGTGATTGTGAAGAAAAGCCTGAAATACTAGAAAGAAGGATGGGATCCTAAGAGTTGAAAGGCCAACATTAGGAACTTGATCTGTAAGGCTAAAGTTAAAAATAAGAGGGATGTTTTCTCCTTGACCCAAGGGAAGCTTGAAGCTGGAACATAGGATGCTGAGTACATGTCAATTTTTCTATCATGATAGAAATTAAAGGGGCCTAAGAGGGAGAGAGGGGAAATGGAGGAGAAGAGAGAGAGAGAGATAGGGAGAGACAGAAAGACAGAGACTGACTGAGACTATTTCCAAGGAATTGGTTGACAGTGACTGTAATGCATTCCTGACAGTGTTAAAAGTTAAACCTAGTTCAGCATGAAGATACGTGATGCCAAAGGCAGGCAAAACCTTAGGTGCTCTCAAACAGGCATTACTGAAATATTCAACTATTTTGTGACAATCATATTGACCTCAGAATGTAACCAGATCACTTTACCTTATATTAATTATGTCAAGTTTTATGTTTTACCTGACTTAAGGAATTGTACTTAAAAATGATGATGGGCAAAGGAAAAAGGCATTTAAGGATCAACAGAAGGTGACACCAGCAGTTTCAGTGTGGTGGGGGCTCAGCCATCATTACGTTTAGCTGTCTTTGTATGGGCATGTTGTGTCCCCCAAACATATCTTGTTACCTAGAAGCATGACCCAGGTATGTTCAGTTATTTGGTATCTATGTGGAGGCTGTCAGGAGGTGAAATATATTGGAAGGGTTTCATTTTGTCCCACCAGCATAGTGAACTTGAGATCTTTGTTTTGCCTTAATACAGGTTAAATGCAATACAAAATGATTTCTTAACAATGATCCGACATGGTGTTTGATGTATACTGAAAGAATAAAATGATAATTGTGTTTTAAATTTTAATTATATTTTCAAAATAATGAGGGCAATAGGCCCGAAATGAAAGTGAGGGTTCTTATGTTTCAATGAAAGTAGTGAAACAACTCCCGGTAACTGTGATAAGACAAACATGCACATTATCACACTGAAGGTAACCCCTGAGAAAATGGTAGAAGGTCACAATGAGTCAAAATGGAATTTTTAAAAGAGTCCAAGAATCCATGAGGAGATCCACGTGTGAGTGTGTATGAGAGAAGAATGAGGAGGGAGTGGGAGAGAATCAGGACACAGGTAGAATACAAATTACGAAGTAGACTTAAACCATGAAATATCAGTGGTTCCTCTAAATGTAAGTGGTATAAACACAGCAACTAAGAGTTGATTATCAGAATGGATAAAATTCATAAGATAAATTCATACTGTATTATGACAAATTTACTTCAAACATAGTGATATAATAAGTAGGAATGCTTTAAACATACATAAAAGGTGGGAAAGTGACAGGATACAAACATTGATCAAAAGTAAAATCAGAAGTGAATGTGTTAATAGTGGATCAAGTAGACTTCAGATAAACTTACTATTGGAAAGAAAGACCTTATGGGATGATAAGTGAGCCACCACGATAAAAACTCAGCCGTTTTAAGTGTGAGCATTGTGTTAGATACTTTTCCTGTTGCTGTGATCGAATTCCTAAAGAGAAACAGCTCACTGGCTGCAGAGGTTTACCGGTGCAGTAGGTGCTTACTGCGCTTTGAGAGGGCTTGAGCTCTGTTCCCAGAACCAACACTGGCAGCTCACAAATGCCTGTGATTGCAACTCCAGGGATTTCGTTGTCCTGTTCTGGCCTCCCAAGACATCTACAGATGTGTACAAATTAATCAAAATAAATAAAAAAAATTTTAAAGTAACCCAAGGGACAGAGGGTCTGTTTTAGCTTACAGTTTGTGGGGGAACACAGTCCATTACAGTGAGGAAAGCATAGAACCAGGAGTGTGAGGCCACGGGGCAGAGAGAGGAAGAGTGGTACTCAGCTCACATTCTATTTATTCATCCCATGGGATGGTGTCACTCACATTAAGGATTGGCCTTCATCCCTAAAACTTTCCTGGAAACAACCTCATAGACACACAGAGTTGTGTTTCCATGGTGATTCTAAATCCAGCCAAGTTGACAACGAAGATTAACCATGACAAATGCCAAACATAAGCTCTTCAAGTATGTGAAGTAATGTGACAAATTACTTTTGATAGAAATGGACAAATGCAAAATTATAATTCAGTTACTTCCTACTCCAGCAACTGGCAGAACTACTTGACAAGATGCATATAAAACTGTTTATGAATTAAACAACTGGATATAGTCAGTACCAATAGAAAGCACTACCTTGTAATACCAGAACATCAATTTATTCTTTCCAGGAAAGAATGGACCATTCCTTAAGGCAGACCATCATGAGTCATAAAGCAGACACCAACAAAATGAACTAATGAAACATCTCTAATATATGCTTTAAATATAATATATGCTTTATTTATTAATATAGAAATAAATAATAGAAAGATACAAATAAAAATTTCAAATAAGAAAATTAACATAATCCCAAATAATCACATGGTCAAACAGGAAGTCACAAAGGAAAAGGAAATCCTACCCTCAGATTGTTATAAACACAGCAAAGCATGGCAAGGGAGTGCAAGGATAAATCACATATTGAGAGGGAAATGTGCAAAATGCACATCTGCTAAAAGACTTGTACCCCAACCCCAAATACAAAGAAATCCTAAAATATAGAAACCGGCTTTGGCCAGCTTTCTGTTATTGTGTTAGAAACTTGAGATACTCAAATTAAAAAGAATAAAGTTTGTGTTGGCTCAAAATTTTGGAAGTGCCAGTTTTTGACCAATTGAATCCACTGCTTTGGTCCTTTGGCAAGGCTGCATGTAGTGTTAGAGGGGGTTGATGATGTAAGCCACATGTCCATGGCTGCTGGAAAACAAAAGGTGAGTGAAGAAGACTCATTCTGACTCTTCTCAGAATGAGTCTTCTTCAAGGGCATACTTTCACAGGACCAACTGAAAGACTCCCAACAAGGTCCCACCTCTTAAAGGCATTCGAGAACCTCCCAACAGTGCCAAGAGTTTAAACATGGGCCTTGGGGTGCAAATCATAGCAACAGGAAAGCAAACAACTCAACTTAAAAATGGGGAAAAGTTATAAACAGACACCATTGCAAAGAGACTATATGAAAGGAAATGAGCGCACGGAAATGGTAAAGTTTATTGCCATTAGGGAGTTGAATATTAAAACAACAGTGCTATAGCACTACACATCTTAGAGTGGAATGGCTAAATTCCAAACCTGTGAACACCAAGCAGTTTGCAAGCTCCCAGAGCATGAAGGAACTGTCATTGTTTCTGGAAATGCAAAACTTTGAAAGACAGCATTAAATAAATGTTATCTTATTGTGTGTTTTGAGTCAAAGTATTCTCCCACAGAAAGGTATACCAAGTCCTGTGTTTCATGCTCAGCACCACGCAAACCATGTACCACCACCGAACCTATAATCCCAGAAGCAAGAAGATCATAATTTTAATGTCTTTTGTACTACATAGTGAGTTGAAAGCCAGCCTGGATACATGAGACCTTGTCTTAAAAAACAAGAACAGAGCAAAACCAAAAGATACATTGAACCCCAAATCCCAAGACCTGTGAATGTGACCTTCTCTGGAAATAGGGTCTTTGAGGATATCGTCAGTTAAGGGAAGAGCATGCTGGATTCGGATGGGGCTGAGGTCCAGTGACTAATGACAGGAAAGAAGGAAATAGAAGCTGAGATAGATACAGTCATGCTGTATTGGTTGGCTCTTGTCAGCTTCACACAAATCCAGATCTCTGGGAAGAGGAAGTTTCAGCTGAGGAGTTGTCTCCATCAGATTGCCATGTGGGCATTTCTACAGGACATTTTCTTGGTTGCTAATTGATGTGAGTCCACTGTGGGCGGTGCTATTGCTGTGCTGGTGGTCCTGTGTTGTATAAGAAGGTAGGTGAGTAAACCAGAGGAAGCAAGCCATGGTTTCTGCTTAAGTTCCTGCTTCCGGGTTCCTGCCTTGAGTTCCTACATTGGTTTCCCTTAACGGTGATAAGCTCTAACCTATAACCCAAATAAACCCTTTCCTTCCCATGTTCTTTTCGTTCAGTGTTTTTGTTTTTATCACAGCAATAGAAAGCAAATTAGAACACAAAAAGAAAATTAACAAAGACAAAAGCCAGAGTAATGCATCTAAGAGCCAAGGAGTACCAAGGATTGCTGGGAACCACAGGAAGCTAGGAAGAGGGAGGGAGGATTCTTTCCCACAGCCTTGAGTGGAGCACAGATCTGCTGATACCTTGTTTCCAGACTTGGAGCCTCCAGAAGTGCGAGAGAGAAATTTTTATTCTTTTAAGCCACCCATTTCATGGTGATTTATTACGACAGCCCTAGAAAACTAATGTGACTCACAGTATAGCAGTTGTGCTGCTAGATATTTACAGGCTGATTTGCACACTTACGTTTTTCCACCGGCAAAGACCGTGCCATTTAAATGTCTCCCCAGACTAATGTCCTGAATGTTCTGCTGACGACATGGTTCTCCAGAATCAATAACAATGATTAAAGGCAAGCCTGTGGGAGGGAGGCTGCTTGCAGGGCCACGGGCTCAGTATTGGTATGCCTCCTTATATCGCTGGGATTCAGTCGTCCTGGGAAGCCACCCACAAATCCTCCAGCATTCTCTATTTTCACTGAAGACACATTTCAAAAGTTTTCTTTAAGGAAAAAAAAATGAGCAAAAACATATATATATGTTGCCTTCTATTTTCTCCATTGAATTAGTCCAGCATATTAGGAGACAATAAATTCATATGCCTTGAATGTTTACGGTGATAACTGAAAAGTTATAGTTATGATTTCCCTTTCTAGACTGTATAAAATTGAAGACACAAATGGTCTTATTTATTTCCAGAACTTAGCTTTTAGGGAGCTCAGCTACTCTTTCAGGTTGTTTATCATCAACAATGAAGAACAATCTTGTCTCATGGGATTTGATGCCTTATAACCTGTATAGTGCTTGCATTAATTCCTTAAATATCATCTAGCATCCTGAGAGAAACCAGGGTGCATTTTGGGTGACAGAAAAATCTCAGGAAGAAGAGAAAGCAGAACACTGCAAGTCTATAAGCTGAGTCACAGTTTGTTTATACCTATGTGATGGTCCATAGTTCTGGATACATTGCTGTTCATATTCCATCCGGGTCCCAAAGCAGTGACATCAAAAGGTAAAGAGATGCATAGAAGCAGATCAGAGAGGGTGATATATGTGTCAATTTCTTTACAAAACACCTCTGAATGTAAACACTTGTAAGCTATTATTAATTCTTATTATTCTGTTTATTAAATCATTTGGTGGCCTGCCTGTGAAGTTTTCACCCTGATTGTCTATACAAACACATAGAAAATTTATATGCACATTTCTTACATGACCCACAGCACCCAGTAAGCACATAATAAATGTTTGTGGCTTGTTCAATACCCAAGGGCTCAAAGCACATTTTGCTTTTTACCACAAAGCCCATCTCTTTCTACAACAGTTTCCTCTGGTCTATGCTTTCTCTTTTCACTCTTTCTTCTTCCTTCTACTTATTAACTCTGTGCTGACTTGAGGCCCCGGATGCCCATTTTACTGGATTCCCAATGTGAAGCACTTGCCTTCTGCCAATGCCTCCCACCCCTTCCTTTGATTCTGTCATAGGCACGGGCAAGCTTGTTATGTGACTAAGTATATAGCATATGCCTTCTCACTTAGCTGCTGGCATGGGTAATAAAGTCACCTTGAGCTTTTGTCTAAGACTAACCACAACACTAAATCACACAAAAACAGCAGAGGGTGACAAACCCTGGCAGGTATATTTGCAGTGTGGGATGGTAGGAGCTCAGCATGAATACCTCAGGTGTGTTTCCACGGACACCTGTGTGCATCAGTGGAAGTGCAGAGCATGTGGCAGGGAATGAGTTGTAGGTGCTTTCTGAGTCCAAGGACATTTTTTTCAAGTCTTCATTTTGCAGAAGAGATTGTCTTCTTTCTGATCTTTTTATATGTAGATGTTTTATACATAAGATGAGGCCTGTTCTTTTAACAACATACCTTTATTCTTCAAATAATTTCTGTCTGTGGGCATGACCATTTCTTAAATCAAAAGCAAGAGAAGCAATTGACTCTTTTTCTTTAAAGATTTATTTGTTTCTTTGTTATTTATTTCTTATGTATACAGTGTTCTGCCTGCATGCCAGAAAAGGGCACCCAGAACTCACTATATATGGTTATGAGCCACCATGTGGTTGACTGGGACTTGAACTCAGGACTTTTAGAAGAGCAGACAGTGCTGTTAACCTCTGAGTCATCTCTACAGCCCCCAGCAATTGACTCTTAAACTGTTTGTTTGACCCATGAATATCTTCCTCCCTCCCTTTAGATTTCATGAGTCAAGTAGTATTTTTTAATTAAGTCTTTTTAAACATATTTCTTTGTTTGTATGTATGCTTATATGAGTGTATAGCATCCCAGATGCCAGAAGGGAGTGCTGGAGTTACAGGTGAGTGTGAGTTGCCAGATATGAGTGCTGGGAACCAAACTCAGAGCCTGAAGAACTGTTGAGCCTTCAGCCCCAGCTAAGTAGAATCTTAAAGATGAGAGATATAGTTCTAATTCTAGTGAATGAGCCTTTTGTGATATAAGAAATGGTACCTGGAGATACTATGCAAATAGGTTTTCTTTGCAGACATCTTGCATTCACTGCTATATTAGAAATACCTTGGAGGCTGAGTAATAGAACTAACAATAGCATTTCTTGCATTCCTCATCATAACTGGAGGGATAGATTTATGCTCATTTATCCCTGTTAAATCCAGTAAGTATTTAGTGGTTTTACCAAATGCTGGCACGATTGAGAGCAAGATGAATAAGATACAGCTCTTGTTACTGGCTGGTGTACTGCAGTGGGGACGAACATGCCATTCTACGTGATGAACTCTTTCTTGATGGGGATAAATTCTGGGTGTTGTGAGTCTGCAGAGGGACTAGAGATGCAAAAAGATCAGAGAAGCATCCAAAGAGGAGAGGGATTAGGGGAAAAGTTCAGGAAGGCATAGAAGCTCAAGAAAAGACAAGGAACACATTTATTGCTTTGTCTTAAGAACTAGCGTAACTCAGCATTTTAGGAAGGTAAAGAGAGCAGCAGAAATGATGGAGCCTTTGACAACACAGACTACAACATGCATAGAGGCCTCTGAAGATTTGGATTTCAAAGCATAAAGAATAAATGTCTTGTTTCAAAATAGTTATGTGGGAAAAATATACATGAGGGTTTTTACTCAGTTCTATTTGCCACCAAAGCTTAGACTTTTTATCTTAAGCCTATTTACTTTGCAAATACTGTCAAAACTATTCGCCAAAAATATGTTAATATAAATGGTAAAAGAATGATATGAAAATATTTTAAAGCATTACTTTTGGAAAATCATGGTAACCCCACTATCAATATCTTTTGAACATTGTGTCTGTTGATAGTTTTTACCATCATAAACATATGATACCAAAAGTTCTATTTATTTTTGTATATTCTCATCAGTAATAAAATGATAGAATTACTGATGAGTAATTCTATCTCATCAGTAATAAGATAGAAAACTGACATCATGTAAACTGGGTTTATACTTGATGGTCACGTATAATAAGTATTCTTTCAGCATCTGGGAAGTGTCTTTGGTGACTTCCTAGTGTGCTGGGGTTCTGAGGACAGACCACCTCAAGGGCACCTTTTTCAAGGCATATCTGTTGTGCCAGAAAGGAACAAAAGTCTCTTCCTGTCCTGTCACTAACATCCTCTCCACGGGGGTTAAAGAAGTTCTTGGTGTTAGAATGACTCTGCTGCCCCTGAGCTATTAGCATCTTCCAAAGAGGAGCAGGCGACCAAGGCCCTCTGCCTTGTGTACATGCCCTCTGCCTCAAAAGGCCAGGAAAACCCTTCTGAGGAGCCCATGCTGTATGTTAATGTAAATGATGTTCAGACTCTTCGCCAGATTATTCAATTAGAAAGGGCGCAGACAGAGTCGAGTATGATCACTCAGTGCTGAGCAGAGAGCACAGAAGTACTTGAAAAACAAATTGTCTGAGCAGTGGGGACTCTCACTGGGGAGTCCTTCAACACCAAGGAGAGAAGTGATGGGCGGTTAAGGAACTCCAAAAGAGGTCAGGGGTAGGGAAAGATGCTGTGAAGACAGCGAAGCCGTGGGCAATTAGCATTTTAAAAGGAAGGTCATTGGAAACTCCATTTGACCTTCTTATTAAAAACTTCAACTCATAATAAGAACAGAAAATATTCGTAGTAAGAGCAAGATTATCTTCTCAACAGTTCCCTCTGCACTCGCCTACAGGTGAGTAGGTGGGAGCTGTGGTTGGCTCCTTGCTGGGAGAGAGGAAGGTGAGCACCATCAGGAAAGAGCTATGAAGGGAGCCTCCGGTGCTTACTTATAATGAACCTGTTAGCTGAGGAGTTGGAACAAATGCTTATTATTCCACATTTGTTTATAGTTGCCTAAACAGTACAAGCATTTCATTGCTCTTCAAAAGAGAATCAGAGGTTCAAGTCATTTTTAGGGGAGAGGGAAAGGGAATAAGAATGAGGCCAGAGGGTCAGAGGCTGAGAGAAATAAGCTGGAAGAGAGAAAAGCAGGGAGAAACGATGGTTTTGAACAGGGCTAGAAAATACCATGCAGTTTGCTAGGCTAAGGGTCCTGTCAGTTAATGTTCAGATTAGATAACTCTGTAACCATCCCACACTGACAGAAAGGCTCATTCAGTTGCCAGTAGCTTTGGGTTTTTTTTAAACCTACCCACAAAGTAGCTTCAATCTATTTAAAGTGGCTCCCTCAACAGGCAGGGAAGATGAGAGAAAAGGTCAGCAACCACAGCTCCCCCAACCCCACAAAGCAGGGAAGGCAGTGAGCATGCCTGGCTGAATGAACCTGAGGTGCTCTCAGCTCCTTCCCTTTGGGGACAGAAACAGATACCTTAGCCAAGTTCAAAATGAAACTGTATTTCCCTCCAGACCCCTCTTCTGCCGTCACTGTATAATTTACTGTAATTAATGAGCTCATCGACTGCACAGTTAATCTTCCTCTTTTGCATCTGGTATTTCTTATCAGAAGCAGACTGGTGAGAGGTTCCAGAGAGGCTCTTCATTCACCATAGATTTAGAACATTCCAGCTCTGTTTCTTTAAACGCTGAAAATGGAGATGAGCCTGAGGAATTCTGTGATGGCAGGTATGGAGGAAGGTCCTGATGTTGTCTTAGTGAATTAGGGCCAGTAGGGGGAAATAAAGGACACTAACTTTTACAGCTAACAGGGATCTTGAAAATCTGGTTGGCTTCTTCAGTTTCTACATGTAACCGGCAGCTTTTACAGTGACCCTGAAAATCTTGATGGCTAAGGAGCTTGAAACTGGAAGCTGGCTGTTCTCTGACACCATTCAGGATTGGCTGAACATTTCATTTTTTCCCCAGATGGAAAAATTAAAAATTTTAGATTATTCATTTCACAGAAATATTGTTGTAATTTGGGCATTTGTGCCCAGATCCATGCATTGCAATCTTGATTCAGGATACGGTATGGTTGGTAGTAGTCTGGGTCCTAGGGTGGAGCTCTTCTAAATGAGATGATGTAGAACTCTCAGCTCCTTCTCCAGCACCATGTCTGCCTGCTTGCTGCCAGGCTTCCTGCCATGATGGTAAGGGACTAAACCTCTGAAACTATAAACCAGCCTCAATTAAATGTTTTCTTTTATAAGAGTTTCCATGGTCATGGTGTCTCTTCACAGTAATAAAACCCTAACTAAGACAAAAGGAAAACACTGAGAGCTGAAAGAGTGGCCTTGTCTGTCTTCAGAAAAAATGATGCATGTTAAGACATTTATGCAAGCTGGAACCCTGTACAGAGTTTTGTTCATGTCATTGTTTTTAAAGGAAAGCATGTATTTTAGTTCCTAAAAAGTTCATAGAAACAAACAAGCAAAGAACTGAGAAAAAAAAAATCTGCTTATGACTACAATACTAGAGACCTCACCTCCCCAGGTCCCAGCTCTCCTCTGCTGCCTTGGGACCCCAGCTCCTCCTTTGAACTCTTTGCCATTCAGCCAGCAGGGGCATTTCCTGCCAGGAGATTTCACTGTTCTCGGCCTCAGTCCTGCAGAACTGAAAGTGTTTGGATGGGAACGAGTCTCGCCACTATTGCAAGAACTTTCCTTGAGACAAAAGGGCATGGCTCTCTCTCGCTCATTCAGTCAATCTTACTGAGCACCATCTGCAAGCCGGGCACACCCCTGAGTCTTGGGTACCTAAAGGAGAAAATTAAGCAAGAATTTCTTCCCCTGTGCAGTCTACCCTTGAGAATATATGGCCAAAAAGTCCCAGGCAGATAAGACAGAAAATGTAGAAGACGGTGCCTGTTAAAAAGGTGAGAATGCCTGGAAATATTCATTTTCATCTCTGACTCCCTCATCCACAAACATGCACAGGCCCAGACCTGACCATGATGAAAACTGGAGCAGTTACTTTTTTTTTAATTTTTATTTTTTTTTATTTTTTCTTTCACAGATACACACAACAGCATGCAGGAAATGGACTAACTACTCCCTCCTCCCCCATTCTCTCTGGTATCTACCATCATTTCCTATACAGCATCCACAGCCAGCAGTGATCTGCTGCCTTACACGGACAATGCTTGTGCTGTCTGCAGCTGTCACAAGTGGAGCTGAATGCAGAGGCAGCTCTCTGCCGTCTGGAATCAGTCTGTACTGTGAAGCCAGGTGGCTGGGGCCGGCCCCTGAGAAGCAAACATGCCTGGTTCTATCCACCTACTCCTGTGTGTGTCCTACCTACAAGACCTCGCTACTACCTTGCTCCAGCTTCTCAGTCAGGATTTAACTCAAGGCTTATGTCCTTGTCAACTGATGCCACTCTTAGGGTCCATTGGGCTTAACAATCCAAATTGTGAATGAAACTGAAACCTGCAAATCAAAGAGCAGCCACTGCTGAACCAGAACAGACTACAGCTCTTCTGACACCAGCACATTCCACTTTCTGTTACGATATATTACTGTTTGAAACTTTATTGTTGCTTTCCTTTTTGTTTTGGTGATTTGGCTGGCATGTTGTATAAGTGTTTCAGTCCTAACCTTCTACCTTGTTTGAGTCAAGGTTAGACTTGTTGTTTGCTCTTTTGTGTATCAAACTACCTGGCATGCAAGCTTCAGGATTCTCCAATTCTCACCTTTCCTTAGGAGCCCCAGGATTTTGGGTGTGTGCCCGTGTATCTGAGTTCTGGTCCTCACACTTGTATGGCAAGCATTTCACCCACTGAGCCATATCACCAGTCCTGGTATGTCGAATTTTGTCTGAGACAATTACTTACATGCTTCTGAAATAGTAATGACTTTGTTGTGTTTTGAAAGTCAAAAAGAAGAAATATTCTTGCAAGAAACACAAGTGAAAGACTCTGACTCTAATACTGGGAGTAAGATCTGAGAAAGATCTGAGTCTGCATCTAGAGTGAACGTGAACAACCCTGGCATGACAGAAGAACATTACAGAGCTGACTAACACATCACATTAATTAGTATAATTTTATGAAAGAGACTAATTTGAGTCTCTGTGTTCATGGTTATATGGTATTTCTGAGAGACAATTAGTCTGTTTAATATCCCTCATTCAGTGGAAGACAATCAGTAAGCATCTTTCAAGTAAAATCGTTGGTTTACATCAAGGTATGAAAGCGGTTCTCATTGAAAATTAAAAACTAATTTTTCTCTGTAAAATTTAAGACAAAAAGTTTGAAAATGTCAAAGTGAGGAGCTGGAGGAAATATCTTTATCTCCAGCAAGGTTACTAGATAAAACGCCAGACTCTCAGTTAAATTTTAATTTCACATGAATAATGCATAAATTTTCACATATATAAAGCCTTCAAAATTATCTGGGCTTCCTACACTTTTATTCACTGATTATAGCAATCATAATGTAAATGATTACTTTTGTTTCCAAACATTGTTGCCGAGTAAACTTCAAACATTTGGAAAATAAATCAAAATAGTTTCAGATCCCACAGAGGTGGGGCTTCTCAACATGGTCACTATCGGCGCTGGACTGGATAGTTCTTCGTTGAGGGGCTGTGTTCTGTCAAATGTTCTGCAGCTTCCCTGGACTCTTCCCAACTAGATGGCAGGAGCAGCCCGTTGCTATGAAAACAACAACAATGTGCAAAGGTCAGGGTTAGTGACTCTGTAGGAGGTAAAGTGCTTGGCTGTTAGGTAGGGATCTGAGCTCGGTCCCTAGAACCCATCTTTTTTTTGGGGGGGGCTGTTGTTGTTTGCTAAGCAGAACCTGGCAATGCTCACTGGGAGCTCTAGCACTGGGAAGGTGAAGACAGTTGGGTTCCTGCAGCTTGCTGGCCAGCTTGTCCACATGGTGAGCTCCAAGCCCATGAGAGACCCTGTCTCAGAAAATAAGGTGACTAGCACCTAAGATTGACCCCTGACCTCCACATGCATATCCGCATATCCGTGTATATATATACATGCATGCACTTACACACACACACACACACACACACACACACACACACACACACACACACAC
>NW_026596069.1:33926298-33935983 GCF_907164565.1 Psammomys obesus | reverse complement strand
CACACACACACACACACACACACACACACACACACACACACACACACCTCCAAATGTTCCTCGATATGCCATGGGGAGGTGATGGGTGGGAGATTCTCTTCTGGTTAAGAACTGTTGTTCTGAGGGAAGCAACGTGTCGGCAAGTTCAGTGTGTAATATTTTAGTAGAAACCTTTAATTGGTCTGATCTTGCAAAAAGAAAGGAAGAGCAGTTTTTTCTTTTGTTTTTGTTTTGCTTTATATGCAGCATTCGTTTTATAGTATTTCTGAAGAGACATCAGTGGAGTGTTGGTAGGCAGTGGATGAGTGAGCTGGTGTGTGTGGAAGGCTTTTGCAGTGTGAGGCTCCATCTGCAGCATCTACTTAATCAAGTGTCTGGAGAGAAGCAGGCAGCAGAGAGAACTGACTCAGAGACCCAGCATCACTTCATCCAAGCTCTGAAAGAACAGTTAATACAGATTTCTGGGAAAAGGCATGTTGTATTTGGATAGTAATATCTGAAATTCTACCTTAGACCACCTAGATTCTCGGCCATGTATGTATGTGTGTGTGTGTGTGTGTGTCCAAAAACACACAGCCAAGAGATGTGCTCAGAACCCACTTAAGGAAGCTGTTTAATATTTGATTTCTCGAAAACTAATTCAACAGGAAGTTTTTCAAAGGTATTGGAAAATTTAGTGAATTTAATTTGCCATTTATGTATGCTAAAAATGTATCATGGTTACACATATTTTAAAAATATTTAAAGAATTAACCTTTTAAGCCTGTGTGTCTCTAAGTTGTTCCTTGGTCCTATGTTGAGAGGCACTAATCATCTCATCCTCTCAGGAATTTCCAGCATAATCCTGCTCTCCACCAAAATCCTATGTGGTTGCCAGATTGGAGTGAAAATTCAAATCTGCTTCCAAAAAGGAGAAATTCAAAAGGACAAGTGTTCAAAAGGGTTCCAAAGAGAATATGTGAACATCTTATTCTGCCTTTATTCCTTTATAATTTACAATTTTCTGTTTTGTAGAGCTAGTTCAATAAAATTTTTTTAGTTAAGTTGTTTTAAGTAAATTTAGAGGGCAAATCTCCTAATGGTATGCTTCTTCTTCCTCTCCCTTCCCCTCCTCTTCCTTCTTCTCTTCCTCTCCCTTCTCTTCTTTCTCATCTTCCTCTTCCTCATCAGCATCTTCCTCCTCTTTCTCCTTCTCTTCCTCATCTTCCTTCTCCTCCTTTCCCTTCTCATCCTTCTTTCTCTCTTCTTCAACATCCTTTTCCTTCTCTTCCTCCTCCTCCATTTCTTCCTCCTTTTTCCCACCTCCTGCTCCTCCTCCTTCTCTTTCTGTATGTCAAGGTCACTTTACAAAGGGGAAAGGAAAGGAAAGGAAAGGAAAGGAAAGGAAAGGAAAGGAAAGGAAAGGAAAGGAAAGGAAAGGAAAGGAAAGGAAAGAGCTATTGTCCTATGGTCAAGTCTAAAAATTTTTTTCATAGCAATTTTTTAAATATAATTTTTTATTTATTACAATTTTTTTCACTTTGTTTCCTAGCTGTAGCCCCACTTTCATCCCCTCCCAATCCTGCCCTCCCTCCTTCCCTCATATCCTCCCATGCCCCTTCCCCAATCCACTGATAGTGGAGGACCTCCTCCTCTTCCATGTGACCTTAGCCTATCAGGTCTCATCAGGACTGTTTTTCATAGTCTTCCTCTGTGGCCTAGTCAGGCTGCTTGCCCCTCAGCAGGAGGTGCTCAAAGAGACAGCCACTTAGTTCATGTCAGAAACAGCCCCTGCTCACCTTATTAGGGAGCCCATTTGGAGACTGAGTTGCCATGGGCTACTTCTGTGCAGGGGGTCCAGGTTGAATAGTCCTTGGTTGGGATATCATTTTCAGAAAAGACCCCTAGGCCCAGAATTTTTGGTTCTGTTGTTCTCCTTGTAGAGCTCCAGAACCTTTCAGGTCTTTCTATTTCCCCCTTCTTTCATAAGATTCCCTGCACTTTGCCCAAAGTTTGGTTATGAGTCGCAGCATCTGCTTTAATACCCTGCTGGGTAGAGTCTTTCAGAGGCCCTCTGTGGTAGGCTCCTGTCTTGTTCCTTAATTTTACCTTCTTCCGATGTCTATCCCATTTGCCTTTCTGAATGAAGATTGAAATTATCCAGGGTCCTCCTTCTTGCTTAGCTTCCTTAGGAATACAGATTTTAGTATGATTATCATATATTATATGTCTAATATCCGCTTAATAATTGAGTATATACCCTTTGTGTCTTTCTGCTTCTGGGATACTTCACTCAAGATGATCTTTTCTAGGTACCACGATTTGCCTGCAAATTTTATGATTTCCTTGTTTTTAATTGTTGAGTAGTATTCCATTGTGTAAATGTACCACAATTTCTGTATCCATTCTTCAGTTGAGAGACATCTGGGTTGTTTTCATATTCTGGCTATTATGAATAAAGCTGCTATGAATATGGTTGAGCAAATGTCCCTGTTATACACTTGAGCATCTTTTGCATATATGCCTAGGAGTGGTATAGCTGGATCTTGAGGAAGCACTATTCCTAATTGTCGGAGAAAGCTCCAAATTGATTTCCAAAGTGGTTGTACAAGTTTACATTCCCACCAACAATGGAGGAGGGTTCCCCCTTCTCCACATCCTCCCCAGCATGTGTTGTCACTTGAGTTCTTGATCTTAGTCATTCTGATGGGTGTAAGGTGCTTGGGGGAGGACTTGCAAAGAGTTGGGGGAGCTTGAGGCTACCTCCTTCCTCTCCATCTCTCCTTTCCCAGAAGCATGGTGTGTGGTGCCGGGAGCACCCTCCCGGGATGGGGCTGCTGCTGCACTCACCTGGTTCCTCCAACACCCATTCATGTTTAAAGTCCTGGAGAGATCAGGGATACAAGCACTTACCTCAACATAGTAAAGGCAATATACAGCAAGCCTATAGCCAACATCAAACTAAATGGAGAGAAACTTAAATCAATCCCACTGAAATCAGCAAAGCAATGCTGCCCACTCTCTTTGCTAGAGCAATAAGACAAATAAAGGAGATCAAGGGGATACAAATTGGAAAGGAAGAAGTCAAAGTATCACTATTTGCAGATGATATGATAGTATATCTGAGTAACCCCAAAAATTCTACCAGGAACTCCTACAGCTGATAAACAACAAAGTGGCTGTATACAAAATTAACTAAAAAATAAAAATAAAAATCAGTAGCCCTCCTCTATACAGAAGACAAATGAGAAGAGAAAGAAGTTAAGGAAACTTGGTATAACTCTAACCAAGCAAGGCAAAGACTTGAATGATAAAAACTTCAAGTCTCTGAAAAAAGAAATAGAAGAAGATAACAGAAGATGGAAAGATCTCCCATGCTCATGGCTTGGCAGGATTAACATAATAAAAATGTCCATCTTACCAAAAGCAATCTATAAATTCAATCTAGATTCAATGCAATTCCCATTAAGTCTAAAATGTTTAACTCAGTGTCCCAAATGAGCTGACGGGGCAGAAATGCACTCTCCCTGGAAAATGAGTAAGTTGCTCCACCATGGGCCCCTCCATAGTTGCTCCACCATGGGCCCCACCATAGTTGCTCCGCCATGGGACCCACCATAGTTGCTCTGCCATGGGACCCTCCATAGTTGCTCCGCCATGGGGCCCACCATAGTACTCCGCCATGGGACCCACCATAGTTGCTCTGCCATGGGGCCCACCATAGTTGCTCCGCCATGGGGCCCACCATAGTTGCTCCGCCATGGGGCCCCACCATAGTTGCTCCGCCATGGGACCCCACCATAGTTGCTCCACCATGGGGCCCATCATAGGCTGTCTTCAATAAACTTGAAACATGAGGGCATACAAGTTCACAGATGCACAGTTGTCCAGAGTTTGTGAGGAGCTTATTTCTAGAAGAATACCTCAGCCCCAGTACTTCCTAGCTTGTTGTTCCTCGACCATCAAGGCATTCTATTTATTCATTGGTCAAAGCTCACTCACCATTAGCCTATCTTTGTCTCAACTTGCAAGGAAGGAGGCAGAGAGGTGGCCAGATATAAAAGATAGCTTTTTGTTAAAGAAAGGTTGCAGAGTGGAGTTCCCAGGAGCTACTCTGTGATGGAGAAGTGTGTGGGAAATTCATTAAGGGGCACTCCTTGGATCAATGCCTATGAAGGAGGAAGGAAAGAAGCAGTAAGCAGCTGGGGAAAGTTGGGTTGGTGGACAGCACGTCTGTTTCCTCTCAGCCAGCACAGATTGCACTGAAGCTCAGATGATGCTGCAGAGCTGGTTTAAGATGTTGGTCCTTTGGGTTCCTTGAGCAGGTATTGGTGCTGAGCCATACCAGGAAAGAGGCATGCCTTTAGATGACACAGCTCTTTCCAACTGAGACAATTTTCAAGGAAGGCCGTTATGTATCAACCACCCAGATGGAAAAATGGAAGGGAATCACAGCATCCTTGAAGGGATATGAGCAGAAAGGTAAATAAGCCACTCCATGCTTTTTGGGGAAATATCTAGAATGACTACCATGTCTGCAAGGGAGTATTGGAAATGTGCTCTCTAGATAGGCAGCTTGGTCTTTTCTATCAATAAAAGGGATGGATAGTGAGGGACTGGAAAAGGAAAAGCATTGTTAGAGTTTGGTTAACAAATGGACTACAGCAAAAACATTTCATTGAGGCAGGCTATCTAAAACTCACAGGATCAGAAAGAGCTAAAGTTGGGCAAGAACAAAAGAGAGGTTGTTCACATACAGTGATGTACTCTGGTAGACGACTGTCTCACACTCAGCTAGATACGCTCAGCTAGCTGTGCCAGGACAGAGTTCCTAGAGCTCTGAAGAAATAGGCTCTTAAGGGTCTGCTTCTAGACTGTTTTCCCAAATCCCATGCCACATAAAGTACAGGTATTTAGATAGTTCTCTAATACTTGATGCATATTTGGGCAAGTGACTCAATGTAAAAGGTGAAATCTACTAAATATAGGTCAGGTGTGGTGATGTGAGGAAGGGGGGTTGCAAGCCTACAGCCACTCTGGGTTACACAGTATGTGGCTATCCTAGCTTATATGACAAGACCCTGCCTCAAGGCAAATTTTTAACTGAAGGGAAAGTAAATAAACAGAAATATGATTCTATAAAGAAACACTTATTATATTGACCTAAGATAGCAAAGGTACAAAGGTACCATTTTCTGGTAATGTTACTTGGAGTTTTATCGTAATGGCAGTGGGCAGTAAAGAGGACTGAGAAATGTTTAAGTACCCAGCACCTCTCTTTCTAAACAAAGTAGCCAGGCCAGTGGCTGCACTGATTTGCACAGGCATTGGGAAAGCCTCCGCATCTTAGGTGAACATGAAGAGATAAGCAGCCTACACAAGACTTGATAGTCAACTCTGACTGGATGGTAGTTCTGTATTAGCTAGTGTGACACTGACCAACCAAGAGGTCCTGGTCTCTGTTCAGTGTTATGACTTTGAAGTGGCCCCCACAAAAGATTCATGCATTGAAAACATGATCCCAGGATAGAGACACAACTGAGAACTCATTGGACTTCACTAGCGGATTCATTTGTTAATGAGTTCATTGCTGAATAGACTACTGGTATGTGGGTCTACTTGGGGAAAGTACTTCACTATCAGCATGCCTTTAGAAAGCATGTCTTGTCATTAGCCCCTGCTCTCCTCTGAATCTTGGTTGCTATGAGGAAAGCAATCTTCTCTCTTTTGAAAGAAAGCAGCTCCTACCACCATGATTCTCTCTGCACCACAGATTCAGAGGAATAGAGGCAGCTACTTACAAATGAAAATCTCTGACTCTATGAGTCTAAACAAATTTTCTTCTTTGGAAGTCATTCATGCCAGATATTTTCATCTCATCTCAGTGAAGTAAGATTTAGTAATTTGCATAGGTTGAAATATATATGCTGGGAAAACAGTGAAGCTGTAGAAATCCAAGCAGCAGAATTCTGGGACCATGGAACACTGGCTTCTGGAGTGGCAACAGAAGTGTTTCCGTCTTTTCTCCAGAGGTAACTCATAACCAGCATAGCCAGAAAATGAAGCTAAGAAGGTTATCAGTCCTCAGGGCTTGCTACCATACAGGCGGTTTCCTCAGAGCATTGGCTGGCTGACCTCACCTTTGCCCCAGCATCCATACTTGAGGCAAACTCATTGTTTGTCGTATAATTAGTGTTACAAAAGCTCACCGAGAGAGCCTCCTTGATGATTTGGATGAAAATTGCCCCTATAAAAGGCTCATAATATATTTGACTACTTGGTCCTTTTTGGAGGAAGTGTTTGGGAAGGATAAGAAGAGGTGGCTTCATTGGAGGAAATGTGTTGGCAGCTTTAAGGGTTTCAGAAAGCCCATGACATTCCAAGTCAGCTCTCTCTGACCCATGGTTGTGTCTCAAGATGTAAGTTCTTAGCTAGTGCTTCATTGACTGCCTGCGGCTATGTTCCCCACCATGATGGTCATGGACTCACCCTCTGAAATCATCAGCCCCAGAATAAACTCTTCAAGTTACTTCAGTCATGGTGCCTATTGATGCTGTGAAACACAACTGAGTCAGCCTCTGTTCTCTTCAACAAAGTAAGGTAGAAACTTGCTGTCCAGATTCACAACCCAGACAACTCATTCTCCTCCTTGGGTTTTGGTGTTACTATCTTCAATTAAAGTATCCATAGAAAATCTCCAGCAGAGTGGCATATTTACCCAGGGTCTCTCATAACTCACACTCTTCTTCAGAGAGCACATCACTTCTCTCCCTCTGCCCTCATCCTTTCCCAGACACAAATAACAGAATGCAGAGATGCGTCAGACACAGACACAGACCTGCAGAAGTTTAAAATGGGACAAATTTTACCCTCTCCTTGTTTGATTTCTGAAGTCTCAGAAGAGTCTTGAGAACTTTGTATTTTCATGTTTTAAGAAGAAAGTGGTCTCCCCAGGAAGGGGCCTTCTATGAGCCCTGACTGAGCCCACTGCTGGGATTTAGCAATAACCTGCATAGGTGACAGCTGGTAGTGCCAGCCTGCCCCAAGTATATTCACACCACGAAGAGTGGTGTGGGATATGAGAGCAGGCACCAACTCCCACAGGTCTGGTGCCAAATCTCTGCTCCATTTATTAGCTCTGTGGCCATGAAGAATCTTCTATCTTCACCTCTTCATTTGTAAAATAGAAATATAGCAGTAGTATCTTATCCATGGGCCTGTTGTGAGAGTTAACCAATGTAAAAGTTGCTCTTGGCACAGACTCTGGAATGTAGTATGCATTGACAAATGGCAGATGTTACAGTAGCTGTCCAATAAATTAGCCTCCAAAGAGGAAATTTAGGCTCATGAAAGGAGAAAGAAGTCAACTTGATCTAACAATAAAACGTCAGGAGAGATTCCAGACACGGCTCGGAGCCCAGCTTCCCACTGACTCACTACTCAGTCCCATAGAATGATGAGAATATTAGTAAATTATAAAAAGAAATGTTCCATTAAGAACTGCTGAAACCTGGGAGGTAGAAGCTGGAAGTACTCCAGTTCTACCACAGCATGTTGAACCTGCCTGGGAGGGAAGCAACCTCTCCAACCTCACGGCAAAGTGCAGGCTAGTTTAGGAATCTCACTGGAGTGAAGGTATCAGAGGTGGTCCCCAACAGATATGGCTGGGACCTCTAGCTAATATGAATATGGCATCTAACACAAATATGGCTTCTAACAAATGGACCAATAATTTCCAGCAGAGACACAATGGACCCTCATAGATATGGCATCATCTCCAGAAGTTGTGTGATGACCTATGGAAATAGCAGGGCCTTTGGAAGCATCCACAGTCCTAGGTTCCTAGGTTCACAAATTTTAGGGAGTTCAAGGATCTCTGAGTTCTAACAGAAGTGGTCCTCAAGCCTAAGGAGGTAGGACTGCCCCATCACTGGGGAAAGAGAGGAAGAGAATGTGTGGTACTATGCAGTGGTCCTGGCATCGAATCATCACTGGTGGAGTTGGTATCTGCTATCAAGGATCTCATAAAATGAAGCCATCAGCCTCCTTTTTAGCCTGCACCTCAATGAGGAAGTGAAAGGGAGGATCCAGATCCCAAAGAATTTGGTTAATCATAATCTGGTAATAGCTTCTCTGAGCCTCATCCTTCCCATGCATAGAAAGGAGTGAGCAGGCTGCAGTAGCGCTTCAACTGTGGTGAATGCATTTCATCTAGATTCACACAGGCTAGGTCTCCTTAACATGTGCTCTCCACCAAAATATGGTAATCCTCCAAACTTGAAGCTTACCATTTCTGTAAGTAATCTTTTAAAGGGACCTCTACATCTTCTAAAACAAGTAACAGTCAGTACTAAACCTAGAACATCGTCCAAATTTAGTTAAGAGACCTTGTAAGGAAAGGGTGCTGCCCTGTTGCACTTCTCTTTTTGGCATTAAAATAAAGATGGGGGAAGAGGAAACTTTTGGTTTCTTTGGTACAGAGTTAGTGAGAGCGGAAGTTGCTTTGACCTGTTGCAGTGGGGTAGGGGTAGCGAATACTCTGTGAAATGTCAGAAAAGAAGAGAATTCTTGGTTTGGGTCCATTTTATACCACCAGGACTACTGCCCCCTCCATCTTTCAATAAATGACCTCTTTATGATGTGTTTCTCTGAAACACGGCATCCTCATTAGTAGTAAAATGATTGTGGTTGTCAGAGCTTGTGGAGAAGGTCACTGGTCACAGGAAGACTGGCAGGATGCTTTCCAGTGGACAGTTTTGAACCAATGTAAAAGTGATAATGATTAAGGTCAGAGCTTCTGTCTTTGAAATTGAGAGACCAAAAGTTTAAAAATTAGCAGCTATTATTTAAGGCCTGAACTAGGTGGGTGGAGAAGTCTAGGAATGCCCTGAGGGGAAGGACCACCTTACTGCATTCTTTCCCCACCCTCTAGAGATACAGCTGCTAGGAAACCGGTCCATCCCCCTAGGAAGGGACACCAGGTCATTTGGGGACCTTCCTATAGCCAATCAATTAAAAATGTAGCATTTTGACCAATAGATGCTTGCCAGGCAGGAATTGCCCCTGCCTTGGGCATGCTGGGAGGGACCAGAATCTTTAAATCACCCAACTAACCTGAGCACAGCTCTCACTGCTTTGGCAGTAGGGGGTGTGGGCCCAAGCTGCAGCTTGTAATGATTTATAATAAAAAGAACCTCAGGTATTTACAGCAGAGTCTGTTTATTCCTGGTCTTTTGGGGTTCGTGAACTGGGCAGAACAAAAAGAGGAAAGCCTTTCCTATCAGTGTCTAATGGAGGCAGGACAATAGAAAACCACTGTCAGTCTGTCACTGAAACACAAGGTATCTATTGCAAGGTGGACATCAGCACTAAGCCAGCAAGTTCATTCTCAGACAAATGACAGGACATCAATCTAACAGAAAGTTGCTTGGCAAACAACAGGTAGGGATGTTTTATGGGGTGTGCTGGTAATTGCCTGGTATACTCAACCTCACAGTGCAGTCCTGGCTGCCTCTCAACACAAAAGACCTGTGCTTAGGGCCAGGATACAGCTCTTCCTTGGACAGACCCCAAAGACTCATCATGGAACTTCACCTCATGGACTCTTCCTAAACCACTCATTTCCACATTTTAGACTGACCAATTCCCTCCTGGTTCTCGTGTGTGTGTGTGTGTGTGTGTGTGTGTGTGTGTGTGTGTGTGTGTG
>NW_026596069.1:33561845-33926288 GCF_907164565.1 Psammomys obesus | reverse complement strand
GTGTGTGTGTGTGTGTGTGTGTGTGTGTGTGTGTGTGTGTGTGTGTGTGGTTTTTAAACTATACACATTAAGTAGATGCATCATGCTATATATGGTGGGGCTCAGACTGTTTTAATTCACAGTGTGTGCTCTGCTGCCAAAGGGCTCTCTCCTCCCACAACCAGATTCTTTGGGTTGGCCGGTGCTCCCCTCCTCCAGGCAACGCTACACTGGAGTCTGAAAGTGCTCATTCTGCTTTATTCTGCTTCACATTTGTTTTCTATGTTCTTTTGAACGTCTCAGCTGTTTTGTTGTTGTTGTTTTGTTTTGTTTTTGTTTTTTTTTAAGTGGGATTGCTCTGAAAAGGGATATTATTTTTAGAATAAATTGAATCAGGTGAGATGAAATCTAACAAAATTCATTATATCAAAGAAGGTTCTTTATTAGTTACAATTCCTATTTGAGAGATATAACCACGTTCATCATAAATGATAAAGAGTATGCATGTGGGGGGGCTCCCCTTTTCTGAGGAGTAGAGGAGGGGGAAAGGGAGAATAGAGTAGGAGGGTGAACTTGGATGAGAGAAGGGAAAGGGCTATGATTGGGATGTAAAGGTTACGCGGAGAAACCTTGTCTTGAAAAAAACAAAAACAAAAATTTAAGAAAGAATGGGAGGAAGAAAGAAAATGTCAAAAAAAAAGTGTGCATATATTACTGTGTTTTAATTATTACTGGTGCTGTAAGGTAGTCTGCCTTCTGCCTGACTTGTTAAAATTTTCAGTTAGCAGCTATTAAAATCCCCAAGTTCAGCCAAGCTGAATGGAATTTAGAAAAGACAGACTGGTACAGAACAACCTTTTCCCAGTTTTGTTGATATAATGTTCTTTTTGGAATGTGTACAATATACCTTTGTTCATTTAGCTGATTTCTCTACCCCACTATCTGGTTTCAATCAGGACACTGCATTGTGATGCTTATTCTAAGCATCACCTGTCTTAAGTTTGTGTAAACATGCCACCATTTGTTCTCTGTATTGTCAATAAAACAACTAGTCACAGTGCTGAGCAAGGGAGAGAATAGGGTGGGACATCCTGGTTCGGAGGGGAGGGGAAGGAAGCAAGGGGGAGAGAGAAGAGAGCAGAGATCAGCAGGACAGAACTTTAAACCACAGGGAGAGATGAACTGGACCTAAGATATGGCTAAAAACAAGTATAATGGGTGAAATCTGAATGGGAGGAAACTATGAGGGCTTGGAGGTTTAGGATGGAGTAACTGTTGCCCAGCATTGTGCACTAGGTTAATTAAATAAATCCTAGTCTCTGTGTATATATTTGAATATACAGATGGTTTAGAAATAACTGCTGCTTAATTAAAAGATAAATATTAATAACCCATAACACACTTTCCTATTTCACCCAAGAAATTTCTGTGTATTCTCATATTTATGTGTATATAAAATAGGTATTTATAAGCAATTGTTGATTTAAAAAATTATATAGTGATTTGTCTTTAAAAAATAATTCTTTGATCTACATATAATTATATAAAAAGTAATCTCAGGAATGTGCTGATTTCCACATAAAAATTAAATCTGAGATGAATATTTGATAGTACAGGATATGAAGCATCTTCAATATTTTTCATAGTTGAGCAGTATTTTTATGTTATGATCATCAGTGTTGAGACCATTGACTTATAATACATAATGCATTGCAGAAATTGTGGGAAGTCTGTCCTAATCCCAAGACAATAGGGTGACCCCAAGAACCAGGGTATTAAAGAAAGTCTGTCCTAATCCCAAAACAATAGGGAAACTCCAAGAACCAGGGTATTAAAAAAATAGTTAGTGTGTAGGCCAGACATCTCAGTGGCAAAACAAAAACAAAATTTTAAAAGAAACAAAATTCTGTATTACCCTTAAAAAATGTGCCCAAGTAAACAAAGCTTTTTAAAATTCGTACTTGACTTTGAAATATTTATGAAAGCCACTATGTCTGGAGCTTGGCAATGTACAGTCCATGTACAAATATTTTATACTTGTTCATGCCTGTGCCTGTGTGTGGAGGCCAGAGGCTGAGCTCAGATGTCTTCTTTGGTTGCTCTGCACCTCATTCCTAAAACAGTCTCTCTCTTAACCTGGAGCTAGACTGGCTCACCAAGACCCAATAGTATTTCCTTTGTTAATCTTTCTTCTGCTTTCTTACAACATATCCTAAAGTTACTATTCTGAGATTAATTCAAGAATAATCATATTATTTTAATATAAGCTAAGATTATTCAATCTTTTTACCCTCTCCTAAAAAGTACAAGATCATAAAACTATGTAAATTGCCTTCCACCCCACTATTTTGGTTGAGAGTGTTAGTTCTGTTTGCTCTGTTTTTTCATAGACTAAAAACCATTACTGGGCGCTAAAGAGATGGCTCAATCAGGAAAGTGTCTGCTGTGCAAGCATGAGTTTGGATGGAAGTCCTCAAGGGAAGCCAGCCCCCCCCCCAGGGGTGAGGAGGAGTGGAAAAGGCAAATCCCCAAAGTTCTTTGGCTAGCCAGCCTTCCCAAACCAATGAGCTCTAAGTATAGGGAGACACTGTCTCAAAACTAAGATGAAGAGCAACTGGAGAAGGTGCCCAAAGCCAACCTCCAGCCTCCACACACAGGGACACACATACACTTAGGCACTGGAATGCAGATGTTCATAATCACAAACAAGTACCCCCACACATGCAGTGCAAGATGCTCTTCTAAATTATAAGAAACCAAAAGACAAAACAATCAATCAAATGCAGATAACATACTTTATTGGACTATGGGTGTTTTGAGGACAATTGGGAATTTACAATGTTGGCTGCATTAAACATTATTACAGTATTATTCATTGCAAGTGAGACTATATATAGCCATTATATAGCTATTTTAACTCTAAGAGATACCTACTGGAGTAATTAAATTTCCTGTCTTTAGATCTTCTAAGCAAGCAAGCAAGAAGAACAACAATAAAATCCTAGAAGTTTACAGAGGGGGACTGAGGAGAGTAGAAAATTTGTGGCTCTGAAACAACAGTTGTAAATGTCGCTTTTATTTCCTCAGATGAAGGAATGACATGAGAGCCATACACAAGCAGTACTTATACAGAGAACATTTCCTTCTATGTTCTAATTATCCTTAGACCTAGACCTGTATGCTTCTAGCCTCTGTACAATCTCCAAGCTGACTGATTCAATACAGTTTCTTGTAGCTTCTGACTGAATTGTTCTGCCTGGCCTCATACTAACTTTGGCAATATATTCTAATCTTCTGGCTCCTTCTCATTCTCTGGCTTGCTCTGTCTTCATCTGTGTCTAGCTTGTTCTTTCTGCCAGCTGTCTCTGTAAAACTGTCTCAGGAAGACTGTCACACCACACCACCACCATCATCTGTGTCTAGCCTCTTTTCTTTCTCTGCTCTTAAGTAGCCTCTCTTTCCTGTCTGTCCTCATGAGAATTGGGTGGAGCCTATCTCTGACTCATTCTATCAAATCTTTCTCTGATTCATCATTTTGTCTGACCCTCAATAAAGGTCACTTTCAAACATGGCTGTTTCCTTCTACAAACTAACCTTACTTTCATTGTTAGGGATTAAAGGTATGTTGTAAAGGTGAGTCTTACTACAGCCAGATCATACTGTAAGCCACCAGTTTCCTCAGTTGTACTATTATCCCCAACTGACAAGCAGGACTATGTGGTAAGTAAAAATAGGGCCTGGACATAACTTGGCAGTAAAGTACTTACCTAGCATGGCAGAGAATCTAGAACTCATCTTCATACCCCAAACACACACAGATAGATAGATAGATAGATAGATAGATAGATAGATAGATAGATAGATACAAACAAAATCTATTCTAAACAACCTAACATCAGAATCATATCAGTCCATGAAGTCCCACAGCTCCTATAACGTCAATCACAAGCTGTAAATAACCATGACCTAAACCAACCCCTAGTCTCTATGTTACTCCCCTGTGTGCCAGACAATATATCTTGCTGTACATGAACACGCAGTAACCCTGGCCTGAAATTAGTGTGTTTCTGTCTGCAGTAACAGCTTACCCTGAGTGTGAGTTCAGCCTTTTCAGTTTCTAATCTATAAAGGTAGCCAAAGGTGTTGTATACTTGTGATCAGAGCAGTGACATTCACTCTAAGCCATGTCCTGCCCTCTGTTTTACAAGAGGGCTGGGTGTCCCTTCCCTAAGAGAACACATTCTATGAGGTCAAAGATTGCCCAAGTGGCCATGTTTTATGAGAGGGTTAGGTGCCTGTTCCCTCGGTGAGTTTGTGAGCTTGAAGACTGCCAAGGGAACCCATGGCCTCTCCACTTCCTCTCACTTTAGAGGGATAATGATAGATTAATATTATGCATGCTAGATTAGTAAACTTGCTCACAAACAAAACATATGAACTCTATTAAGTTAACAAACAATGACTTTTTTTTTTAAATACCAGGCTTATGTGTTTTTATTCAGTCTTTAACCTACAGAATCTCCACTCACAACACTGACTGGTAGTGGTTATAGTGTCATCGTCCTCTGAAGGATGCACCAGGCTAGGGAGTAAAGATACTAAAGGTTCCCTAAGGCCACACAATGATGAAGTCAGAACCAGAGCCTTAGGCAGTCTGAACTAGGACAGTACTCTTACTTGCTTCACTGGGTATCCTTAGAAGTATTTTGGAATTCTACATCTCAGTACTCAGCCTCAGGTCCCTGATGTCAGAGGAAGCCAATCTAGGAACAAACCAGCTCTTAATTGGGAGCATAATGTCAGTATCATCCTAAAGATGGTTATGACATGTCCTAGTCACTACATTCTATTGCTGTGAAGAGACACTATGACTCTTTAATGTCATAAAGCAACTCTTATGAAAGAAAGTATTTAACTGGGAGATTGCTTATAGTTTCAGAAGCTTAGTCTATTATTATTCTGGTGGGAAGCATGATGGCCAGGAGCATGGCAGCAGGCAGGCACAATGCTAGAGAAATAGCTAATAGCCCTGGTGTGAAGGCAGGGAGGGAAGGAGGAAGGGAGAGAGGAGGGTGAGACACTGGGCCTGACTTGGTCTTTTGGAACCTCAAAGCTTACCCCTCAATTGCACACTTCCTCCGTCAAAGCCACACCTTCTAATCCTTCTAATCTTTTCAAATAGTACCACTCCCTTGTGACTAAGCATTTGAATCTATGAGCCCATGGGGGCAACTCTTATTCTTCAAACCACTGCAGCACATAACCCTAAAATAGATTTTGCCCCTTTCCAATGAAGAAACCAATATTCCACCAGGAAGTGAAGCAACTCCTTGGGGCTACTCCTCCAGTGAGGGCTGGGCTTGGGGGAACCTTTCATACCCTAGGAGTCTCTCTCTGAATTGCTTCTCCAGGCCACTGGTAGCCTGAGCTGTCCTTCCCAGGCCAGGGTGAGGCTATCATATACTATAATCATAATAGAAATAGCCTTGTTGGTAAGTTCAATATATTCCTTGGTTCATTTTTTTTTTAATTGAGATTTTTTTTTTAAAGCATAGAAAATGCAAAAACGAATTGCAAAAATAGAGCATGGGGTTTCAAATAACTTAGAAGAAAACAAGTTATGTTAATTACAAGAAATTCATTCTCATACCCTCAGCTTAGTAAAGACAGAACCTAAGTTTGCTTGTGGATCATACAAAGGGCAGAACAGAGTAGAAGGTGCTAGGCCTGGGGACTGAAAGCCTGTGTCTGAGGCAGACTGTAGTATTTTGAGGGATGGTTGTTTGACCTCCACAACTTCTGAGTTTTCTAGCCTGACTTGTGAAAGTTAAAGCTTCTGTATATTTAGCCCCATTTTTCTAAAGGCTAAGTGAAACCAAGTACAAGGCGGCTCCAGATCTGAATAGGAAAAAGTTGGCCGTGCCTGTGGTATGGATTACTCAGAGGTAAACCTTATAGCACTCGTCAGCAGAAGAGAGAAAAGATGTGTGTATGTTTACATAAAACATGCATGTGCATGCAAGTGCTTGCATGCCTAAGTGTGAGCATGAGCACAAATAATATATACATATATATGTATATATTCATGAAAAATCCACTTGCAGTCTCAGACCACTGCATGACTTCTCCTGGGGAGAAATGAACAAATATCTAATCCCTCTGGATCAGATACCAACTGCAGATAAAGAAACAGTTCCACTCCAGCCTACATTGGTGAACCAAGGGGTTTACTTAGGGTCACTTAACGGAATACAGGTGACTCCACCACATCTGCCTTACTGAGAAGTTCCATCTTAGCTTGTGACAACCTCCCCAAAGTGGTATAGACAAAACCCCTCCTTAACTTACCTTCCTCTTCCAATTATAAACTCCATGTGCATCTTGGACAGGATTACATACACCTGGGAGCAAGGTGAGGCCAGGAGGAAGTGAAATCAGGGGTCTCTCTTTCTCTCTCATCAGAATTTTCTTTTTCACTAATGTATGTGATGAAATGGATGCTTTATCTCAGAATCACAGCATTCAAGAGAAGAAATGAAGTCTGTTTGTGAATCACATTTCCCAAGATCCAGCAAAGACATCGTGCTCCCATCAGATGATTTCTCAAGTCCATGGATAGTTCCTCACAATTCTTCTCTATTGATATGAAGCTGGTTCGTTTTAATATTTAATATTGTACTTAGAGAAAAGTGAAGAATTGTAGGTTTAGTGATTCATCTGTGGAACCAAGAAGCATGATGGTGGCCTGAGTCCTACGCCCTTGACCTGAGGAAAATTTGGGAAATGAGGGGATAGAATTGAAGCAACAGGGGTCCATTGGTTCCCCTTCCTTCCCAAATATGCTGCTTAGAAATCCATTCTAGCCTTGATAGACAAGGATTGCTGTACCTGGCAACTTTTCCTGCAGAGGATCAGGGAGGAACTGTGTTGGGTTCCTGCAGGTCTACAGGCTTTCCTACAACTGCTTCTCATGTGTCACATAAACAGTTATGTGTAGAGTCACATGATTGAGTCCAATCAAACTTTTATTGGGATTTACATAATTCTTACATGTCAGAAACATTACTCTTCCCCCAACTACCTAAGTCTATAAAAACCCATTCTTGGCTTGCTGGCCCTAGAAAAAGAGGTTGTGACTATCCTTGGCCTATGGACCATTTTAACCCCTCCTTAATTAAATAACAGAAATTGAAGCCATTTTCTCTCTTTCTGACCTCTATTTTCCCTTGTCTTATTTTTCCCCCATGCTCTCATTTGTACCTGATTGATCAGAACATTTTTTCCTCTCAAGCCTTACATCTGTGTTTTATGGCACTATAAACTTCCCAGGGAAATAAAAACCATTTGCCACAGATCCACCTGTAAGTATCCAGCAAGCTCAGTGGCCATGGAGAATGTGGAGCCTCTGGCTGACAGTTCCTTTCTCCCTTCCACCTCGTATAACAGAGAATAATATAAATGCAGGAGCTATACTTTCTCATTTTGTGGCAGAAAAGTTGTGAGTGTGACTATGAATCACTGCTAGAAAATAAGGTCTTTGGATTCTGTTGGAATAGTTCTGGGAAGGGAGAGAGACAGAGAGAGAGACAGAAAGACAGAGAGAGACAGAGAAATAGAGACAGAAAGAGAGACAAACAGGGGGGAATCATAGCCCCATCCTTTCAGCCAGGAGTAAAGTTCAGTAGCTGACCCTGACCCTAACATTGAGTGACTGAGGAATTTCTGAGTCTCCCTCTGGGCTTCATGATTAAGAAAACAATGAACTCTCGGGTTGAGGATTGCTACAGTCTATTACCCAGACCACCTTCATCCACGGGAAGTTTATGTTGCTAAAAGGATGATGAGCACCATGTAAATTTTAATTATAAGAAAACTTAAAATTGAGTTTCCTATGCCACCAATTGCTGCTGACTGTTCTTTTAGCACCCTTACTTGAGAGGCAACCTGTATGAACTACCCTCTGGCTAAAGTTCTACTCTGTCAACCAACATCTTCATCAGTCACTGCCCTACAGCTTCCTTCCCCTTGACAGTCAGTGGCCCTGGCGGTCCCTAGTTTTGAGTCTTCATCCTCATTCTTCACAGCAGATATCTGCCCCCACCCCAGTATTCCACCAAATCACTTCTTCCAGCAGCCTGATCAAAACCCTCTGCATTTTTATGTGCAAGATGTATTTTAATTTTTATTCATTGTTTGTTTGTTTGATGCCAGGGATGGAACCCAGGACCTCAAGCTGAGCACGCACTCTGCAACCTAGCTTTATCCTGGGCCCATCCAGAAATAGGTTTATTCCTTATCTTGCTTGACTACAGTACCTCCCTGACACCACTTTTCAGATTTTCCCTGGCAGTTTTTGTCATACTCGCTGCTGTTTCTCCTGCCCTCCCAATGTTGGGGGATCCTCAATATCCCCTATAATCCTGTTCTTGTTTTACACACTCATCTTCAGTTATCCCATCTATACTTAGAGCTCTTAATTGCTGTTTAATTACTGATGCTCCTTAGTCACAGACCCATGACACGGAACACCTCATAGACAGACACCTCTGCCTGAGCATAAGCGCTCCCTAAACTCAACATGGCAAAGCCACTCACTACCCACTCCCTGACTCAGTGAATGGCACCCAGGTCAGAAGCCCAGGAAGGTTTTGTACATCTCCCTCCATGGTCTTTATGGTCTTTATGTGACAAGCATGTCCTTTGCTTACAAGGGTCTCCCCTACCTTGTCACCTGAGGATGCAACCTTCAAATAAAAAGTCACCTCTTTGGGGGATACCTTCCCAACTCATTCCAGCTGTAGGCTGCCTCCTCCTGGCCTCCTTGCTTTCTCTGTAGGCACGCCTCCTCTGTAGCCTGTGTGCTCCCTGCAGCAGCCATTTGCCTAAACAGACCGGGAGCTGGAGAATGGAGATTACGTTCCATTCGTTCACGTGTGTCTGTTGCCTAATAGCATTTGGCACGTTCCCACAGAGTGTCCACAGAAGTTGAGTGAATTGCTGGATAGATGCATAGTAACTATTTGCTGGGTATTGATTGCGTTAACATTATTGAAAATGATGTTAATTATTAATTCCATGCTGAATTGGCAAACATTCATTTGATCAATTATATACTTTGATTAATTATGTAACTTTCAAATGTAAAGTTGGAAAAACAGTTAAGCCCTTTAGGGAGACAGAGGGTCATTCGTAGTTAGCACCGATCATACCGTTGGCTTCTAAAAACCCTCAGGTGTTAGTACCTTTAGTTAGATTAAATATATCCTTAAAAGCCCAAACGATATACTATTCATTTGCTATAGCATCTGCCTTGGTTGAACCTCAACACAGACAAAAAAAATAAAAAGACCCTAAATCTGGGCTCCTTTACTTCAGTTAGCGCATAGTTGGCACACACCTGTAACTCCAACACTTGAGAGGCAAGAGGATCCTGAGTTTAGGGCTATCTTTAGCTACTTAACAAACCTGAGACCATCCTGAGCTATCATTCTATCCCCTACTGACATTCTCTGCCACATTTTTTAACAGAAACATCTGGAAACCTGGCCCTGGGGAGTTCCTAGCACATTATTGTTATTACATGCCTAGAAAGTCACATGTGAATGGATTAATGATGGCCCGGTGAACCAGAGGACTAATGTAAGGAATGCTGGTGGTCAGGCTCTCTGGGCTTCAGTTCGGTGAGCACAGTTATTAACCGAATAGAGGGGCTCACAGTGGCAGCTCAGGCTCTTTTTCTAAGGCATTTTACACACAATTTAGTAAAGCATATTAAAGAAGCTTGATGACAAGCTTCTGTGCAGAGTCCGCCAAGACCCCCGGTGAGAAGGAAAATGAATAATGTTTACATCCTTCTTTCTCTGTTTCCCTGTTTCCAGTGCTTAATTGCTACAACAAAGCATTTTCTAAATTCTAGAGGGGAAAAAAAAATCTATGTTTAATTGCATACTTATCAAAAGCCCCTTTCTTCATTCACTGGACCATTATTTGTGCTAAATAGTTTCTAGAAAAGCTATTTTCTTGTCACTTCATCAAGTCCCTTCCTTTATTATTAACATTCAACTAAATAGGAATTCAGCATCCACATGCTCTCAGTGCTGTGTGTAAATGTCATCACATAGCAGAATGTAAAACATATTAGCTTTATCCATTTTGTGTTAATAGTTTATAATCCATTCAATAATTCAAGTATAAATCTGGCATAAGTAATGGTGACTTTACACATGTATCAATGAACAAATGTGTCTGAAGCATCGACTTAGCTGTGTCAAACAGTGGTGCGGAGTGATTTTCCCACTCCTGAAGAAACATTGCAGCCATCCACGTCCTGGGTGTGGATCTCAAGGTCAATGCTGATGTCCAGCTTCGCTTGAGATGCACACCAGTGCCTCAGGCCTATGAGAACGGTGAAGCCCTCCTTCGGTCCATGTGCAAATACTGACAAAGTGTCCAGAATGCATCTTCCTTTTCCAGGATGTTTATAGCCTGAGATTATGGTCCTACAGCGATCTCCTGTTGAGACTTCGCAACCCCTCCTCCTGTGCTGTACACATCAATGTGCTGAGGTTCCTGGTTATTCCATAGTAGGTGCCCTCCATCAGGCTGAGCATGGCCCCACAATCAGAGTTCCTGTCCCCCACCCTGTGCACACGTGTGTGTGTGTGTGTGTGTGTGTGTGTGTGTGTGTGTGTGTATGGGCATGTATGCAGGCACGCATGTGTTGTCCCAGTCAGGTTTTCAGGACCAAGCTGCTCAGGATGCAGTGGAAATGTGTGTTGCTTGCCTGATGAGGCTTTCAGGAAAAGTGATGTGAGCTCCCATCCTGGTCTAGAAGTGACTTAAGAAAGCAGGAAAAGGAGAATGGCTGTGGGGTTCTTTTGACAATGTGGGCGTGATCTTTAGGATGGGTTCCCATAACTGAGCGTGCACTGTGCACATTGGAACCTCTGTCACTGATCCATCGATCACTCTTTTTTACATATTTGCCTAGATGCAGGGTTAAATGAAAGGGAAGTTATAGAGTTGAAATTGTCTGCAAACATTAAAAACTGAGTCATGTTGTGCATTATAGCATACTGTGGGAAAAGCGTGTATAACAGTGAGCCCTTGCCATGACAGCACTCTCTAACCAACTACCCAGCAGCGATGGCTGATAAAGAAAAATGTTTGTCACACCCATGTGGGGACGGCTTGACAGCTGTGCTGACCTTGCTTGGACCTATTTGCTTGTCTGAGTCAGCACTCAGAGATCATGGCTAGCTTAGCCTAAAGGGGTGCCATGCCCTGTCACTTGGTCTCTACAAGTCTGGCACAGGTGTTGAAGCAAGCAGACCTAACCATGCCAGCACTTTTTAAACATCTCACTGTAGTGCTTTTGCTAACCCCCTGTTGAGCACACCAGCCATTTCTCTAAAAAGCTGCATATACACATGGATTGTTGGCATTGCCATAGCTGTCATCCAAGGTTACAGAGTTCGGAAAGAGAAGCCAGTGCTAGGCTCTATCATTGTTAAGTATGGGACACTGTAATGGGAGTGGTGCTTTCAAAAATACAGGAGCTGATCCTCAGGGCTTCTGAGCCTGATGTTGGAAAAATTAAACAAATAAATTCAGATACTATTAAAATAACTGGATAAAGTGCAATGTAAGTGCAACCACAGATTTATACACACAGGTACACGCACACTCTCTCAAGCACACACACTGATATGAACATGCACACATGGACACACACATACACACACATGCACAAATACACATTTTAAATCTAGGTACCACATGGAACAGAAAACACATTCTATTTTTCTTTCTGAGCCTGGCTTCTTTTTTCCTTTTTAACATAATGATTTCCAGTTGTACTCATTTTCCTGAATTTCATTATTTCACTTTTCTTCACAGATGAGTAAAGTTCCATTGTGTATATGTATCCCACTGGTTTTACTCATTTATCTGTTGGTAGATGTCTAGATGTTTCATTCTGCTGTTGTGAACAGCGTGGCAGCAAACACACGCATCTGCTCCTCCTTCCCACATCAGAAGCATTTGTTGTCAAGTCTTATTGACAGTCACCATTCTGACTAGGGTGATCTGGAGTCTAAAGACATTTTAATTTTCATTTCTGTTTTGAATAAAAATATTGAACACTTTTTCACTTATATGCTGGCCATTTAGGTTTTCTATTTCAAGTTGTCTGTTCAGTTCATTGGCCCATTTGTTGATGGGATGATGATGATGATGATGATGATGATGATGATGATGATGTGTGTGTATATATAAGAGAGAATATGTTTAATTCTTGGAGTTCTCTTTATATCCTAGATATTAACTCCCGTTGATGTGCAGTTAGCAAACATTTCTCCCCATTTTGTAGGCTGTCTCTCCACTCTGGTGGTTATTTCCTTTGCTCTGCAGTGGCTTTTGAATTCCATCCATCCTCTTTGTCCATTCTAGGAGCTGCGCTATGGATTCCTTTTCACAGAATCCTTCCTGTACTTATATCTTAAAAGCATTTGCTGATATTCTCTGGCATTTTCCAGTATTGCACTGAGGTCTCTCATCTACTTCTTTGGAACCATGAATTACACACACACACACACACACACACACACACACACACACACACACACATTTTTTAGAATCTCTTTTTCCTAGCAGGTTCCTCAGGAAACAGCTTGCACATGTTAGCACACCATACATTTTGATTGAACTTTACCAGTAGGGATAATGGAGACAGAAAGAATAAAAGGACATTCTCTGAGCCTAACTAAATTATCTGTTGAGACCCTGCACTCTCAGAAAGCTGAAAGCATGGAGGGGTCTTGGGCAGTTTCTCTTCATGTTGTCATAATCAAAAGGACATACATACATATGTGTGCATGTGTGTGTTTTGAGACAGGGTTTCTCTGTGTAGCCTTGGCTGTCCTGGACTCACTTTGTAGACCAGGCTGGTCTTGAACTCAGAAAGATATGTCTGTCTCTGCTGGGATTACAGGTGTGTGTCACTGAGCCAGCTGGAACCACCAATATTATAACAAAAAAAAAAAAAATAAGCATAGAACTGATTCATTCTTTTGCCATAGATTTCTGTTGTAAAACTTTTTATTGATTCTTTGTGAATTTCACATCATGCACCCGAATTCCACTCATATCCTCACAACCTCTACACAAAAAGAAACACAAGATAAAATAAAAAATAAAACATCTCACTGTGGAAGCTGCGATGTGTCACAGTGTGTCAAACAAACAGCTTAATTTGCAAATGCACATTGTTCACTGTACTGAGTGATTGGTCTGGTTTGAGGCCTCTGGATCCTCACAGGGACTCTTCTCTGATATCCTGTTGTTGCCCTGTGTCATGTCCTGCTGCTTTGGATCTGTAGAGTTGACCCTTAATGTGCTTAGACCACAGATGGAGGAGATGTAGGGGGGAGTCGCTTCAAAGCCCTGCATCTGGGCCTGGGTGGTAGCTGAATTGTTTAGCCCACCAGCTCTCCTACACCCAAGCCACCAGGGCCAGACCTCCCAGGGGCCCAGGCAAGGGGTGGGGCAAGCTCTGTGCATCCCTCAGACATCAACACGGCCCAGATGGTAGCCCAGACTAGGAACGTCTTGCATGGCCTTTCATGATAACATAGGCTACAAACATCAACACAGGTCCCTGCTGCTGCAGAGCCATGAGCCCAGACATTACCCTTGGCGGGAGCATGAGCCTGGGCATCACCAGGGCCTCAGGTGGCAGCACAGGCCACTCATATCAGAGTGTTTCTCTCCACCCTCTTAACCACTGAACCATCTCTCCAGCCCCTCTCTCCACCCTCAAATTTCCAGTTCCTCCTCTTTTCAGAGCGCATAAACCATTCTGCTTCCCTTTCTCTCCCATCTCTCCACCACATACTTGCTCATTCTAGAAGTGCCTGCCTGCCCTCCTGCCTCTGTCATAGATTTCTTAGTTTAATATACTTTGTTATAATCAAACTTCCTCTTGATTATGACAACATGAAGAGAAACTGCCCAAGACCCCTCCATGCTTTCAGCTTTCTGAGAGTGCAGGGTCTCAACAGATAATTTAGTTAGGCTCTGAGAATGTCCTTTTATTCTTTCTGTCTCCATTATCCCTACTGGTAAAGTTCAATCAAAATGTATGGTGTGCTAACATGTGCAAGCTGTTTCCTGAGGAACCTGCTAGGAGAAAGAGAGTCTATGGTGAAACACAATGGTGAAACACACTCACCAAAACAAAACAAGACAAAACAACCTTGTAATAGCTTAGAGTTTAGTCTAACCACATGAGGAAAACAGGAAGTGCTCTAGATATTTTAAGTAGGAAAAACTTAGTGTAGGAAAATGGTTAATAATGAAGAAGTGAGTTGGCAAACAGGGAACCATGGGCAGTGGAGAGAAAATAGCCACAGGATACAATCCAGGTCTGTGGTGGATCTAATCCACAAGAATCACAGAGTCATTGGATCAGAGAGCTGTAAGGAATCTACCCTCCACCTTCTTATTGCCCTCTCCTTTCCCATTTTACCCAGACTTTGGCCAGCCCGCCGAGGAACGACGTTTGATATGAGCAGAGACAGCACTGACACACTGAACAGAAGCTCACAGGGCAGACTGTGGCCCTGCTCGTTGACTCCTTTAGTGAGTGGCCCTACTTTGTGTCAGTGTAAGCTATGGTGTTAAGCAGTATAACAATTGCTCCCTCTACTTTTCTTTTTCTCCCCCCTCCCCCAGGTATCACTATATAATACATGCTAGCCTTGACCTATGTGGCTGAAGCTGACTTCAAACTCATGATTCTCCTGCCTTGGCTCCCTGAGTCCCTGGGATTACAGGGATGTACCATTACAAGTTTTGTTACTTGTGGTTTTGTGGTTTGGGTGCCCTGTAGTCATCTAATGTGTGTGTGTGTGTGTGTGTGTGTGTGTGTATGTGTAAACCTGCTGAAGAAGATCCTAATACACTTAACCAGCTGAAAGCCAATGAACATTGGCTTTCAAACTTGTAAATATTCACACATTCGTTTCGAGGCTTACTCTGAATGAATTGTATGAAGCATTTAAAGGCAAAGCTGTTTTGTTTAAAGCATGGGCTGGAGGGCTGGGCTCCCTCTAATCTTGACACACAGTTTGGGGACCTAAAGCTTCCCAGGTCCGATCCATCTCATTGTTTACAGCTGCACAGGCCCACCCCTTTTGTGTGTCTTCAAGTCTAATTGGCAGGCATGTGGCGACCCGTTCCATCTATTGCACTAGATAACACAGTATTAAAGAAAAGTCCAAAGAGGCCTCTATTAGACCCCAAGGAGAAGATTGCTGGGATGACAGCTCAGACCTCGGGGTCATTAGCTGTACACACAGCTGGAAGTGGTGCCGGATCATTCGGCCAAGTTTGGGAATAGAATGGGTTAAGCACCCAGCTGGGGTAGATCGCTTCTACAAATGGAATTCTTTGTCTCAAAGAAGAAGACAGGACAAGATAGGACGAGACTACTTTGCAGGGCGCTCTGCGTTGGTGGGGATTGTTACATGGGGAGACTTCTTACCACCGCTTCTGGGTGGTTTTCCCATGCTCTCCTCTGAAGGCTCTCCCTGGGAGGAAGAGGGGTCACTTGGGTGCCCCTGCCTAGTCTTTCTAGCCCGATACCTTCAGAAGGAACCTTTTGGGAGCGGGGAGCGGCCCAAGGGTGCAGAGCACCTTTGCAAAGGGGCCTGAAGTAAATCAGCAAGGACTCGAGGCGTCTCGGTCTATGGGTCGCTGTCTGCATGGATGCATTGATTGTGCTTATTTCCAAAATCAAACGAAACGAAACAAAACAAAACAACAAAACCCCTTTTCACTAGTCACTCTTTGTATCTCACAACTTGATGGAAAAAATTTCATCACTTCAAGTACTCAAGCTTGTAGAAATACACAAATCCTACTGCCCTCTGGATCACGGGAAGCAGAACTGTGAGGGATCAGTTGGGAAAACAATCAAGAGACTTTAAAGACATGCCCAAGCGATGTTTCTCTAGAAAACATGAAATGTAAGAGAAGAGAGGTGCTCAAGGCCAGCGGGGCCAGGATACTGGCTTCCTCCGTCGTGGCGCTCTCTGCCCATCCTCGCACCCTATCCTCTCTTTAGAACCCCTCCCTTCCTCAGCGCGCCCGTGTCCACCCACACCTTCCCACTGTCCACCTCGCTCCATTCCGTCTGGTCTCCGCACCAGCGTTTCCTTCTGCGGCCCACGCTCGCGGTTCCCGCCGCCCCTGCTCTTCCCGGCAAATGGGGGATCCTGGCCAAGGGGGCCGCCCGGAGCCGGCCCTCCCCCAGCCCCCCCTTCCGGACAGCTGGACCATAAAGCGCGGGCTGCAGCGGTGGAGCCCAGCAGCCAGCGCCCCTCCGACGGCTGCGCACTGCCCGCCCGCCACCTGCGCCGCTCGCTGCTCTCGGCTGGCGGACCCGCGGACAGCGCCCTACCCCGGCTGCCGCCCGCACAGGCCCCGCGGAGCACAAGAGTCACCATGTCGGCCCCACTCGCGACCGCCTTCCTCCTGCTGTACCTGGTTGTGCAGCCGTGGCAGCGGGCGGGCGCCCAGGCCGCCCCCCAGGGTAAGTGGCCACCCAGGGTCCCTCTGCACCCAGGTGGCTGTCGCTGTCCTGTGATCGCCCAGATGGGGCAGCTCTGCGCTCTGTTGCCCTGCCCGGGGCTCCTGTGGCCTCGCCCCGCACCTCTCAGTTCCTCTGGGGTCTGAATGGAAGTACGTCGTGACCTGGAAGTGATGAGGAAAGTCTAGAATTTTCCCCAAGTCCGTTACCCAACCGTGGGACCAATTCCCTAAACTACAGTTTGGAGGGTGCAAATTTATTCCCACCATTCACTGCAGAATGTGCCGCAGGGTCCTTGGTCTTCTGGCGGGGATGAGCAGTCGAGCAGCGTCTGTCCGGGCAGCCCTTCTCCCCAGCAGAGCCTGAGCGCCCTGTGACCCGCTGTTCAGCCACACGCCTGCCTGAGCTTGCTCCTTATACTCAAAGGCTAACTTCCCCCCAGGAGTTACCCTGATCTCTTGAGTCTCTTCAGAAATTGATCTTTTTCTGTGAAGAGATTTTAGAAAACCTCTTTTTTTTTTTTTTTAATTTTTTCTTAGAAAAAAATCAAAAATTTGACAGAGGTTTGAAATAACGTTCAGGTAGAAGGCACTCAGGGCTAAGCAACATTTCTTGTAAAGGCCACAGGGAAGAAATTACTGCAGTGGCTCTGGCGGCTTGCACACGGCCTTCTCGGCGCTGCAGGGAAGGGAAGAGTGGAAGAAAAACCCAGGTGGAGTAAATGAAATGCTTTCTGCCCGAAGCTGGGCAATGCAAGCCTGTGAGGCAGTCCGTGTTCCCCTCCCCCCCACAGTGGCCACCCGTGTCACCGAATGGTCCAACCAGGACCTTCCTGCTGTTTTCAGTTTGGGTTGGAATACTGGAGTCCTATGGTCTTGCACATCGTGCCTATTTCTAAGAAGATGGGAAAGGAAGTTAAACACACACACAGACACACACAATTCAAACATTTTCTTATCCTGAGAGGGTATTTTCTGTTATATAATACTCTCTGTTATATAAATTCTTGACATTGGAGCACACAACTTCCTGGCGTGAGTTAGGTTCAGATTCTGCGTCTTAAGCCTGACAGTTCTGTAGAGACTTGGGCTCAAGTGATAGAACCTAAAGCATCTGCTGGAGACCATCTGATTAAGTCAAGTTTCTGGTAGATTCTTTATTATAGACTTATCAAGTCGGCAATCAGCATCTCAACTGGATTAATTCACTTATTTCCTTTTCCCTCTGAGTTGGGCTGCTAAGCCTAAATTAGCACGTATTCAATTTCCATGCTTATCAGTGTGGAAATTTCACCTGTAACATTAGAGGCTAGTGTTTGACTCCGGTACTTTTACTGAAGTGTAATAGCATTAATAGGAAACGGTAGCTTATTTCCTCCTCAAAATCCTCTCTAAAGTCATTGCAAACTAACCCTAGCTCAGCCTCTGGAGAGAACAGCAAATGAATCTGACGATTAGCCATGCAGACTCAAGCCAGTTAAATCCCAGGCCTGATGGAAGTGGAGCCGGCATGGCCCACGAGGAATTTAGTCTGGAATACAGTTCTCTAACTTTGAATTTATGTCTCTTTCTTGAAGATGCCCTATCTAGAACAGAGTTTTCAGACAAATCACTTTATTTCAACCTTATTTCCCACTGGTGGGAATGATAAGTTTTCAATTCTTTAGAAATTAAAGACCTTGATTTCCCCATTTGAAGTATATAGTCAGCAGCTGTTTTTGTAGTTTGGGAATGTGGAATGCTAGGAGGATACATTTGCTGTTTTGCTTTTCAACACATCTTGTATTAAATTCACTACTATGTCAGAGCTTCTAGGGAAAAGAAACAGCATAGATCCAGCTTGGAAACAAATTATGTATTTAAAAGAATAAACATACTTGAGAAACTAGGGTTTCTCCAATTTGTCTTAGAAATTTTATTTATTTATTTTTTTAGTACAAAGCAATACTTGTTCATTGTAAAAACAATCAGAATTGCAAGAAAGTAAACAAAAAAACATTATACAATCTAGAAATAGCTACTTTTAATGTAAGATGTTATTGAATCAACTTTTGTTCCAAATCTGTCTAAACAAAAAAAAAAATCACTGAAGATAACATATTGCACATATGTATAATTTTGTAACTTTTTTACTTTATCATGAACATTTTTCTAAATCTGTATGACTATAACTACATTTCAGAAATATAGACCAAAATTAATGTAGTCAGTTTTGTAATGTAGGACATTAACATTGTCTCTGGTATTTTGATATCATATTTACTGTCTTACCTGATGGGTTGCTTTGATTGGTGCCAGGCATTGCTTTAACTGTAAAGTCATTCTTTGCTAAGGACACTTAATATTTTCATGGCAAAGTGCTCAGTCCAGAAAGCTTCAGTATTCCCAACCCTGCTTTTCCTATTTTCACCCAATTTCTTCTACAACGAAGCTATAGGATCACAAGTGATGGTAGATCATGTGCCTAAGTCTGTTACCGTCTTATCTATCATTTCTTTCCAATACATTCCGTTAAATAGAATTGCTAGGTCAAGGGGCATTTGTGTTTCAGAGTCTTTGATACAGTTAATTAAATTCCCTTCAGAATGTTTCTATCGATTTGGCCTGAAGACATGGTGTAGAGATAGAGAGCGTGCCTAACATGAAGCCCTGGGTTCAATCCCCACTACAGAGAAAAGAGAATTTTTACTAATTTAAATTTTACTTAACAGAATATGAAAGAATACCCTGAACTCTCATCTACAGTGTTAGGTATTTTAAACATTTTCAATTTGATAGCAAAATAGTATTATTTTAATTAGCAATTCCTTCTACTAAACGAGCATATGAATATTTATTTATGTACCTGTTAGTCATTTGTGGTTCTTTTTCTGTAGACTGCCTATTTTTCTGTTTAGAATGCTTATCATCTTGCTGATTTGTAAGAGCTCACCATTTTAATAACCAGATTACTGGAGACAAGAGATAGCTCCCAGTGCTGAAGTTCCCGCCAGCCAGGGAAGTATTCAGCCGTGTCCGTACACATTAGTAGGCCCTCAGTCTGAGTGTCAGTGTTACCCCATCAGCTTTGTCACTGGACACTCAGCACTGGACAAACCCTTTGCACCTCAGTGAGTCTTAGGAAGCATTTGCCAGGAAGTGCTGCCTAGTGATGTAAAACAATTCACAGCTAGACAAATGCAGCCTTTGTTGTTTGTAGACCAACTCCATCCCTCTGGGTGCGCTCTGTTTTGGTTCTTCGATGGGATCTTTTTAAAACAGAAATACAGGAGAAGTGCAGATGCTGTCACAAAAGTGGCAAGTCCCGCTCCTACCACCGCATGCATGGGTTCTGCCTCTTTCCCTGTCTTGTCATGGAACTGGAAACTGCAATTGGCTCTGGTCCAGCAGGTACATAAAGGACCCCACAAGTGTAATTTGCTGCTTGAGAACCTGAGAGAAACAGGAGGCTTTAAGCCTCTAGTGTTTTTCTTAGGAGACCTTTTCAGAGCCACTTGTTCAGCCAAATCCAATTTTGTGTTTGCAAATCTAGGCTTCTCCTTAGGGCTGTAGCAATAAATATTGGGCTATATTTCTTCTGTTTCAAATGTCCACCCACTAAGACAAGGAAGAACTGGTGATTTTGGCAATGTGGGGGAGGGGAGGGGCAGCAAGACGCTTCACATTATTTTGTAGCTTATTGTCAAATGCTCCCCCCACCAACTTATAACAACAAAAATTGTTTGCCCCAAAGTCAGTCCCTCACTGATCACACACTTGCTTCTCATCTCTCTAGTCTTTGACCTTCTGCCATCTCCCAGTCAGAGGCTGAACCCGGGTTCCCTGCAACCAGTCCTGACAGATCCCACACTGCAGGAGCTCTACGTAATCTCCACCTTCAAGCTGCAGAGCAAAAGCTCGGCCACCATCTTTGGCCTCTACTCCTCAAATGACAACAGCAAATACTTTGAGTTCACTGTGATGGGGCGTTTGAACAAAGGTAAGCCAACTTGTAGGACTTTCACGAAGTGCTCTTCCTAGTCCAGGATTTAGGGTCTACTTTCCTTTTCTCATTTCCTTTTCGGTGCCATGTTCTTCATACTTACCTGTATGAAGGTAGTTGGGAGAGAGAAATGAAGAATTGCTTATGGCCAATATATATATTATCATATTACACGAGGTTTCATTATGGCATTAACATACATGTAGGGAATGTGTTTTCACTGTCTTCACCACCAAATTGCCCTCTCTTGTCCCATCCTCTTCTCATGTTTTGAGAGGCTTGTTCATTTGTTTATTGAAAGGCAATGCATTTAATTAGAGTTAGACAGGGTTATTTAGAGGAGCATGTAACCACCAGTGGCCACACTACTGAAGAAGCTGTTTCTCCCTACCCCAGCCACCATTAAATCTGACCACCCATAGATCCTTGGGAAGTGTTGGATCCTTGTGAAGCCTTCTCCAACCTATGGCAGAATATCGACAAGCCTAGTCTTGTGCAGATCTTATTCAAGTAACCACAGCTACTGAGAGTGCAAAAATACAGAGACCCTGCCATGCCTGGGCAAGAGCATTCCACAACACTCCATCCCTTCCTTTGACTTTTAAATATTCCTGTCCTCTCTTTTGCTACCAAGATGCCTTCTGACAAGGTTCCATCCTCATGTTATTCTGAAACTGGTTCAGAAAGGATGAGCCCAAGACAACTGCACATTGCCTTTATCACCCTTGGCTTTCATCAGTGTGCAGGGTAGGTAGCTTAAACAACAGGCATTTATTTCTCATAGTTCTAGAGACTGACAAGTCTAAGGCCAAGTTCTAGGCAGGTGTGCTGCTTGTCTTACACAGTCATCTCTTCATGGTGTGGAGACAGTGCAAGCTCACACAGTGGAGACAGTGCAAGCTGTCTGTGTCTCTTCTTGCAATTGCATGAATCCTATAAACAGGGCCCATCCTCAGGACCCAGCCTCAACTCATTAGCTCCCAAAGTCTCACCTTCAAATGCTACACACAAATGCTATGGGGATTAAGACTTCAGTGGGTGACTGTGAGACCACCTTGCTGTCCCTGTGTTCCCTGGGATGCCATGGCTGAGCATGTAACTCAGAGCTTGGGAGTGTTTTGTTGGCCTTCCAGAAGACCACAAACCCCAAGCAGCAGGGAAGAACGAATGGTTCTCAGCCTGATTCACCTCAGTGCACCAGTCTCTCACTGTTATCTGCCATCTGTTTTACTGTCAAAAGTAGTTACTATCTGCACTGAGAAATGGCTCCCAAAGAAAAAAGTCATGGGATTTCACCCCTTCCTTTCCATTCATGCCCTGGGGACAACACTTGTTCCTGTTTATTAAGGAATGTGACATATACATATTTTGCTGCTTTGAGCATTTCTGAGATAGGAGAGCCGAGGCTCCTAACTGGATTTTATATTTATTTCAGCCTGCTTTATAAAGTAGACCCTTCCTAATGTTTCTGAGTGTCTCTTAGATGTACTCATCTTGAACCCTTCAGCCTACAGGCTGAGAGAGGAAAACCTTTGCTTGCACAGAATGGTAGCATAAAAAAGCTTAAAAGAGTGGGATATGGATCTTTTCCTTTAAGCTACATTCTTATCCCCGCTTCCCTCCTCCCACACACTTGCCTATGGTCTTTTTTGGTCTGTCCCTGAGTGTCAGGGTGATGTCTGAGACACTATGAGCAGATGGACCAGCCCTTCCTGCTTTTCCCCTGTTCCCTTCCATGCTAAGAGGTACACTTACCCTCCATGAGACAGCAGCCCCATTCTGTTCACATCTGTTGAATTAGTCACTGACTTTTTAGCTATTTCAGATGATATTGAAAAACTTTTTTTTCCTGCTCAGTTCAATATGATAACTAGACCAAAAAACTACCCTGGCTTTTCTTACTTGCCACATTGCTCCCTCTGTTTCTAAAATGGTCAGTCTGTGTAGACCATCATGCCAGGGAACACAGGAAACAATCCTCCCTGAATCGACTCTTCCCATTTACTCTCAAAGCCAAAGTGACATTCAGTCACAGCATGTACAGAAATGAGTGAAGGGCTTGTTACTGTTCCCTCTGAAGAGAAGCTGGCTATGACGTGCCACTGTAAGTTCTAGATGATCGACCTTTTATAGAAAAGATGAGACAGCTGATTGAAACCTTCACTTGTTTTCTGGTGCTGGACAAAGAACCCAAGGTCTCATGTGCACTAGGCAAGCACTGCGCCAGTAAGCTCTTCCCAACCTCCCTCCTATGGTTTAAATCTTAAATGTCCCCCAGAAGCCCATGTACTAAGCCCATGTGCCACTGCAAGAGCATTCCATGTAGCTGAGCAAGGTGGGTCACTGGGGGGTGTGCCCTGGACGGGGACATGGAGACTTGGGACTTCTGTTTCTCTCTCTCTTATGGTTGACACAAAGTGATCAGTTTTTGCTCTACCTCATGCTCCCCATCATGGTGCTCTGCCCGTGGACCTCTGCAGATATGAGGCAAAGTCCACCAGCTTGTTTTAATTTGTTGATGTCAGCCATTTTTTTCACAGCACTGGAAAATTAACCAACATACCTCACCTGCCAGCCTGTTAGAAAAGACATGATTCTTAGAAAAAATTCGAACAACAAAAAGTGTTCTGCAGGAATTCAGAAATGAGAATTCTCAGAAAGAGACATTTTGTGAGTATTAAAGCTTGGAGAGTTGAATAATGCATATAGAGTTGTTTCTCTAGAAAAACAGGGAAGGTACACATATTTGCCATCATTGCCAAAGCCAAAGTTCTAGAAAGGAGCAGCAGCCATGAAAGTAAAGAAGCAACGAGTTCCTAGGTCCAAGGAGAAGAGGTGTTGTGTGCTGTGGCATGACTTCTTGTTGAACTGTTTGGTGGTAACCGTGCTGACATAGTTCGTGGAGGTCTGAGAGAGTGGCCTCCCTGCATGGTGGTCTCCGCATCCCTCAACTGGCCGAAGCTCGGCTGCTCTCCCTTTGGATAGTTTGCAAAGAAAACACTTCCACACCCAGAAGGAATCCAGCTGTCTTTCTACTGACTTAAAGAACCCAACCTGGGGACTGGAGGATAACTGCATGGGGATCCTGGAGAACAGGCCCGCTGATCTCAGATGAACCTGGAATGAACCAAAGGGTGACTGCAGACTGATGACTGTAGAAGAGCTTGCCAGTAAGCTCTCTGCTTCAGTTCTTCCCCCTTCTCCAAGCCATCCTACCCATTGTCATTTCATTATCACTCACTAAATAGTTTTGGTCAAGGTACACCCAACCGCGAAGACCTGTGGTGTCCCCCATTCCCAAATGAATGAGATGTGATTGCCTTACCTCTCCAGGTTCTACGCATAACCCTCAACTGTGCTGGCCAGTTTGTACCTCAGTATAGCCTTCTCTGCAGTCCATGCTTCCGTTAGGAAGAGTACCATCCCTTTCCGGCCCACTCATGTCATCTTTCTTTTTCTGCCCTTTTGTGCTTGCCCTGTGCTCTCCCCATTACATGTCCCACACCGTCTCCAAATACCAAAATCCTGAACACCGAAGATCCATCTAAACACCATCGCATACTTTTCTCTAGGTGACTTTATGATTTCTAGTAAAGAGAGGTAGTAACTGTACCTCACTTGGTACTTTAATTGCATACAAGACTCTTCAGTAGGTTATGAGCTCTTTCTCAGCAGAGATAAGACAGGACTTTCTCTGTTTTTGTATTGCCACAGCATTTTGTAGGCACTACAGCAGGGCCCCAAAGGTAACTGATTCCATATATGCAAGATGAATAAAATAGTGACACAGCCTTTTGTAGAAATTATGGAATTATAGTGTCTGGTACATATAAATTGTTTGAGAGGAGTTTTTGTTGTTGTTGTTGTTGTTGTTGTTGTTGTTGTTTAATGAATGTATGGTAAAGAACTTTAGCTTCAAGAGGTAGTGTTTCTGGTGCAAATGACCTGTCAAATTCTTAGTAACACAGGTGGTAAGATCTTCATACAAATGAGTATTTTGCAGAAACTATGTGGTTGGGTATGTTTGAAGCCATTCTAATATCCGGCATGGTGACACCTTTCTTGTCAGCATCCCAGACTGGAGTCCCAGTTAAAAATTCTGACAACTGGTCATCATGAGTGCATCTGTGAATCTGTCAGTACAGTGAGGGTGATAGCAAGAAGGCATTTCTGAAATTATAATAACTTTAAAATATGACCCAATTTGGCAGTGGTGGTTTTCATCTGAGACTTCCAAGAACTAAAGAGTAAAGTCATTTGCCATTATGCCACCTCCCTGCGTGCCTGCAGCCAGGTCACTCTCAAATATCTGCCCAAGCAGACAAAGTGCTATCGTTTCTAGGTTTTTAAAGCTGGCACCCTGCCTCATTACTTTAAAATTCGGTATGATATAACATTTTTACTACAAGGTCCATTTCTTCCAAAGCACTTTTTGGAAAATTCATTCCCAATATAGCACAACTTCAAAACTTCCTCACTTGGGTTTAGTTCTGTGGTTTTGTTTTCATAGCAGCCACTGAGAGGGCATCTAATCAGGCTCAGCAGCTTGGGTCCCATGTCACTTGGTACACAGGTAAGAAATTGTCACCCTGTGACATCAGAACAGGCCTCAGACTGTCAAGGACACAAATAGGCTAGACTTACAGAGAAAAGTCCTCCATGTTTTTGTTGTTGTTGTTGTTGTTTTAAGGCATGACTGTGGGTGACAACAACAAACAGCCATAGGGCTCCTTTCAGACACCAAGAATGTGAAGAAGAAATAGACTCAGAGTGTGGAAGGAAATTAGGGCAATGATCAGGTTGGGGCCTGTCCTGGGATAAGGAGTTTAGAATTGACCAGAAATCACTAGGGAGCCATTGGAAGAGTTCATCTGCTTATCAGTGTGCTTGCTCTAAAAAGGAAGAATTGGGTCTGGAGCGATGGTTCAGTGGTTAAGAGCTCTTGTTCTTACAGAGGCCCTGGATGTGACCCTCAATACCCAGCTGGCAACTCACAGTGGTCTGTAGCTCAAGTTGAAGGAAATCTGATACCCTCTTCAGAACTCTGCCTGTACCAAGTGCAAATTAGTGCACATAGCATATATCATGCAAAACATCCATACACATTTAAGTAAGCACAAGCTACTAAGTAAGTAAACAGGCAAGAATGGAATCAGGATAATCCTAGAGGAACCTCAGTCTTCCAGTCTTAAAACTGGACAAAAAGGCCCAATGGTGGAAGGGTGAGGCAGGGTTCTAGCAGAGGAACCCATGGGCACAGCAGATAGAGGCAGAAGCAAGTGCGCAGCGGCATCTGCCAACATCAGCAAGATTAGTGGAGAGTCAAACTGGTGTGCAGCCATGGGAACTGACTGCGGTAGCTGGAGAAACAGGCTGTGCCCAGGGAGCTTTCCCCTGAGAGCCGACCTGGCAGAGGTGTGGTGTTCCGGGGTCAGGGGCTGGCTTCTGAACTCCGGCAGCTCTCTAAAGAGGGAGCACGTGCATTCTGGGAAGGTCTGGAGGCACCCACCAAGCCGGCTGCAGGGTCTCCAGAGACTAAAAACTCAGCGCTGTTTGAGGGTCTCTGTGACAACTGATGAGGAAAAGTTGACTTCCCCGACTCCCTTCTGGGGTGGACTAAGGGCTCGGAGGATATAGTATAAAAGTATGGAGGCAGTGAGGTAGGAAATTTGCCATAAAAGAGAAAAATGAAAAATGAAAGCAATAAGAGAACAAAAGTCATTGGCTCAAGAATGAAGAATGGTAAATGTCAAAGCACTTGGATAATTTTTTTAGCAGACACTGTGAAAGTTTCCACAACCCCCTTTTTCCCCTTGTCACAAGTCCTAGGCGCTTGAGGGAATGTGTCATTTGGGAGACTTTGTTGCATATGCACGAAAAAATAATGGCAGAAATATGGCACCTCTTCAGGACAGTCTGAGCATACAGGCAGGCTTGCTGCGTAGGCGAGGACGGGAAAGCGCCACTCTGTCAGCTTTTGTCTACGTGGAAAGCTTTAAAAGCAGCCTGAATTGTTCTTTGAAAGTTCATATTCACAGCATTTGCTCACTGGGCATGTTTATAAAGCTCATCTCAACTGTTCAGTTATGACAATAAGCCATGGCCCATGTGCCCCGCAAAGGTCTGTTAAAAGTGGCATGGCGCCGAAGAGATGTTGGCTTTTTACTTTGTTTGTTTGTTTTGTTTTTTTAAAACCACAGAAATCTTAGTTTGGGGGAGGAAAATCAAGAGCATTTGTTTGAACTCTGCGTCTTAAATGCATGTCTGTCTTCTTAAACTCTTAATACAGGGAGGATAAATAGTAGCTCTAACTAGAATGATGGTGTTTTGGCTAAAAGTGTGCATGACCTAATTCAAGTTTAATAGACAAGTGGTATTTTTATTGGCTTGTAAAACACCAGGTATTTGCAAAATGCTCTGAGTAGAGAAGGAATTGAAGTTTTAAGAAGTGAAGTGCTGCTTATGTTTGCTTTCAATTTCTTCTCTCTGTTACTGTACACGCATCCAATTCCAAGCCATGCAGCCATCATTTTAAATTAACCTGTGATACAGTTAGTAGTAAAGAAAAGAGGAAAGATTCTCTTGCATGCAAGATTCAAAACAAATCTTCATTTTCTTCTCAGGGGAAGTGAGTCAACACCTAGAACCCCCAAACTCAGGAGGAAAGAGAGGGAAGATAGGGAGAGAAGAGGGAGAATGTCTCCTTGTGTGTATTCTGCAATCATCATTTCCGGTCTTTTCACGCCATGTTTAATGTTTGTATTAAGCCTTACCCATATTCAGGAGACTTAACACTGCACCGCCATGGAAGGCCCAGATCTCACAAGTTCCCTCTAACAGGAAGCACACAGACTGTAAAGAACTCTGCGAGAGCCCCTCCTGGCATGCGCATGTCACAGAACATGACGAGTTCTGTTCTTCTCCCTACAGGGTTGTCAAATGAAAAACAAAGCGAGCAGTCTTCAGAGGAAGCAGGAAGTGAACCTAGAAAGAGTAATGTGGGCAAAGCCTTAAAATATACCGTTTTCTTTGGCAACACTGAAACATAACAGTTTCTTGGCTAGCTGGCCTCCATGTCAGCTCTGTCTTGGCGATTCCAGTTAGCTGAAGAGGCACTTGAGGAAAGTCACTTCAAGTTACTTGCAAATCACACAGATCAACACCACCAGAGACTTCAATATGTACACTAGCTTCCACTTTTTGTTTTTTAATATAAATGTGTTAGATTTGTGTGTGTGTGTGTGTGTGTGTGTGTGTGTGTGTGTGTGCCTAAGAGTGTCTCGACAAGTTCATCAAACCCTTGGAAACAAGTCATTTTAGTCTTTCTAGCAAAAACTCATCCAAAGAGTTCAACTCACAAATTGTTATCTTTTAGGACCATGTTTTAGCTCAGGTCCTAATATATTTAGGACATCAATAAAGAGAGAGAAAGAAAAAAGAGCTGAAAGCCAGAAAATTAAAATTCCCATGAGTCTTTAGTTTGTGCATATAATAAGATCACTATTTTTTGCATTTGGGAGAACAGAAAATAAGGTCATGGTCATAGTTTCCATTAGGGATGGGTTGCCAAAGACAGTGCTACATCTAAAACATGGTGTTAAATATGCCCACAAAGATCTAGACGTGTCCTGGAACACATCACACTGGCGCTCTGATCTTAGTCCTACCCTGACGGTGACGTGAGCAAGCCCCTTGTCTAAGCTTCACTGCTGCCCCAGTGCATACTCTAGTTTCATAGGGTGCCTAGGAGGCTAGCTGAGAACAGCACACTGTCCTGGAATGTTCAGAGGCACCTGTGCTTGGCGAGTTGGTGAATGCATGGCTTTAGGAATGTACATGAATTTTATCTGACTTTCTGATGGGGGAAGGTTCTCTTTATTAAAGTTGTAGGGTTTAATTTTGGGTTTTCTAGAGTTCTGTGGTTTTCCATTCTTACAAAATACCCTCAGGAGAAAGGTAAGTCACCTGATAGCACTGCACCGTGTCAAGGATAGTACCTGGCCACAGAAACTGGTAAATCAACGTTCGTGCTTACACCCTACATGGTGCTCAGTAGTCCAGCCTGTGACCGGAAGGTCCCTTAGCCCAGAGCCATCTTTCCTCCTTTCATAACACCTTTGCTCTGTATCTGGCTCCAGCCATCCTCCGCTACCTGAAGAATGATGGGAAGATCCACTTGGTGGTTTTCAACAACTTGCAACTGGCTGATGGGAGGCGCCACAGGATTCTCCTGAAACTGAGCAATTTGCAGAAAGGCGCTGGCTCCATAGAACTCTACCTGGACTGCACCCAGGTGGACTCCGTGCACAACCTCCCCCGAGCCTTTTCTGGCCTCACCCAGAACCCAGAGTCCATTGAATTGAGGACTTTCCAGAGGAAGCCACAGGTAGGAACCCACAACCAGCTAAAACAAACTTTTTCTGCCATAGTCACATCATACGAATGAGTACAAGGTAAAAGAGTCAGGAGACTGACTTTGTGACCAACAAGGAGAAACTGACAAAAAAAATGTGAGAAACAGTGACAAGTACCTAGTGATCATAGAATATAGTGTCACTCATTCCTGTGGCCCAAGAAAGTCAGAAGCTTGTTGTGACAACCTGGAGTCAAGACGTGCTAAGGACAGCTACTTCAGACTGTCATCTAAATTCTATACGCAAATTCCCAGCAGTCCTTGAGAGGTTCCTGCCACAGAATACCATGTTTTGTTTTTGGTGACAGAAAACCCCCCTTCAGATGCCAGGGTTTTCCTTGGCAACTGGCTATTTCCACATGTGCTTTAGTAAAAAAGGTGGGCCACACAAGCTCACGGGAAAATGTGAGCCTGCAGAAATGATGTTAACGCCTGTTTCCAAGCACACTGGGCTGGTCTTGTTAGGCACTCTGGCTTTTGAATGGTGGCACTGGTCTGTGGTATGCATGTTTTTTTTTTCTCCCAGGACTTCTTAGAAGAGTTAAAGCTGGTGGTGCGTGGGTCGCTGTTCCAGGTGGCCAGCCTACAAGACTGTTTCCTGCAGCAGAGCGAGCCCCTGGCTGCGACAAGCACAGGTGTGGGCTCCAGGGCCATGTGCACTGTAAATTCTCATCAACACAGACTCGTGTCAAGACTCCTAAAGGGGCTGAGCCCCTAACCAGATCCGGGCTGGGATGGCCCCAGAGACGGCCCCTGTACAAATCAGGCTGGTGGACTAAGTCCAGGCCAGGGAATCTCTTCACTGCCCTTTTATTTGGAATTTATTTATTTATTTATTTATTCACTTTACATCCTCTCCTCACCCCCTCCCTCTTCTCCCGGACCCAACCTCCCTTCTTCCCCCTCCCCCTCCCCTACCCCTCAGAAAGAGGAGTCCCCCAACACATCAAGTCCCATCATGGCTGAGTGAATCCTCTTCCTCAGTGGCCTGGCAGTTCACCCATCTAGGGGAAAGGAATCCGAAAGTAGGCAACAGAGTCCATGTCTGAGACAACCCCTGCTCCCCACCCTTTTATTTTTATAACTTGCAAATTTGGACCAACTAACCAACAGCATGAGTGGCATTATTTTGTTAGATGAATTAGATAAATCACCCTAAATTGAATTCAGATACCCTAGGTTCTGAATAACCTTGCCATAGTGATTATCTAGAGAGTCATTTAATTTTGAGTCACTTAGAAATGTCATCCAACCAGTCACAGAGGTGCATTCCTGTATTCCCAGCACTCAGGAGGCTGAGGCAGGAGGATTGCCAGTTTGATACCAGCCTGGGCTACATAGTAAGACCCTGTCTCAGAAAAGCCCAAGGGCTCGGGATGTAACTTAATAGTAGAGTGCTTTGCCTAACATGTACAAGAAAGGCCCTAAATTCTAGTCCTGCGGGCCCAAGCCACACTGGCTGACCGCTGCTTACCTTTGCTGTTCCTACAGGAGACTTTAACCGACAGTTCCTGGGTCAAATGACACAATTAAACCAGCTCCTTGGAGAGGTGAAGGATCTCCTGAGGCAACAGGTGAGGAGCAGAGCAGCTTTATGTGCTGGCCCGAGGAGTGGCTGGCCCGCATGGGCAGGAAGGACGTAGGCCTGAGGCATACCTCACATAGCCCCACACAGCCCACTGGCCCAGACTCAGTCAGAAGAAAAGAGGGGAACACGCTTGCAGTGAGGCTCCCTGGCCAAGGCAGTGGGAGGCTCTTCGAGTGCTGTAGAACCTTTCTTGGGCAGGTCTACAAGGATGCTTTCATTCTGGGTTATTTAAGTATTCCTTTACACTTATTTCCTTGTATTTCTAAAGGTCAAGGAAACGTCATTTTTGCGAAACACTATTGCCGAATGCCAGGCTTGCGGTAAGTGCTCCTGTGGTGGCCTGCTCCTTCTGAGGGGGGTGGTACAGACTGAGGGTCTGAAGTGAGGCCACATGACCGCAGCTTCTCACAGTTCTGCACAGGAGTTGATGGGAAAAGGAAAAACCATGAGGAAGCCATTTTTCATTTTGTATCCTACATAGTCTGCATGAATTAATAAACCTATGGATTGAACTGGTCTTGTTTTGCAGGTCCTCTCAGCTTTCAGTCCCCAACCCCAAACACGCTGGTGCCCATAGCTCCTCCAGCACCCCCAACTCGCCCAACACGCCGGTGTGACTCCAACCCTTGTTTCCGAGGTGTCCGCTGTATGGACACCAGGGATGGCTTCCAGTGTGGACCGTGCCCAGAGGGTTACACAGGGAATGGGATCACCTGTTCCGACGTGGATGAGGTAATACTCAGCTGGACAGGGTAGGCCCTCCAGGTCTCTTCCTTGCCACTGTGCATCAAGAAGCCAGGCTGTGTATTAGTGGCCACCTGAGTTGTCCTCCAGGCTTCAAAGAAGCCTTACGGAGGCTTGACATTCCTGAGACACAATGAGTGGCAGCCAGAAAGCATAACATACAATTATGGCTGTCCTTGTCACTTTTCTCTGTGTTTCCAGCTTGTTCCCAGCTTTTTTACTGGCCACATCGCTACATTGCTGTAGTTCCTACTTTCTCCTCCAACATCTGTGCTGACTGTGTCTCTGAACAGTCTATGTTAGAAGTCTGCATGTGTGAGAACTAAGGGTCAGTGTAAGGGCCCTTGTTTCAGAAGTGGTGATAGCTTTCTTTGCGCTTCTTAAACAGTGGAGCAGAGGGACCCTCACTGCAAGCACATCTGTTAGGGAGGCCTGAGGGCAGCCGAGGCACACAACCATGCAGCCAGTGATAGCGTGCCAGCTCTCCAGCCAGCAGGCAGAACTCTGGCAGGAAACCAGCAGAACCATCATCCAGGCCCGAGTCTGGTCACAGAACAGCGCCCATAGCTGGTAGCAAAGCTGCACCCAAACTGTGCACCGGAGAGAAGACTGAAAGGAAAGTGGAGGGAGACGCCTCTCACATGGGCCCTAAAGGCTAATGGCTGCTCAGACAACTGCCTGCGCCCAAAGAGTGTGAGGTTAGGCTGGCCTCTAGGAATCTCTCAGTTGGAAAACTGACGCTGCACATCTTCCACAGAACTGTATCTGGTTTTTATCTGTGAGCTGGAATTTGCCTCCTGTTTTGAAAGGGCAGGAAATGCTCATGTTTTTTACAATAGTTAATTTTTTTTTTAATAATAGATATCAGAACCATCTTGTAGGCTCTTTAGGCGGCCTTGGAATTGTCACGAACAGGACAGGGCAGAGAGGCAAGCCCTCCCTGAAGGACCCTGTCTAACTGCCCCCCAGTTTCCATGAAAGATTACCTGATGCTCTAGGAATCATCTAAAAGGCCCCTGGCGACTGGTGCAGGCACACAAGCCTTTCCCAGGACATTGTTAGAATACCAGAGAGCGTGGACACCAGGACATAAACTGGCTATTGTTAAAGAGCAATTTAGTGTTGACAGAGCCTCTTCCATAGTGTAGTAAACGGCTACAGGACAACCCAACCTGGGGTAATCAGGAATTCAACAGGTAACTATGATGTTGGAAATTGCAATTTTTCTCTTGTCTATTTACCCACAGAATATAAAGGAATAAATAAGCATATGAAAATAGGCTGTGGAAAGTTCCAAGTTATTTTCCCCACAGAGCTATAGACTGAACCTTTTCTTTCCCCAGTGCAAATACCATCCCTGCTATCCAGGTGTGCGCTGCATGAACCTGGCTCCGGGTTTCAGCTGTGGTGCATGTCCAGTAGGCTTCTCGGGGCCCATGGTACAGGGTGTTGGGATCAACTTTGCTAAGACGAACAAGCAGGTGAGCAGAAATGGTAATTTTCCATTCATTTCTCATTATCGAACAATTTTCTCAGCTTCTCAGCACAACCCTTCACCACTGCGAGCAGCAGCCAGTGCCTTGCGGCGTAGCGTGATATACAGCAAGGAAAGTGTTTTGACTCATTTCTGAGGGCGTATGTCCACAAAGTCTAGTGAGAGGAAGCTGTTACAGTTGGGGTAATAGAGAATTACTAGAACCGTGGAATTAAGGTATGCAGTATGATTTTAGACTCACTCTGTTGATAGCCTTTGGACATCTTGTCCTGTAGAATAAATTGAGAATCTGAGAGTCAAATAAAAGCTTGGGGAAATTAGATCACTTTACAGAGTCATTGTTGCCAATCCGAAGCTGCTTTCAGATGAGAGGGTTTGAAGAGTTGAAATAAACCCTCCAAGGAAGCCTACCCTTTTTCTTATATAAGCTATAAATTGCCACAAAGCATCTCAGTATTGCCTGACAGTCTCCATTTATCTCCAAATGCTCTGCAATATCTGGTCATTATTTAATTGACTGACTGTGAAATGCTTTTTGATGTTTTGGGCTCTTAAAAATTCTTGGTCTATAAAGATATTTTACTACCTTAGGGAAATTATTAGTTTTGAAAAAGGGCAATGGGGTCATTATTTTGTTGCTGCTTATCAAAGGATTCTAGAGGGCATCATTTTTCAAGCTAGAAAAAGAAAGCACATTGGACATAAGAATGACAAGGAGCCACTAAGATGATGAGCCTAGTTTTTCTTCTAAGGACAAAATCTCTCAGATTGAACCGAGGAAAATTGGCAAAATGTCATATGAAATGCTTGATGTAAGCTAGTAAGGGACACTTGACAGTGGATATATGAATCCACATATGTATATATTAATATATGTATGAATTCCTAACCCCTACTGTGTATGCATGTCTTTGTGTGAGTGTATGAAGGAGTCATTTTGCTAAAACTTCATGATAAATTTTTAATGAATTGCCAAATTCAGTAGAATTCAAAGACAATAGTGTTTCCAGGGCTCTAAGGGATGCCAGTGTCACACCAGCTCATGGACATCAGGAGCAAGGGCATTCAGTGTGCACATGAGTGCAGCAGTCATGAACATCAGGAGACCTCGTCTGTATTTATTTATCCTAGGTAAAGCCCGATCCTTAGATAATGTTCCTCTTCACGGCACAGAGATGGAGAAACATGGGTAGCTCAAATGAGCAAGAGAGTTTGACTTCAGCTTTGGGACACGGTTGATAAAGGGGAAAACACTTACCAGGCAGCACTGCACCAAGGTTACAGTCACAAACTATAAGCCTGTGCTGTCAGCTATCTGGGTGAAACCTTCCTGAGCCTGTTACAACACCGAGCCATAGGTGTGCAGATGCCGGCACCAGCGCCAGCGAAGGCCCCTCTCAGGGCCACTATGAAGAAGCTGTGATGAGGGAACAGGGAAAACACCAACTGAACAGGGTCAGTGCTGTTGTCAAAGAAAGGGCACTGTCTGGAAAAACCAGACAGTGCGAGAAGTATTCAAATAAAAGTATTATCACTTCGTGTATGTGGTTTCAAGGCTGACCACTCTGCACTGAACAACCAACATGGGCTCACACCTGGGAGAAGCTAATTCCCCTTCTCCTAGCAGTCAGCAGTGGCCTGTAGTTCTTTGTTTAGAAGTGGGACTCCATGAAAATTTCCCCTTTTCATGTTAATGTATCCACTGATATTGCTATTTTCTGGTCTTGTATATGCAGACGTTTCTAGGAGAAACTGTTTCCACAAAAGATGTCTTAGTATTCTGGATCTTATGATATTTCCATCCCCTCTTTTCAAATGTTCTCTGAAAGCAACTCCAGGACAGCCAAGGCTACACGGAGAATCCCTGTCTTGAAAAAGAAAAAAACAAAATTTTTAAAAATTAAAAAAAAAAATCAAATGTTCTCTGAGCCACAGATGCAGACGTTATTTATTTCTGTTTATGCATATACATACATATATTAATCAAAGAAAAAGTGGCAATTAACTTGAGGGTAGTGGGGCATGGGAAGAGTTCTATTCAAATTGAAAACATTTAAAAATAAATAAACAAAAAGCTAGGTAAAATCATTTTTTTGAGGAAAGGGAAAAGGGTGTTATCAATAAAAAGTAGAACCACTGAGTTTAATAACTCAATAGATAACATGTGTGAAATGTCACAATGGAACGTACTATATGGTAATAAAAACTGATTTTAAAAACTCAGTCAACAGGTAAAACAAACTAGACACAGCTAACATGAGAAGCTGAGAAGTGATTCTGAGACCACCTCTTGGAATTTAGCCAAGATTCACAAAACAAGTGAGAGGGCAGGGACCGAAAGACACTATTATGAGAATGCTCAGGATTCCTCTGATTCTCCAGAAATATCCAAACTGGAGAGAAGTTTCTAGAACTGAAGAAAAACAGCAATCCTCAGAAGCGTGTTGGGTACCAAGTGGGAAAAAAAGGAAAAGGCTCTCCTGACTAAAGTTTACAAACTAGAATAAGTTATGCACGCCATCTTCTCTGAACATCTTGAACCTGCACAAAGGCAGCATCTGTGATTAGATTAAGTGCACCAATGCCCAGAGAGCTAAAATAATCATCACTCACCATTGTACCTAAAAGTCTGTGTGTCTTTCCCCAAACATGGAAAGACATGTTTGCCTCTCTAGTTAGGCAGTTGGTCTGAGATGTCTTTGAATTTTTATGCCTAGGTGTGCAATGACATTGATGAGTGTCGAGATGGAGCATGTGTTCTGAATTCGATCTGCATTAACACTCTGGTAAGTATTTCTCACAGCTCTTCTATCAAAGTAGGGCCAGCTCAGAAGCAGGTCATAACTCCAAACACATAGACCATATGAACATATTACATGTGATTGGCAGAATGAGGGCAAAAGTCTGTGCTGAAAGCATGTTTACTGTTAGAGTCATTTGATAATTAATAATTAATTTTATATTAATAAGCCAAGTTCTTTATCCTTTGTCAAAATTGTTTTTTGATAATTATTTTGCCATCTCATCACGGTGAAAATAGTTACTGGCAAAGCCAACTTTAGGAAGGGACAGCTTCCTTTGGCTCCTCGTCCATTGTGCCCGGGAGGGATGGGCAGTGAGCGTGGGGCAGCTGGTCACTATGTGCCCAGAAGCAGGAAGCAAAACGACAGATGAATGCTGCTCTTCAAGTAGTACTGTCCTCTTGCCGCCCACTGGATGGAGCCACTGAAGCTCACAGTGGGATGGTCCTTCCTTAGTTAAATCTTTCTGGAAACGTCTCACACTATACCCAGAGAGCTGGGTCTCTCAGGGGACTCTACATCTAGTTAAATGGATGGTGAAGATGAGGACCATCCTCAACATGAAGAGCCTGTTGGCTTATATTCATGGTTCAGTATTTTACTGGTGACCACAGGATCATCAAACGGTAGTTTTTATCTTTTAAAAAAGAAAACTTTTCAAAAGCCATTTGCATTAAATTTGAAGGCTTAGCACTTATGGGAGCCCATAATTCAAATACTCTGGCATAGGCTTTATTTCTGGACATTCGTATTAACTGTGTGAAAATTAAAGATGGAACAGAGTGGAATATCAACAACAAAAAAAGGTTCTGATTCTTGTCCATCATCGTAACTTTTACAAAAGGCTTGATTTTTTGCTTACAACAATTCTCTGGGAAAACATTAATTCCTAACTTCCATATTTCCTTGCAAGTGTAGGTCCTTGAATGAATGCCACCATATCCATCGATTCTCAGAAGCGCCCTATGAGCAGACGGCAGCATGGACTAAACGTCTGCAACACAGGGATGTTGTGTAGTTAGGCTGAGGCTGGCCACAAGCAGCTTGGGCTTCCAGTCTTGTTGCAGAGCCTGAGGCATCGTCCACGATGCTGTTATCTTTTAGGAAAATAATGGTTCTTACACTTTTTAGCCTTTTCTAGGACAAAGCTTGTCTGCAGAAACAGATTTGGGAAACCTTGGTATAATGGTAATAACAGAAACCACCAGAGAGAAGAAAAGTAGACAGTGGATAGACCTCCAGAGAACCCCAAGATGAAAGAGTAGGCAAGAGGAAAAAAACAAACAATAGCAACAGAAAAAGAGAAGCTGGGAAAAGGACTGAGTTGACAGCATGTCCAACAAAACTGATAGATTATTTTAAAAATCACCGGCAAATTTACTAAAATCAACTGTAAATGATTCAATCAGTTAGGCTTTGTGGGTGAACACATTCTAAGGTACTATCATAAAAGTATGGCGCCATGTTTTACAGTGCTGTATAATATACGTAAAATAAACGTTTGAACCAAAGAGGGAAGGTCACATCTGCAATACCAGTACCCAGGGGCCTGAGGCACCCTAATTTAGATCACCCTAAGTTCAGGGCTGTTCTGTGCTACCTAGTGAGATCCAGGGCAGCCTGAACTGTGAAGTGATACTTTATCTAAGACAAAAACAAGCCACTAAGTGAGGTGACAGCTGTGCTATGTAAATTAACTGTGGTAATTATTTCACAGTGCAGACACACGTCATAGCATCACATTGAATATCGACACATGTCATAGCACCACATTGAATATCGACACGTCATAGCACCACATTGAATATCGACACATGTCATAGCATCACATTGAATATCGACACACGTCATAGCATCACATTGAATATCGACACATATCATAGCATCACAATTTCTGGGCCAGTGACATGGCGCGGCAGGGAAAAGCACTTGCTGCCAAGCCCAGCATTCTATGTTCAATTCCTGGGACCGTTGGTGAAAGGAGAAAACTGACTCCCACAGGCTGTCCTCCGACCTCCACACAATTTCATAACATCTGTGCCCACTCTACATGTCTCGTGTATATATACATACATACATACATATACATGTATGTATATATACATACATACACACATACACACACACACACACATATATATATATGTATGTATGTATTCATTCACCAACACACAGGAAGCTAGGAGACACACATGTGAGCCAAGAGCTATGGGTCATTATGCTCAACCCTGGTTCCACAGAGTGGAGACTCCAGCTTATCACCTCATCTTTGTTCCTTGTAGGGATCTTATCGCTGTGGGCCTTGCCAACCAGGGTACACTGGCGATCAGACAAGGGGATGCAAGGCTGAGAGGAGCTGCAGGAACCCAGCACTGAACCCATGCAGTGTGAATGCACAGTGCGTTGAAGAGAGGCAGGGGGATGTAACGTGCGTGGTAAGCCCTTGGTTTGCTTGATACTTTTTCCTCTTCCTTCTTAAGCACAACCCTCCCCGGTTTCTACTTGCTTCAGAATCAAAGTAGGCCAAGAATTAAAAGCTGTAGCTGAGACCAGCACAGACTATGTTATAATTGGCTCAGTTAGGTTTCTGAGCAACAATCTGAGGCCCAGCTCTCCATGATCTCCCCCCTTCTCAGGCTCTTGGCTAAGGAGCAATCAGCCCCTATGGGACACAAGCACCCTATGACCGTCTGTGGAGATTTTGCCTAAAATGCCAACAGCTGAGAGACAGGAGAGCCTCCTCCCTCCCCCCTGCTCTGACCCCTGGTTGTATGCTTCAGGGCACACCCATTGTCGTTCATAACTTTTCTCGCCTTTTAGATGCCCAGTGCTAATCTGATCTGATAACCTGGGTGGAAGGGCAGAGGTGAATGGGAATGCTGTTAGAAACACAGAAATCTGTCTCCCATGGAGGAGTGAGTGGCACCTTCTCTGTATCCCTCTTGAGCCTGATGCAGACACAGCTCAGTGAATGGTTAGTCTTCTGCTCCATCCCCAGCTCTGGGGCCCTGGCTCTTATCTCAGCCCTTTATAGAAAAGCCTTTTTTCTAAGACCGATTCCCAATCCCCAGGACCACAGTTCTCAGGGGACTTAGGCACCAACATCTCAGCTGGCTTCCGTTGCTCGCTTCTTTCTCTGTCATGGGGCTCCAGGTGTGCAGCAGGAAAGCTTTGACCTGTGCTCCCAATACCATGGTGAGCCCCTCTGAAGAGCGTAAAAATCTCCCCTCTGAGAGCGCAGGTGTGCTGGCACACACCTATAATCGTGTCTCTGTGAGTTTAAGGTCAGTCAGAGCTGCACAGTGAGACTGTGCTTAAAAAGAAAATTCCCTCCACATTCCACCTCGGACTTATACTGCTTTATCTCTCTGCTGGAAACTTTCCCCAAGTCATCTTATCACTTTTTAAATCAGAAAATAAGACTGAAAACTGAAATAATAATAATTAATAATAATGACAAGTATAAGAAAGTCAGCCCTCCACAGCAGTTCCAGCATTAGGCAAGGTCGAGAGGAAGCAATGCCTGTGTCAGAAGAAAAAGAACCAAGTTTTTCCCCAATCCTGATGGTTGGTAGTGTTATTACACACACACACATACACACAGGCACACTACACACACACACACACACACACACAGATATATATATATACATATATATGTGTACTTTTTTCCTAAAAAGCATTGAAAAGCAAGTATATATCTGTGCTTAAATTGCTCATTTTCTGTGGACAAATTGATGACTCTTCCGGGAGTGGGTGATGGGGCTCTTAATATGTTTTTGAATTTGTAATAAGGCACAGATGGTTAAGGATTAATAAACTCAGTGTGACTACTAAAATAATTTAATATGCCAGAAAATGGCTCATTAAAAATATATTTATTCCTAGAGGAAATGTTTTCCTCATTAAAATGAGTGGAGGACCGAGCCCACAGCTGAACTTCCTAGGTCTAGCAAAGGCACTGCAGAAGTCCTTGAGTGGGACAGGGCTCTGGAACGGGGCCTCTGGCATGGAGGGGTGGGAGCCAACTCAGAGAGAGCAGAGGAGGAGGACAGGTAAGGGGTGCCAGGGATGATCCTGGCCAGATAACACCTTATTGCTACTGAGAAAGCAGGACATTTCTGAGTTTGTTCCTGCTGCCGGTCCTGACTCTCCTGCGCGTCCCCGTCTTTGCTCCTTTCGGGCCCTCTTTGCCTTTCCTGCACCAGTGCCTCTCTGACATGTGCCGGACTTCATCTCCTCTCCTTCTCTATCTGCCCTCCCCCACCCACCTCCGCTGCCCGCACTGGATTTGACTCTCAGTCCCCACCTCACATGCAACGGCTTTTAGGAAGGGTTTTCTCTCTCCTTGGTGAGTCAGACATCCTGGCTCTGGAATACCTTCAGAGATGGGCTTTACACAAGGGAGACCTCAAAAGTGCACATGAACTAAATGCAAGAGTAAAAGTCAGAAGGGGCAGGCGAGGTTAATGCTCACAACTCTGAGAGCCTGAGCAAGGTGCTGGCCCAGGCTGAGCTCATGACTCTTGCATAAAAGAGACAGTGATGACCTTGCAATGTCTTCTTAAGGACTGGAGAAAATGGCTGGGAAAATCTACTTTAAAAACTGTTGGCACATAAGCCAGAGAAATGACTCAGCAGGTAAAGGTACCTGCCACCAGCTTCACACACACACACACACACACACACACACACACACACTGATAAATGAACCTTTGAACTCACTATTCCATGAGCTAAACTAACACTAAAAAGGACAAACACAGTGAAATGATCTGAGGCAACATTATCAGCCATAACAAAAATGTTAGAAACCTGGCATCCCCAAGAGGAAAACTCACTGAGTCTGTCAAGACAAGCCCAATGCAGCCTTATCTGTAATAGATCTATGGCCGCTATTCCATTTGGAGTGCTCTCTCCATGGAGAGAGAAGAGAGCACTCCAAATGGAATGTTGTGCTGTTTTGTAAGCTGCAGAAGAGTGTATAAACCTAGATGTGTGCACTGAAGGAGAAGACGAAAGAGAAGGACTGTGTACCTGCTTGTCTGTGGACAGACCCTCTGAGCATGTATGGGAGAGTGAGTCACCTTTGCTTGTCTGAGCCATGAGACCAGGAGCCAGAAGGAATGTTCCCTATCCATCTCCCTTTGAGCCTTTAGAATCATTAGTCTATTCCCATACAACTATAAATCGTTCTGATTTTTTCTTCCTTTGTTTGTTAATGAGTTTTGGGTTTTATGGAAGGGTGTTGAATTGACACAAATGAGCCCAGGTGCCTTCCTTCATTGCTCTCTGCTCATGTCTTTTTGAGACAGTCTCTACAGAATGCGGAGCTCACTGATTATCTGCCTATGCGGCCAGCAGGCCCTTACGAGGCTCCAGCGGCCACCTTTAGCTGCTGCACCAGTCTTTTCCATGAATGCTGGGGACCCGAAAATCAGGCTCTCACTCTTCTGCGGCAAGCACCTTAACATAGGCTGAGGCATATCTTTCCAGCCCTTGTTTTGGTTTGTGGTGACAGACTCTCAGGTTGGCTTTTAACTCACTATATAGCTAAGAATGACCCTTGAACAGTCCTGAGCTTACAGGTGTGGTCCAGCATGCTTAACACAACTGAACTGTTAAATCCCACCCACGCAGGGTGTGAGGCTCCTGGATCTTCCCCTGAGGACTCCCACAGGGGAGCAGAGACTGCACCAATCCCCTGCCTCCTTGGGGGCTGTTTTCTCAGGCCTCTTACAGGCTCTCCCTTCACAGTGTGGTGTCGGTTGGGCCGGTGACGGCTACATCTGTGGGAAGGATGTGGACATCGACAGTTACCCCGATGAAGAACTGCCCTGCTCTGCCAGGAACTGCAAGAAGGTAAGGAGGGCAAACAGGAGAAGAAATTTCCTGTGGACTTCCAAAGCCATGTCTTATATGGCTTTGGGAAGCTTCTACTGGTTCTATCTAAAAAATTTAAAGTAGCTGCATCTCAAATGGAACAAACAAAACTGCCACTAGCTAACCCAGGCAGCCACACTCAGTCTTGAGATCAGAAATACTTTTTGACTGGAGGCAGGTGACTAGGGCATGACTCTGAGCTGTTTTCCCTATCAGGATAACTGCAAGTATGTGCCAAACTCTGGCCAGGAGGACGCAGATAGAGATGGCATCGGAGATGCGTGTGACGAGGATGCTGATGGAGATGGGATCCTGAACGAGCAGGTACCAGCTTTGCTGGGACAGCATGCGCACTGAAGCACACCAGGGATAGTGGAAGCAAGCCTGTGAGGCCAGTCACTGGCCTCAATCACCCCAAACCTCAGGCTCTTTGTCCATGTCCCACAGCATTGAAGCTTTTGTCTTATAAGAGTCATGAGTGATTGAACTATACAACAGACAGACTTGGGCAGCCACACCAGGAAGGCAGGTATAAGTAAGTCTGAGTAAGTGTCCTATTTTCTCACCATTTAGGACAACTGTGTCTTGACTCACAATGTAGACCAAGGGAACAGTGATAAAGATATCTTTGGGGATGCCTGTGACAACTGCCTGACCGTCTTGAACAATGACCAGAGGGACACTGATGGGGATGGAAAAGGAGATGCCTGTGATGACGACATGGATGGAGATGGTAGCTTTGCTTTGCTCAGTCTTCTATGTGGAATATCCTTGTCCTTCTGGCCTCCCAAAGAGTGAGACTAGACATGTGGAATCAGAAACTCCCTCTGTAGCGTTCCCTTCGACCTTTGTCTGCTGGGCCGGTAACCCTACATGTTTCTGGTACCTTGGCAGAGACTGTGAGAATGCTTTCTGTCAGTGTCTTGTCAGGGCTGTGTCTGCACAGCATCTGCCTTCCTAGATTCTATCCAGTCTCTACCCCTCAATCTGGGAGAGATCTGGGGATGAAGAACTGAGTTTTTAGTAGGGTCAAACACTACACCCTGGGGACAGGCTCCAGAAAGCAAGCCAGGAAGATGTGGCCAGGCCCTGCTTTTCTCTGGGCAGGGCTGGGATGTCATGGCGGCTGTGCTGCCTACCTCTGGGATGCTACCACAGGGACTTTCTGTGAGGTCCAGGCCATAGGCAGCTCCGAAGCCCCATCAAGCTTGAGGAAAGACATTTTATTCAATATGGTCATAGCATATGACAACTATCATTAAAAGGCAGCCTAGAATCTGAGTTTCTGAAAACATACCATACAACCCAAAGAACCGCCTTTTAAAAAGACACCACCCCCTCAAACCCTCACCCCCTCACTCCTCCAGAATACACACACCTCCCCTAAAGCACAGGCTGGGGTGAGCTAAGGTGGCACCCTCACCCCAGTGGTATGCTGATGAACCAAGTCAGTAAACATTTGTGACATTTGTCCATTTCCACACTGTTACTCCTCTCTCCATTGTTAATCACTGAACACGACATTGGGGAATTCACTGAAACTGAAATGGGGATTCAGTAGGCCCAGGCCCAACTTCTGCACACCACTGTTCAAAGACCTTGTGCCTCCATTAAAATTTACATACCTACAAGGTCCCCTGGGTCAACTCACCCAGTCATCATGGCCTCCTTCTTTGCATGCTGCTTGAACCCTTAATACCTTAGACTAATTATAGTTCATTGGACAGCTGCCCTAAAGGGTTGTTCATGTTTGAGTCTCCCAGAATTTTCCCTTTGACATCACCCCCAGATACTAACGATGGCAGTGTGACAGTGGCACCGCAGGGATGAGACACCACAGACCGACCTCTCAGCAGCTACAGCTCTCTACCCTTTTCTCCTGACCCAAGGTAGCGTTCTTTTCCTTCAGGAATAAAAAACATTTTGGACAACTGCCCCAGAGTCCCCAACCGTGACCAGCAGGATCGGGATGGTGATGGTGTCGGAGATGCTTGTGACAGCTGTCCTGATGTCAGTAACCCTAACCAGGTTAGTGAGACAGGGTTCACACTGAAGAGTCACTAAAAATCAGCATCTAGAAAAACACAGCCATGCTATTGACCAGGTGCTGTTTTATCAAGGAGAAATTATATATATCAGGCCTGAGAATGATGGGACATGTGAGACAGTAATTGCCAACCACACTGTTGAGTCAGGATGTGGACTTGTGAGACCCTTTGAAATCATCTCACAGCCACACAACACTGATGACATTAGTAGTATAAGCTTAATGATACCCCAACAATTTTCTGCTGTCAAAGAAAATAGAAACTTGGACATGAGCTTAATCTCACACCCCTTTGGTGCAGATTAAGTTCAGTCGGTGAAAGGTTGTTTCCCTTCCCATACACCTGCTGCTTGGATCCCTGGGCCTGGGAACAGTCTGTTTCTGAAGCTCTGAACAAAATGGGAGTGCTCATTATCCACTCTGCCTGACTGTCCCATCCTGTCTCAACTGCAAAAGTACAGACGCAACAGAATCAATGTGCTTTGACCCATGCCTGTGGCTGGCTCCTCTCCAACTGAGCCAGAGCACCCACTCTCTGCCTGCTACCCAGAACCTTCCCCATCAGCTCATCTGGTGTGTGGGCAGCCCCTCCATGAAGCTTGATATTTTAAAGGGCTTTTCGAAAATTCAGCACTGGGCAACACCAATATGGTGTTGTCCTTTTGCAGTTTCTATCAGCCTAAGAAGCAATTCCTGAAGCCCAAGGATGATAGGCCAGGCTTGCCTTCCTGGGAACAGTTCACACATCGGGCCCAGTGGTAAATAACATGTTCTTCTGTCTTTACAGTCGGATGTGGATAATGATCTGGTTGGGGACTCCTGTGACACTAACCAGGACAGGTATGACATGCCTCCTAGTTGCAGGGAAACAGGTGGGAAATCTGGGGAGACTGGGAATTTCCAGAGAAATTTGCTGGCACTGGGCTCTAGGATCTCTGGATGAATCAGGTTCCCGCGAGACAGTAGTTTCACCTTTGCTCCAGGCCATTTATACCTCCCTGAAAGTGCTGTGTAGGAAGTCGTGGGTCAGCTCCACCCAGCAAGAGTTCAGACATCATGGAGCCTTACAGGAGGGCCTTGGAGTGAGACAGCCAGATGTCACTTATTATCTCTGTGCCTCAGTTTCCTTACCTGTAAAATGGGAATGGCTGTAGATCCATATAGTCCATAGGCTGTGCGCTTACATGCTTCCTCTACCCGGGGGAAGCTTATCGCTTCGTCAGTAGAAGACCATCGTCACACCTCATAGGTTAGCACAGGGCCATCCCTTGCAGAAGGTAGTGGCTGTGTCTTTGGTAGCACAGCACAGGAGAGGCTCAGTGATGTAGTCCGACATTGCTTCTCCCTCTCTCAGAGTGGAAGGTAGGACTGGTGCCCGAGACAATGCCCCTAAGCGATGTGTGCTGTGCATCAGGAATGTTCCCAGTGCTGGGCCATCGTGTACTCTGATTACCATCAATAGAAATTTCTAAAGTAGCCTATCCCACCAACCTCTAGGTATTTGCCTAAAACAAATGACTCACGCTGCTACATGCTAATTCCCATGAACTTGAGCCTCACCAGGAGGGGGCTAGGAACTGCTTGTTTCTCCACAGAGGTGGCAGGGCTGGCTCTAAAGGTGGTGCTGATCCAGTGAGCTCACTCTCATGCTAGGAGTACAAGAATTCAGCCTTCTCAGCCCCAGTGTTCCAATGTCCAGGTTGAACTCACTCTCTCTGGGGCCCTTCTGCCTCCTGTATGAAAAGGAGGCTTCCCTCTGCCCTCACCTAGAGGTTATACAAGAATTTCCTAGGTCACAAGAGGCCTTGAGTGAGGCAGAATGAAGAGAATCTGCTCTGATCCCTAGTAGCCATGGAAGGCCCCAGACACTTCAGACAATCCTCCCAAGTCAGAGCAGTTGAACTGTGCCTCCCCAGTTGGCCCTTCACCTTGAAGGGTCCTTTAGACCCGCCTTGGGATACAACCGTGCACCCACTTCTGGGAAAAGAGTGGCCCTCTTCACCACCCTCCCCATGGCGTTCAGTTTGAGTCCTCGTGGGGTTATGAGATGGGAATGGTGCAAAACAATGTAACAGAAAACACCAGGGCAATTAGGATATGAGCCAGGTGCTCAGGACACACTTCTGACAGGTGTTAAAGTGGAATCAGTCCCCAAGCTGCTCTTTGAGGTAGGCTCTGTTTTTATCATTATCAGATGAGGACTGAGCACCTCTCTGGTCCAGCACCATGCCTGAGGTCACTGCTCACCAATGCCTGAGCCAGGACTCACACACGTCTCCTGTCTCCTGCCTTATACTTCACACTTCCCCAGAGCGAAGCGTCATCTAGCTGTCCTCAGAGATGACAGCAGCCCTGAGTCACAGATCACAGAAATAGCCTCTTATCTTCTCAAACAGGAAGTGGCTGGCTTCTTGCAGGATACTGAGGAATTGAGGGAGTTGTTTCAGGGCCCACCTTATCAAAGAAAGGTCTGATAGGGTCTGATAAAACCCAAGCTGCTGACAGCCCACCCAGACTGCCTGGGAGCAGAGGCTTCAGTCTCCTACTTAACTAATCTTCCCTCTGCAGTGACGGGGATGGCCACCAGGACAGCACAGACAACTGCCCCACCGTCATTAACAGTGCCCAGCTGGACACTGACAAGGATGGAATTGGTGATGAATGTGATGATGACGACGACAACGATGGCATCCCAGACCTGGTGCCACCTGGCCCAGACAACTGCAGGCTGGTTCCCAACCCAGCCCAGGAAGATAGCAACAGTAAGTATGTTTAACCCAGGATGTGCACACACACACACACACACACACACACACACACACACACACACACACCCTTAGACTCCCTGCAGCCCTGTGAAGAACATGCACTCCCCAGGACCTCCTCAGCTCTCTGCATTTGCAGCAGCTTCTGCTTCTAATCCAGCCTGTGTGGACAGCAGATATCTGGTAGACAGCAGTCTGCAACTGGGTCAGAGCTGATTAGCCCTGCCCCTTCCTGAGCTGTTCTGGGCTGAGATCACACAAAACATGACTCACTACAGCTCAGTCACCAAAGGCCCTAGGCACAGCTCTGGTCTTGCTTGCTCCTGGCCCTGGGAGTGAGGAAAGGAGAGTATACAGAAAGAAAAGCAAAAACTCACAAGCTCATTGGGGACTGGGCAGGTAAGGCCCTGTGTGCACCAGGCCAGATACAAAGTGACCCAGGTGGAGAGGGCTTATCCTACCAAAGCTGTCCTGTCCCTGTGGGCCACCTTCAGCTTAGGGGACACCAGAGTCAGACTTAGCGATATCCTGGTGATAATAATATTCATGGTTTTATGCACATCTTAGACATTTGCCCCACAGGAGGACAAGCTTGAGAGCTACCAGGTGTTAAGCCTAGCTGTGCATAAGAACTTTCTGGGAAAGAGTGGGGACAACCTTTTAGACTGGTGTCACAAGAAGATCAAGGTTGGCTGTCATGAGGGCTCCAGGTCGTGGCCCAGACAATTCAGCAAATGCAGCTTCACTCTCCTGACCCCCAAAAGCTAACCTAGGGCATGGAAGCCTGGGCTCTCTGGGCCCCTGCCCAGCCCCCTCTCTGCTGAGGAGGTGAGCCTCAGCATCTTTGTGCTCCTCCCTTTGCCCTCCTAGATGATGGAGTAGGGGACATCTGTGAAGCTGACTTCGACCAGGACCAGGTCATCGATCACATTGATGTCTGCCCTGAGAATGCAGAGATCACCCTGACTGACTTCAGGGCCTACCAGACTGTGGTCCTGGACCCTGAAGGGGATGCCCAGATTGACCCCAACTGGGTAGTCTTGAACCAGGTATGCATTACATGTTGGCTGCAGTTCTGCTCAGCCCCTCTTCCTAGGACATGCTGAGAGTGGCGGCAGCATGTGGAGGGCACTGACTGCCACGTGTCTCTACTCTGTTGGCATAAGCTCCCCTCTCAGCCTCTTTTTACTATACTTTTCATAGATGAGGAAACTGACTCTCTCTCAAAGCTTCTGTGGTTGCTCATGGTGGCACTTCAGAAAGTGGCTGAGGTGGGTAGGCTTCAAGCCCTGGCAATGTAGTCCATGAGCCGTGCTGCTCATCTTTCCAGAAGACTGCCTCTGCATGTTCCCCTAATTATGCCACTGAAGAAGAAGGCACAGGGGCTGGTAGTTCCTAGAGTCACAAAGCACATCACGTCAGTCCTAGTTTCATGGCTGTTGCCCTGACAAAATACTCTGACCAAGGAATCTTGGAAGGAAGAGTTTATTTGCGCTCATAAGTCCAACTTATAGTCCATTGCTTGGGAGAAGTCAAGGCGGGAACTTGAAGTAGCTTGTCACACCACACCCGTCGTGAAGACTGAGAGAAATACACACATGTGTGCTTAGCATTCTGCTCCCTTCCTAGAGCAACCCTAGCAGACAGTGCTGCCCGCAGTGGGCAGAGCTTCTCTCCATTGCCTAACATAATTAAGACCATTCCCCCCACAACAGACGTGCACACAGGACACCCTGAGCTAGACAGCCCACCAGAGTATTCATCAGAATGTATGTCATATGTCCCTGCCTAGGTCAGGGGTTATTAAACCAGCTTAAGTGACAGTATTAGCAGAAGTATTTCTTCACAGAGCTAAGCTTTCGTTAAACCTTCTTGCCCTGCGTGCGCCTCCTTAGAGTAGATGTCAAACAACATGTCGGACACTGGACCACACACAGTCACAGCGCCTGAGGTTCTGGGCTGCCTCAAGCCCCTCAAGATTGCTCCTAACTCCCCCTCTCTCCACAGGGCATGGAGATTGTGCAGACCATGAACAGTGACCCCGGCCTAGCAGTGGGTACGTCCCAGGCCTCTGACTGTGAGTATAGAACTCTATCAGCCATTGATGTGGCTTTTTCTAATTACATCTCATCTCCACAGGGTACACGGCATTTAATGGTGTCGACTTTGAAGGGACCTTCCATGTAAACACCCAGACAGATGACGACTACGCTGGCTTTATTTTTGGTTACCAAGACAGCTCGAGCTTCTATGTGGTCATGTGGAAGCAGACAGAGCAGACGTACTGGCAGGCCACACCATTCCGAGCAGTAGCTGAACCTGGCATTCAGCTCAAGGTATTGCCAGTTTGGATCCCTATGCCTTCCTTTCTTCTAGGCCACTCACCTTCCCTTAAATTTAGAGCTCTCCTGAAAGGCACTAAGTTAATCTGAAAAATGGATATAGTCATGGTGATGCCTGGCTCAGGAGGCCAGAGCGACAGCCTTGCCTTCCTTTGGTTGAACTAGTACATTTCAACCTGTGTGACTCATGCTGCAAATGTCAGGCTGAGTGGAGTCAAAGGGGTGGAGAAGGTTTAAGGTTTAAGGCAGCTCACATTAAAAGCTAGCCAACGTCTTTAATCAAAGGGATGGACTATACAGGAGCAAGCTACTTCTGTCACTCCTGCTAGGACAGAGGGCACGCTTCCGCAGCCAGACTTCCACTGGGAGCTTTCAGTGAGCAAGTAGATTGACCAACAGACTTGTATCAGGAAAAAGATAGAGTGAATAGCACAGTTCTACCCACTGCTAACTTCCATGGGGCTGGGACCAGCTCAGGAGAAATGACATTGAAAGGTTTGCTTTTGCCAACAAAACTGCTGCCTGGCAATAAGCATGAGCTCACCTCCACGGCAGCCTCAGACACCCGAGAGGGTCTGCGTGTCCTGTCCAACATTCTGCTCACATGGTTGTCCAGGCTGTGAAGTCTAAAACTGGCCCAGGGGAACATCTCCGGAACTCACTGTGGCACACAGGGGACACCAGCGACCAGGTCAGGCTGCTGTGGAAGGACTCGAGGAACGTGGGCTGGAAGGACAAGGTGTCCTACCGCTGGTTCCTGCAGCACCGGCCCCAGGTGGGCTACATCAGGTAGGCGGGGCCTTCTGCCGGGTGGGAGGGGAGCACACAGTGCCCTCCACAGACAAGAGGGACTTTCCAGAGAAGTCCCAACCTCTGGCAGTCCTCAGGGCAGGCTCCCGGAAGAAAGGTGGGGTGATGACACTGGGCTTGACCGGTCACTGGACAGTAGGACCCAGCTGCAGAGCAAAGGTGCTTCAGGGGGAGGCCATGCTGTGGAAGTGCCCTCAGGGAAGAGTGAGGGTGGACTGGCTGGGCAGGAGAGAAGACATGCCACTGAGATGGTACCCAGATATCCTGAGGCTCCTCCAGGCCCCATGCCATCCCTCCTGGTGCATAGTCCACACTGACGGCAGAATCCCTTGCAGTCTGTCCTTTCTACGGGGCCAGAAGTTCCAAAAGGGCAGCAAGCGATCTCCCAAGCCTCAGCACGATGCCTGGGAGGCGCTGGACACAGCGGGAGCTGTCTATCATGTGACTGGCATGATGGCCTTTCTTTAGAGGACTGTGTTCGTTGCTTTGTTTGTCTGTTAACTAGTCTTGAGAGTTACAGTGCTTAGGGCTGCATTTTGCAATGCAGTCAGTGTTCATGTCCTCGACTAGCAATGCTTATGGGGTGTGCTTGGGGGTAGGGTGGGCTGGGAGATGGCTGTTTCCTAGCCAGGGCAGGAAGGTCCTGGTCCATTGCACCTGGTGAGAACAAAGTGGTGAGAGCTAATTCCTGTTCTGTCTTCGTGGTCTCCTGTCTCTCGCCTCCGTTCACTCCTCGGGAAGACCAGCTGTGCTCCCGCAGTTGTGCTCACGCAGATGTGATTACGTTCTTATGTGAGCAAGCTCTGTGCACCTTTTCTGTCCCAAAATGAAATCATGGAGAATATGACCTATCTATGTATATAGTTTTAGAAAAGCCAATCTGAACCCTAAAACTGCAGAGAAACAAGAATTGATTACTATACAACCAAATGGGAAATGCTTTGGCACAGCTACACCAGGAAACAAAGCCATTTGGAACCATGCCTGGAATCACACGAAGGTGGCATTTAAACACAGAGTAACGTGGGAGAATTCAGTATTACAATGGTGATGCCGGGGCTGATATGTGACCCAGATCCTAAGTTCTGAACAAAGCAGCGCACTCACACACCTCTCACTTTACCCTGGGGAGTTTAACTTAAAATCAGTGCAGAAAGGAGTGATGCTTAGGGTAAAACAGTTCCCTCCCAGGCCCAGCCCACTGACAGGGCCCTCACCTTCCCCTGGGTCTACAGGACGCTCCACAAGCTTACAAGTGTAGGACATGCTTTGGTTAGCCACTCTGGGACACTCTAGGGACTTCTGTCACTTAGTGCTACTATGACAACTGAAATCGTCCCCCGCCTGAAACTGCCTATTCTCTTGGTGAGAGTCAGGCTGTGAGAGCCCACCAGTGAAATCAGCCAGGCCTAAGGGAGAGGGAGCTGGGGCTCCAGGTACAGTATCTGGATGAAGTAACTCACGAGAGTAACACCACAAAACTCCTGCCCTCAATGGTCAGGCTATTTGTTTTAACCCACCACCACTAAGTACCTAGCCAGGAACAGTGCTTCTGACACCACGCTAGGCCCATTAGACACAAGTTAGGGAAGCTGGACACGTGATTCCTGTCCTGGGGAACCTGCACTCTCACTGGGGAGGGACCGGCTAGAGTCAGTGGACACCTCCGAGTAAAGAGGCAAGCTCGCAGCCCAGCAGGGGGCCTGTGCTCACCGAGACCTGTGCTGTCTGCAGGGTGCGGTTTTATGAAGGCTCAGAGTTGGTGGCTGACTCTGGGGTCACCATAGACACCACCATGCGTGGAGGCCGGCTTGGCGTGTTCTGCTTCTCTCAAGAGAACATCATCTGGTCCAACCTCAAGTACCGCTGCAACGGTAATCTTCTTCTTATTTCCTCTCAACATTACAGGGAATGACGAGATAGAAACAGTATCTTTTTTCTGTAGCACACATCCTTCCCCCCAAGCTCCACCGAGCTCATACCACGTGCTCATTAAAACCTGATGTTCCCTGCATAACACAAGTGAAAGACAGAGCAGGGCTTTCCTGTTTCCCAAATGTGAAAATTGAAACCCATATAATTTAACTGCATGGTTTTCAGTTAGGGGTTCGGTGAGAAATTTAGTCAGTTTAATTTGCAGGCAGCCTTTCTTTTCATAAGGCTCAAACATAATCACAGACTGAAAAGGCACTCTGCCTGCTAATTTTCCTCAGGCCTATGAATAAGCACTGCTGGGCTTTAAGCCAGCAACATACAACAAAGCAGCCTGAAGTAGAAAATGGCTGCGAGCCTGTGGGAGTCTTGGGCGAGCTGGCAGCGCCCCCTACAGGAGGCCTGTGCAGCATGCAGCGGGCCATGGTTCCAGGGTGCAAGGGCCCTCACTAACCGCCACCCTTATTCTTCTTGCAGACACCATCCCAGAGGACTTCCAGGAGTTCCAGACCCAGAGTTTCGACCGCTTGGATAACTAAGAAGCACCCTCACAGTTGCTTTCTCAGACACTAGAAACATCATCTTTTTTAACTTGCTATAATTCTCTTTATATTACTGTGGCTTTTCTTTTACCAGCCCAAATACATCAAAACTTTTTATACAAATGTGGAAATAAATAAGAGACTATTTCTAATAACCATAGTAGTCATTTCTACTGTGAAGCCAGGCTTTGACGGTGTGTTCTGGCTTCTGAGGGCTGTTTTTGTTGTTGTTTTTCTCTTGAGTGTGTTAGTGTGTGCCACTGAGCGTGTGTGTGAATCTGTGTTAGTGTGTGCCCCTGAGCGTGTGTGTGAATTGAACTACCAGACAAAAGGCCTTTTTGGGGGTGACCTTAGTTAGTACCACAGTAAAACCTGTTTTCTGTCCACGGTGTGGCCTCCCCATTCGTGGGCTGAAGTCTCCAGGGAACCATCCCTAGACCTCCGGAGGAGGTCACATTCTGAGAAACCTGAAGAGAACTGCCCTGTCCTTTCTGGGGCCCTCCCTCACCCCCTCTGTCACCACCTTCCACGGACACTTACTTATATATTTGGCTCCCCCTAGTGTCACGTGAGTCCAAGGGAGAAAAACGGGATCTTGTTACTGTTTTCAGGATCCCATAGTACCAGGCATGAAGTAAATAGCCAACAAACATTTACAGGCTGAATAAATGAAGATGGCCGCCTCTTAGGTAACAAGAACAATGGGCTGCGAAAGGGTCAGACGAGCCCTTCCTCAGCCCCTGAAGCCGCATGAAATCCATGCTCAAATGACAAGGACAGTAGTACCAGTTGCTGTGTGTACCTGGGCAGAAGCTCGCCTCATCTGTATACTAGCCGTTACTCTCCAGTGGTCAGTCAAGATACACAGAAATTTTATAAATGCCCTTGAAATTTAATTCCAAAGAAGTCTGGAAACTTATGTCTTTACTATTGTTATTTTATAGTTTTAGACGGGGTCTCATGTAGACCAGGCTGGCCTCCAGCTCTCTGTGTAACCAAAGCTAACCACGAGCTTCAGGTCCTCTTGCCCCCTTCCTCAGTGCAAGGCTCGCAAGCTTATGCCATCTCATCTGGTTACATGTGGTGCCAGGTATTGAATTTTAGGCAGGGATTCCACCAACTGAGCAGATCCCCAGATCAGCAATATGTTTTTTTTTTATTTCCATAACTCCCTAGACTATCATAAATCATAAACTATAAAAATTCATTTAAAGTTTTACCATTTTAAAGTATTCAGCATGTCTAGTAGTGACCAGCATGAGCTATGCTGGATCACTTCCTTAGCTATAAAGCCTGGGAGGAGGGAGTAAGTCAGGACATTAAGATCTCAATGAATGGGGGAACTTAAGCCAGCCCACCCTCGCCAAGGCTGACTACACCATTTGCTACCCAGTCTCCTCAGGGAGCCGGCTGGTGGAGCAGTCACATGACTCTTTTACAGCCCTTTCCCAATTTGGACCCCCCTGGGTGGGGAATGGAACACAAAGGCTGGAGAGAGGGGAGAACGCCACCTTTCAAGCTTCCTCTTTTACAGCTCACACAAAGGTAGTTTCTGAGCCCTCAGGTCTTTTTAGAGCCCTGAGGTACTCTCGTTCTTTCACTCTGTGGTATAGGTGAATTATACTGTGTAGTTATTTGGATGCTCTTTCTCTGGACCTCTTAGTGTTTTACAAGGCACTGTGAGGAATGTTACAGGTCCTCTTCTGAAGGAATATTTTGCATCACTGAAGCTTACCAAACCCTGTACACAGCCATCCTAGGCCAGTGTGCCGGCTGATTAGACCTGGAGAGTCTGGGTTTAATCTTTGCGGCATCCTCTGGCTCCTGCCGTCTTCCCACCTCCTCTTCTGTGACATTCCCTGAGCCTTGGTGAGATCAGTACTGTTGTCTCACTTGGAGCTCAACAGTCACTTAGTCTTGGGACTTTGAATGGTTGAGTCTCTGCTCTAGCTGCTGCCCCCTTCAGCTGAAGTTTCCCTGGTCAAGGCTGAGCATAGCACCACTCTGTGGATATAGACATAAATGTTTAGAAGGCAACTTGTCAGCATGTCAAGTTAGTAAAACATCAGTAGGTCCCCCTAGAGCCTATGCTCTCCCAAGCAGCAGGCTTTTGACCAGGTTTATAGTATGGACATAAATTGCCCCCTGTGGAACAGGCCTCAGATCCATCCAGAAAGTGGTTGGTTGCCCCATGACCTTCATGCCCTTTTGTACCAGGGGAGAATTTTGCTTGTCAGGTTGGTATTGAATCACATAGGGTCCACTACTGGGTAAGACCGCTGGCATCTTTTTCCTCCCAGAAGCCTGCATAGCACCTGCATAGCTAACAGGCAGGGAGGAAGTTTTCAGGCCAGTTCCAGCTCTGTTTCTCAAAGGTCCTCCTGTAAATCCAATTTGATATGAATGGCTTCAGAAGCTGAAACAGACACAATCACCCACCCACCATATGAATTCATTCCAATGTTTATCCTCTCCTGACTGCTTCTGATACTCAGGGTACAGGAGATGTCATATGAGAGAGCGCATGCACAGGATATAGGGAAGAGCCCTTGGAACAGAGAAGGAGTGCGGGGTATGTGGACTAGGCCCAGCGAGGAGAGACAAAGACAGGGATTCGTAAGCCATTCTGCCTCTGCCTGGGAAGGATGGGAGACCTTCCTTCTCCCACCCAGGGCACTAGCCTGTGCTTCACAAACAGAACTGAATGCCTGCATCTTCACTTTTCAAGGAGTCGAGGAGGATGATAGAGGTGTAGAAGGTAGTCACTATTATTTAAAATCCATCAAGCACATTTTATAGCACAAATTGGGAAGGTAACAGGGAAGGAAGTAGCTAATTAATTGAAATAAGTAAATAAATACGATCTGACCCAGGTGGGACCCAGGTGGCTGGTGACATGATCTGAGAGGAGGTGAGGTGCCGTTCGGAGCCACATGCAGGGACCTAGCAGCACTGGGTTTTTCTGGAATAAGTTTTACTCCTTTTCCCTTATGTGTGTCATCCAATGAGTGGTGGAACAGACAATCCTGTCAGGCCAATGATATAGAGAGGCCATTATAATGAAGCAAAGGTCAATTAGTGGTCATCTGAGTCACCTGATGGCCCAGGTAACACAGCCCATGGTTGCATCAGCCTCCAGCCATGTGGTTGCCCCTGTCTCCTCTGCCTGTCTGGCCTACCTCAGCCATGCTGGATAGAGTAATGCTTTTCTCTAGAGACTAAGTTCTTTATCAGATGGAAGTAGAATGCTAAGGCCACCTGAAATCACAACCAAAATAAGCCTTTCCTCTTTGCAAACAGATCACCTCATAAATGTTGCTTCAATAAAGGAATGTTGAATAACACAGGAGAAGGCAGGGATGGGGATATAGGCCCACAGATCCTTCCAGGCATGACTGTAGTCACACCTAGCCCCATTCTTTGAAGTTAATAGACTGGAGGGGCCTCAAGTCTGTTTGAACCTGTGTAATCTTTTATTTACTTCCCCAAACCTCAAACTTCCCTTTATGGACTTACTTTGGGGTATACAAAGGTCAGAAGAGGTTCTAGGTCACTGACTCATCCACCACAGCCTTGATGGAATAAAAAGCCTGGGTTTACTCCCCACCCAAATGGAACAGTTGAACTCAGGGAAACATGAGAAGGGGGGGTGTCACTGTCCCCAGGGCATGGATCCCACATCTGAATGATCCCAGAGGTCATTTGTCTTAGTTAACTTTTCTATTGTTGTGACAAAATATCATGAAGAGGCTAAGTTCTAAAAGGAAACATCTGGGGACTCACAGTTCCATAACGTTACAGTCTATAGTAGGGAGAATAGCATCAGACATTGGAGCAGCAGCTAAGAGCTTACATCCTGATTGACAAACATGAGGCAGAGAGAGAGAGAACTATTAATGGCATGTGCTTTTGAAACCTAAAATCCCACCCCCACAGACACACTGCCACAACAAGGCTGTCCCTCCTAATCCTTCCCAAACAGGTCCACCAAATGCAGATAAAGCATTCAAATATTTGAGCTTGGTGGGGGGGGAGTCATTCTCATTCAAACCACCACATTAATAATCTAAACAATAAACTTTAAAAAAAATCTGGGGCCTCCTGAAAAAATAAAATAGCTACCCAAGAGATACTGTTTGGAAAAGTCAGGCTCCTCAAGGAAAGAAATTGGAGTTGCTCAGGAGGCAGAGGGGAGGCAGAGGCAGGAGGAAAGGGCCTGGGAACAGAATCTGGGAGTGGCCCTGTGGATCCCATGCTTACGCAGCATGACAAGGTGACAGAAGCCTCTAACGAGGCAGCCAGGCAGCCGTGTGGCTGTGGGCTGGATTCTTACACTATCCTCTAAGAGCAGAAGGGAGGTTTCCCCCCAGGCCTGCCCTCAAATCTATCCAGTGACTCCACTGAGCATCACAAGAGAGCAGCAATGGTCAGCAGATCCCCACAAGAACACCCTGCAATTACAGAACAGTGGGTCATGGAAGAGAAGCCTTCATTCTCTGACACCACCCAAACCTCAGGATTCCTGAGGCAAAGAAGGGGTTGAGGAGGAAGCCACAGGAAGGACTGGCAGCAAAGGCCATCTGGAGAGAGGGGAGAGGACATGCTGGGAGGTGGGCTCCTCTCAGAACTCACAGAGGGAACAGGCAGAAGGGCAACATCAGAGTAGCCTGTACCCAAGTCAGTGCAGTGGGCCTCAGGGATTGCCAGGGAAGCTTCCACAGACATCTGTCACTCCAAACCTCCAGTCACAAGAGGCAGAAGCAGTCTCAGAGCCTTGAAAGCACACCTACCATTCCAGATGGACTCCTTGCATCGGTGTTATTATAAGAAAAACGGTGAGCACAAAAATCAAGGAAGTGCAAGAGGCTGGGGTTTAGATCAGGTTGTGGAGTGCTTACCCAACATGCACAGGGCTCAGGGTCTGAGCTCTGCCATCACATACGCTGGGCGTAGCAGCACACATGTGCAACTGCTCCTCTCTGGAGGAAGAGGCTGAGAAATCCAAGGTCATCCCCCACATAGCGAGGTGGAGACCAGACTGTAACGAGTGATGAATGGACAGCTTGATGGATTGATTGATTGATTGATTGATTAGGAGGAACCGTGACTGGTAAGATTGGTCAAGGAAAGCCTACCTGTGGGGACAGAGAGATTGCTCCATGGTTAAGAGCACATACTACCCTTGTAGAGGACCTGAGGTCAGTTTGAGGTGCCCAAGGTGAGCCACAGCCAGTTGTAACTCTGGCTTCTAGGGATCCAAGGCTCTCTTCTGGCCCCCACAGGTACCACACTTAGCTGCAAGTACCTCCACACATGTACACATGTAACTGAAAATAAAAATAAAAATAAAAGAGACATGTGAGTGGTTACATGAAGTTTGTAGTAGAATATAAATACAACAAAAAGCCTTTGCTTTGCTTTCCAATACACACTTCTAAAGCTGGATTCCAACTACCCTAAGTTTGGTGGGATTTTGTTTTGTTTTAGGGGTTGTTTGTTTTGTTTTTGTTTGTTTGATTTTTGAGACAGGGTTTCTCTGTATAGCCTGGGCTGTCCTGGACTTGCTTTGTAGACCAGGCTGGCCTCAAACTCACAGAGATCTGCCTGTCTCTGCCTCCCCTGAGTGCTGGGATTACAGGAGTGCACCACTGTGGCCAGGCTAAGTTTGCCTTTTTTTAACTACAAATTAAGCCTGAGTTTCCTGGCTTCTGCTATTTGTTCTTTTTTAAATTCAAAATATGCTCTTCTTTATTTTTAATTTATATAGTTACTTTCTATCCCAATTATAGGCACCACCTGTGAGGAGCCATTCTGATACAGGAGCTCATTAGGCGGTGGCCCTCTGGCAGGGGATCCGGTGTTTTGCAAGGTCTGTGCCGTGACACACGCAGAACTGCTCCAGCCTCCCACACTCATTCTTTGTGCACTGCCGTATCTCTAAAATCTGGGATGGTGTGAACTGTCACTTTCTGGGTATCTACCGCTCTGACTGCACAAACTTCCTACGGGCGCTTCCTCAAGACAGACTGCTGTTCAGATGAATTAATTCCTGATTATGGAATTCCTGATTTGATTCAAACAATTTTAAAAGATAAATTGTTTTAGAGCGTCTAAAACAACTTCAGGAAGGTTTATGGCTGCAAAAAAAAAAAAAATAGCTTTGTGGACCTCCAGATGCATCAGTAGGAGATGAGCTTGAGACACATTTGTGTCTTCAAGATAAGCCTTCATTCACGAATCCTGGTATACACCATAATGTAGGCAAGTTGGTTTAAACCTCCTATGAATCTAAATTATGACGGGACTACAAAGCAATGTCTAAGTACAAAGCTTGATGTCATTGTAATTTCTTATACCTTGTCACCTTATGGCATTATATACTGTTATTTTAAATTTACTTTGTTTCTAAGAAACAAAGACAGATAAAATTACTATCTGAACTCACTATAAACTTAGAGATACCTGAAAAATGTGTAGCCAGGTCAGTCCTAAAAGACATATGTTTTTGTAACTCTTAGGCCCTGTTAACCTTTAGGCCTTGTCAACCTTTGTCACTCTGAACTCACTTATGTAAAAAATACATAGATAAGAAATGTTTAATTTTAAAACATGTAACCTGTTGTATTTTAGAATTCATCTGTTTTGTGATTAATTGCCATTTTCTGGGAACTTTGTCTCAGAGGTATAAAGGTCATACAATAAACAGTGGCAGAACACCCTGTTGGCAGAAGCCCATTGAATGAAAGCTCGATGGAATTCGCTTCGTCCATGAGTTGTAAATATGTACATAGATATGTGTCTACATGTAAATATGTCTGTCTGCCTGTTTTTCATTCATATGTTACATGAGTATGTATATATATGTATATAATTGTCCATATAATTGTCTGTCTGTATGTAAGGAGCTTCTTTTGTATTGTCCATTGAATGAGTGTATGAGTGTATGAGGTCTGATTGTTTGTCTATGTGTATGTATGGGCTGATGTTATGGAACTGGCAGCCTAAACTTGGTGCAGTTTCTGCAGAGGAGACACTAGCTGAAATCAACATCATCGTCATATGTAAACTTATGGGAATTTGTTGAAGTTAAAGTTCTTACTTTAACTAAAGTTCCAACCTCCCCCCTGAGCGTGTGGTTATGAATGGTCTTTGCTTATTTTCCCTCCTCTTTCCTTTTTCTATTAATTTTCAGGTAAGTGAGCAGATTCAGGCTCCATCAGCCTAAGATAAACAGGAAAGTTTACCTGAGCCTGTGGAGGCCTCTCAAGGGCCTACTCCTCATGCTCTCATCAAAGAGCCCCTTTTATAAGCCCTTGCAATTTTGGCTAGAATATGCCTTTTCCAGTCCTGGCTGCAGGAAAGGTGGCCACTTAACATTTTCCTCCTTAGTAGCAGGTAGCCAGCCCCTAGATCTAGAGAAGGAACCCTGGGCTCCCTTTTCTCTTCTCTCAGTCATCTTCCATGAGACATCAGCTTGGGATACCCAAGAAATAAAGCCAATGGTGTGTGTGTTGGGGGATGGGGCGCTAGACAGGAGCCAGAGGCCAGCATAACTGTCAAGGGCCCACTAATCAGGACAGTTCACATTCACACCATAGAACACAGCAGAAACCCACTGAGAGTGACTGTCCATAACGAAGGGTATAAGCAGTACAAACATCTGTCACCACATCTGGAGAATTTTTCCTAGACAGCTGTTCATTTGTTGCTTATTTTCTCGTGCTCACCAGGGTGAGCAGAAACCTCATGTCTAGGAAAGTGTATCAAAGGAGCGCTTTAACTGAAAAAGTTCTCAATCTGCTTGTTTTCATTGTTTGTTTGGAGACAAGGTCTGCTATGTAGCCCAGGCTAGCTTTGAACTCAGAAGCTCCCATCCTCTATCTCCCAGTGCTGGAATTACAGGTGTGTAAAGCCATGCTTAGGTGGTGATCTGTTTATTTTCCATGTTACTGTCAACATTCCCATCTATCTTCACTCTGTCCAACAAATTCAGTGGGCTGTTGCATAGGACCAGAACTCCCCAAAGTCCCTGAGTCCTGGATTTTTTCTGAAAGCCCCTGGAGGATAAGGACTTGGGACATATCCATCTCTGTATGCCCCCAGCTCAATAAAGTGTTTGTGAACAGGCTGGTGAGATGGCCCGCTGCTGAAAAGTGCTCATTGCACAAGCCTGCTGACATGAGTTCAAGCCCAAAAATCCATGAAAGCAGAGTCCAGACACACCATGGCACATGCATGCATTTGCTGCATACATGCTATGCCATGTGTATCTTGCATACACATGATAGATAGATGGATGGATAGATAGATAGATAGATAGATAGATAGATAGATAGATAGATAGATAGATAGATAGATAGATAGATAGATAGGTGGGTGGGTGGGTGGGTGGGTGGGTGGGTGGATGGATGGATGATAGATAGATAGACAGACAGACAGACAGATAGATGTTATATTCTTGGACATCAAGCTCACCAAGAGGCTGCCAATGCATGCCACTTTGCTGTGCTCCACTAGGGGGCAGCAATCCTCTAAAAATAGCTTTGTTCTCAACCAGCTTCTCTTCAAAGTGAATCATTTTTAAAATTTGCATACAAATTAATAGGTTTTCTTTTGTTTACTTTCATGCATGTTTATTTTGGAGTGAGCCTGTCTTTGAGCCTTCCTTCTGCCCAGCTTGTTCCCTTCTCCTAGGATCCTGCTTTTATACCACAGGCATCCTATGGAAGTCCCTTACACTGAAAATAAGAAGGGTGTAGTTTTCAAAACTATTTCCCTGCCCAGAACACTGTGGTCAGTGCTGGCAGCTCAGTGCTTAGCGACTTTCTTTACCTAAACAAACAACAGAGCAACAGCAGCTACCACAACTACACCTCTCTAAATGTGAATGGCTACAAATTAGTGTCTCAGAGCACACGGGCTTTCATCTCTTTCAGGAACTGGGTGGGGAGAACTTCTCCACCTCAGCCTAGAGTCACAGATGACTCGTGGCCATGGGCACAGAGCCATTCATCTGTCCACTCATCATTCACTCATTCATTCCCCCAGAGCAGTGCACGACTCCAGGCTTGGCAGGCCTCTGTGTGAGGAAAGCCTTCATCACCTTGAGCAGTGCAAACAGAAAATTGCAAATTTAAAACATGGAAGGTTCTTTGTTTTGTTTTTGCTTGGATTGATGATGATGATGATGATGATGATGATGATGATGATGATGTGTGTGTGTGTTGGTTTTGTTTGGGATTTTGGTTTTGGTAGTTTTTTTTAACCATTTTTATTTATTTATTATGTGTTCTGTCTGCATGTACACCTGCACATCAGAAGAGGGCACCAGATCTCACTATAGATGGTTGTGAGCCACCATGTATTTGCTGGGAACTGAACTCAGGACCTTTGGAAGAACAGCCAGTGCTCCTAAACTCTGAGCCATCTCTTCAGCCCTTTGGTAGTCTTTTGTTTTTTGTTTTAGGGGGTTTTGTGGGAGTAGCAATTTGTATGTGTGTTTATGTATGTGCCTGCATGACTCAATTGTGAGGTTCTCAAGAGTGAACCTTTTTGATGTTTTAACACATCTGCAAACTGAACAAATGGTTCAGTGGTTAAGAGCACTTGTTGATCTTGCAAAAGTCCAGGGTTCAGTTTCTAGCACTCATGTGATGACTCACAGCCTCTATAGCTCCAGTTGCAGAGGACTCAACACCCTCTTCTGGCCCTAAGGTCACTGCATGAGCATAGTATATAGACATACAAGCAGTTAAAACACCCATGCACATAAATAAAATAAATGTAATTTTTTTAACTTAGATCTGTGTTTATGTATTGGAAGAACCTACATTTACTTAAGTTTTTAGCTGGGTCCAAATGGGCCCTCAGCCTACAGCTCCCCACCTGGAACAATGGGTTTCCAAGGAGCAGAAAACCAAGGCAGGCTCCCAGTCCAGAACAGACTGAGTGACACCAACAGAGGGATTAAAATGAAAAACCAAAAACCTAGGTGCCCAGGGTCAGGGGTAGTTACTGTTAACTTCAGCAAACATCTAAACTATGAGAGCGCAAAGATTCTCCTGAGAAAACTAGAAGTCAGTTGGGGCCTCACTCAGGGGAGCAGCTCTTGCCCGTGTGATGAAGGGGTAGTTCTAGCCACCACCACAAAGTCAGCTGAATAAAAACCTGTAAAATGGTGGTGCTGTAGCCACACTACGAGCACTCCTGTGGAGAGGCCTGTGTCCTCAGACAGTCTCCATTAAACCCTTGCTTAATCTCCTGCCTTCTAGTGAGTGTGGCCAAAACCTTCTGCTTGTGATGTCAAAGTGCACTGTGAAGCCTGTGTGATGCCTCCACTTTTCAGTGTGTCTCTTTTTCCTAGTCCATACAATCTCAGAACTGCTGAAGTGGCAGCAGGAGGATCACCCCGACCTCCGTAACCACTTCAACGCCACCTTGAGGCACATAAGTCTCTGTCTTGAAAAAGAAAAGAGGTGGGCAGGTTCTCGGAAACAAAGGAAAACAACCTCCCCACATTCAGGACAGGAGAGGGTCAGAGAGGACTAAAGCCCTCCATAAGGAACCTACCCTGAGTGGCCGAGGCATCTATTCAAACACAGTACTCATACTTTCAAAACCTAAGTTGTTCTCTAGTTACAAAAGACGTCTACCAGGTGTGCAAAGCGCAGTTGACACATCTGGCCTGAGGAGACCAGTTTGTCCTGCAAACACTTGGCAGCTAATGGGCCTGGCCGGTGTGACGGTTAATCTGCATTATCAACTTGATGAGAACCTCCTAGGCTGATGAAACATCCTGGAGCGTCTGGGAGCTACTTCTAGAGAGGACTAAGGGGCAAGATACTCCTTACTGCTGGGCAGCAACAGCTCACCGACTGGGGCCCAGCTGGAAGAAAGGGGGAGGGGAGCCCATTAGCCCGAACTCCTCTCTACTTCCCAATTGCAGTGAGGTGAGTATCTGTGTCCCACCACCACCTCAGGAAGAGCAGAGCCAGCTCTCCACGGCCTGCAGCCTCTCAACCCCTTCCTCCCCCAGCCCAAACACACTCTCTTCTTATAAATTGTTTCCTTCACCTGTTTGTCATAACAACAACAACAAACCATCACAGTTGGCACAGGAGAAATATCAGGTTGCAGATGGCCTGACTGGGACCCATGCTACTCCCCACCGCACACCCCAACCCTCCAAAAAGCCCAGATGCTTTGGTGGCCTGCTGCTGCCTTGCCGTTCGGTCACTGCGGCCCAGGCGCCAGCACCTGCGGCTGTCTGTCTCTAGGCTTTTCTGGGGCAGAGTCCCCAGTCTGCTCAGGTAGTACCTCCTAAGGTTACTGCTGCTATGACAAACGCCATGACCACAGCAACTTAGGAAAGAAAGGGTTCGTTTGCCCCATGATTCCACCTCACAGTTCATCAGGATGAAGGCAAGACAAGCAGGGCAGGACCTGGAGGCAGAAGCTGATGCAGAGGCCATGGAGGGGTACTGCTTACTGGCTTACTCTTCATGACTTGCTCAGAACAGGGATAGGCCCTCCCATATCAGTCACTAAATAAGAAAATGCCCTACAGATTTGCATGCAGCCCAATCTTATGGTGGCATTTTCTCAGTTGAGGCTCCCTAAACTCTGATGACTCTAGCTTGTGTCAAGTTCACATAGAACCAGCCAGTACAGATAGCATGCTGGAGTACAGGAGAACCGCGAGCCCTCAGATAATCCCCTACAGGACTAAAGAGACCTGGACTGTGGAGGGGGCCTTGTGGAAAGTGTTCTACATGCCCTCAGCATGGCTAACATCCAGTTGTCCTCAGAGAGTCACCTTCCTCCTCATCCTTTATGTGAGAGTTCTCCTTATTCCAAGAAATGAAGTTACTTGTATTGTGTTTTGAGACAGGAGGCCGTGTGTCCCCAACTGGCCTTGAACTCACCAATAGCTGGAGATAGAAAATGCAGTACTCCATCTGATTTATGCAGCATTGGGGATCAAACCTAAGGCCTGGATGCATGCTAGGTAATTACTCTATCAACTGAGCCTGAAGAAGTTAGTCAAATCCTTATTTCAAGGTCTGCCTCTAGGAGGAGTTGACACAAGTAAATTACTCAGATTTTGCTTAATCCAGACTCTGTCTCTTTCTCTCTTTTTCACACACACACACACACACACACACACACACACACACACACACACACAATTTCCAACAACTCTCTAAAACAGAGACATCCTTATCCTTAACACGGGCTTTATTGTCCCAACAAAAACAGTCCAGAAAACAGATGTAGTGATGTGTGCCTGCGAGTCCAGGACACAGGAGTCAGAGAGACTGCAGTTCCAAATAATGGCCTGTCTGAAACCAAGCCAGACCAAACCTGGCAAAACAGCCTTCAAAGGGGGCAAAAATCAGTAAGAATAGCTGTTGTAGTTTGGTCCTGGTGCTCTGTTAGAACCCCCTGACGGAAGGCAGCTGAGTAAAGAGTGGCTTGTTTTAGCTCACAGTTCCAGGCTGCAGCTTGTCACTGAGGGGAAGTCCAGGCAGGCGCTTGAAGTAGACACTCACTTCCACAGGCAAGAGCAGAGGAAGAATGAAGGCACACATGCTTACTCCTGTCCAGTCCCTCTCTGCAGTCTAGGATCCCCTGCCTAAGGTGCTGCATTGCCCACAATGGGCTGTGTCCCCCAAATAATTAACTTTGGCAATAAAATCAGTCCCCCACGGACATGTTCACAGGCCACTTTGATCTAGGCAATTTCTCATAAATTGGCAGTTAAAACTTACCATCATGATAGGCTAGAAGTCCAATAAGCAAAAACAAACTAGAGTAAGGAAGTAATATCTGTACTGGGTCTCATTCATTTCTCTCACGTCACCCACCTCCCACCATCACACACAGCCCTGGCCTGTGAGCAATGCATTTTCTTTTTCTTCCTTCTCCGGCCTTTCAGTGCAGCAGGAGACAGCAGGCAGCCAGGGCCCGCTCCGCGCACCCTGCATGAGTTGATAGGGCGGCCAGGATGATTTGCCCACGTCTGCTCTCCCTGATGAAGCCACACTGGGGAAAGCTGCCACCAAGACGCTCTGCCAGCAGCCTGCTTTCACAGCAGGGTGTTTCCATTTCAGCGAGCACAGCTGTCTCGCCTGCTGGCTGACTGAGATCTGCTAGCCTTACCGTGTGCCACCTGCCCAGGGGGCAGATGCATTTCACAGACACTCAGCTTGCCAAATCCAATCCCTTCATAGCTCAAGGATCTCCCTCCACACCCCAAACCCCCACACCCCCACACCCTCATACCTCCATACCCCTACACCCCATACTCCTACATCCCCACACCCTCACCCCCACACCCCCACACCATCACCCCACACCCCTACACCCTCACACCCCCACACCCACAGCCCCACAGCCCCACACCCTCACACCTCCATACCCCCACACCCTCACACCCCCACACCCTCACACCCCCACACCCTCATACCCCCACACTCCCATACCCCCACACCCCCACACAAGAGCCTCCTAACAGTTGTCGCCTGCTTTGTGGACACCTGAATTGACAGGGAGCTCTCCTCTACCTGAAGCAGCCTGTCTTAGTCATTACTGACAATGGGCATCTTTCACTAAAACACTCCATATGTGCCAGGCACTATTAAAGTGCTTGACCTGTGTTGCCTCATTTAGCTAGTGCAAGAAGTCTGAGAAATAGTGACCGCTGAATTCACCCCCTGCTTGACAGACGGCACAGAAGAGCAGTGATGTTCCCCAGCTCACACATTGAAGAAGTAGTGGGGGAGTAAGATTTCAAAGCAAGGCAGTCTCCCACCAGAGTCTTACTGAACCACCCCTCTTTCCCTAGTTGGAGGCAGGATGGCCCATCATGGCACTTAGTCTTGTTAGGTCCCGTCTTTCTGAGACTGGAATGACAGCCAAGGTCCCTCTCCTGACGAATGTGCTTATGCATAACTTGAGGGAGTCAGCCGTTTCAGCCGTGGACCCCAGCTAACACAGGGTGGTTTTGCCTTAGTATAAAGGGCTATTAAGGATCTTCTCTACGTCTGGGAGATTTCTTGGTGTCCCTCACATTCACAGCCTCTCAGCAATCAGTGGCAAGTAATTAAAACAGCAAACAACTAAACAACTACAGAGACTCCAAAGCCAAGGGCTGATCAGCGCTCTTCATTTGTTCCTGCTGCTGACGTCATTAAGGAAGGAATTGCCAGCACCAGGACAGTGCTGAAAATGCCAGCAGACTCTGACCTAGTAACTCACTGTCAGGAATCATTTTAATAAATTATTTACATGAAAATAAAAGCTTCAAATAAAAAAATCATTTATAACAAACTTATCTCTGAGTGAGATAAGAAAAGAAAAGAAAGAAAAGGCCAGGAGGAAGGGAGGGATTAAAAGTCCAGCAAAATAATAGAGCAAGTATAATTAATTAAATCTATTCATCACCCAGCTTAATGTAGTGAAGTATCTTAAACAACCAAAAGGGTTAAAATAAATTTGTGAGGTAGGCAGGTAGGACAAAGACCACATCACGGTTGCAGTCAATTGTGAGGTGACAGAGTAAGCTGCCTGGGGTCTTTCTATTCCCCTTTTCATTCATCTCGTAGATCAAACAATTAGTGCAAAAGCAGCTCAGAGGAGACAAGAGATGGCCGATACACACACACACACACACACACACACACACACACACACACACAGAACTGTAACACAACACCCTCTGAAAAATGTCAAGATGGACACCCATTTCACAAAAACAGAAGGTGACAGCAAAGAAAACAATCAGGAACAGCCAGATAACAGTTTTGGAGAATCACGGTAGCCAAAAATAATGCATTCAACAAGAACTGTAGAAGATTAAAACACAAGCATTCAAGAAATACCAAACGTCCACCACTAACAAAAAACTGGGAGGGCTATTCAGTCTGAGTAGGGTCCATGGGGACAGACAGGAGGGGACTGAGGAAAGCTGTAGCTGAGTGTCCACAGCTGTGTCTCCATTTAGGCAGATAGACATGGGGGAACCAGGAAACAGTCTGGAGGGGGTCACATTGCCCTTTTGGTGGGTCAGCATCCCTGAAGTTGCAGTCAGGTTCTTCCTGCTGAATCAGAAACTAATCACCAGGGCATTCCCCTAATCGCATGCATGCTAACAAAGAGCCAGCAATCTCAAAAGACCACGAGATAATTATAATATGATTTGTATTACAGTTTCGCTCCCACCGCAGGGGCTTCCTAAGAGGATCATGGACTTAAAAGATAGATCTGGTCCATTGGGAAAGGGAAAGGGGGTCACCTTACCACCCGTTTTATAAGTATTTATAGAAGTTTCTTTAAAATCCACAATGCTAGGCACAGGGGACCGCTAAAGCCCCTTTGGGTCACCCTCCAATGTCTCTGGGGTATACTATCCTTTGCTTTGCCAAATAAAATTCCGCTTATACTGTCCCTTGGCAGAATTCTTTCCTCCAAGAAGACAAGAGCCAAGGAAAATCTTCTCCAGGTAACAACTATAAAAGGCCCAACATCATCCTGATAGGGGTCCATGGGGAGAACATGGACAAAGTCATGTGTCCAACCATGGTTGGATAGGAGCCCCTTGAGTTCTACAGGAAAAGGGCACCCCCTCCTCCCCTGACCACCATGGTGTGTGGCTTCCAAAATTAAAGCAACTTGTGTTATGAGTGATTTGGCCACACTTTTGGACTGAGTATCCCATTTTGAGTGTGAGTGAATGGTTCTATGCCCTGCCTATACAACAGAAGAACCATCATCTGCTGACTCAGCAAGAGTCTCCAGTTTGATCATTTATTAATGCCAATAATTACACCTGAGAATGCACCAACCATATCAGAAAGACAAGAGACACTCCAATCACACCATAGGTAACCCAAACCTATAAAAGGAACACCCAAGGGCGGCATGTGTCAGGCACACTGGATCACTCCTCATGAGCCTTACTCGGAAGAAATGCCACCGTGAGGACCTCAGCCCAGGACCCTGGCTCTAACTCAGGTGCGATTTCTCCTGCTGGTGACACAGAACTCGCTTCAAACTGCCAATCTCAAACCACTCTTTATCCCATCCTGCATTTGGCAGGTCTGTGCTCAGCATTCATTAGTCTCAGGCAGAGACTTCCGAGTACAGCAGCTCTCTATGCCCAAAGTACAGCTCCTTGAACACTGCAGCCTCTTCAGATCCTCTTAGCCATTCTGTAGCCAGCATCTATCTGTGGCATTGTGTGAGGTATGGTCTGAAAAGTAACATCATTAAGATTGGAGAAGAGAGAAAGAGGCTCGGGTCTGCTGGGCCTTGCCTGAGATAAGAAAGACCTGCTTTCTGGCACGTCTCCAGGGCCCTGGAATGGCGTGTGTCTGGGCACAGCTTGCATTGCTGGCCCGAGAACCAGGTGGCACCAGTGGCGAAAAGGGAGGGTCCTGAGTTTCTTCAGTCATCTGGCAGCGGCCCAGCCCTCCCCTCACCCATCTGGAGAGCGGAAATAAGACCTCTGCTTGCTACCAAGACCCAGGGATTTGCTCTCACATTTGCCACACATCCCTAAAGGAGGCTGTCCTGGTTCAATCCATTGCCCAGCCTCTTTTGCCCTAACTAAGCAAAAGTGATCCATGAATCAGTGTTTTTTCTAGCAGCTGTGAGGGTCCGTCCTTACATGTCATTTCTGATCCCTACTCCAGCCCCCAATTGAAGGGAAGCTTTCTGCAGGTTCCCACTCTCTGCTGGCCTAGGTCGGCCTGATCTCTGAAGCAGAGGGTCCGACTTCAAATCTAGTGGCTCTTGCCTGGGACTGTGGGCCTGTTAGTGTGGGTGTCTCTCCTTGCTCTATGCTGTCAACCGGTGCTCAGCCGGTTTGCCTTAAAATGTGTGTTGTGACTAGAGATGGGGGCGGAGCTTCAGCATGCCCAGGATGCTTCCCAACCATGCAGATGTCACTGGTCCAAGTGAAGTGCTAGACATCACAGCAGGAGGGTATTTGAGCCTCAAATTCAGTCACATAGAAACTGGGCTCATGGCCTAGCTGCTAGATTAGAGCCAAGTATAATGCTCTCCCTAGCTGCTTAGAGCTGCTCAGGAATGGACCAGGAAGCCAGGTCACTTGGCCTACCCATCATTCTTCATGGCACACAGCCTCAGAGACTAGGTGGCATTTGGCTGGATATTCAAGCCAGAGCCAGCAGTCCATCTTTAGCTGGGGCTCTGGGATCTGTGGGTGAGCACAGCCCAGTCTGGGAATGCACCTGAAAAACACCACTCTCCTCTCCCTGTGGCTTCTCTAGACCTTCCCTCCCTCCAACAGGGTCCAGCCAAGCCTCAGGGTGGATTCCTTCTGGTTAATCACTTTTTTTTCCTGGCAGGGCTGCTAAGCTCATGGAATCTGCCTCTTGTCAAAGGCAGAGAGTCAGCGGACCATCGAGTGCAGGCTACAGCTAATCGCAGGCACTCACTTTCCGTTGGCAGCTTTCTTTTCTGCTCCATAATTATCACAATCTTACAACTCATTTTAGAATGTTTAGAAAAGTTGTAAAAATATACTGAAAGAAGAATCATATAATCCTAGGTCCCAGAACCGAATCAGCATCAGCAATTTGGAAAAGATCTCTCCAATCTGTTCTATGCATAGTTGCGACTTGTATACAAGTCTCCACTGGTTTCACCACTCCTAAGAGTTGATTCTGCAGCCAGCCCCACCTGTTGGCATGGCCTGGGCTCACTGCCTTTGGCCCTGGGCTGTGGGCCTCTGCCCACCCTTGTCCTAGTGTTCCCTGCATTAGCACACCCTGTTCTGTCCCTGTTTCTTCTGTCACCTCTGTGTGAATCCACATATAGAAAACCATCAAAGCTCGATCACAGAAGTCAGCCGTCCACAGAAGCTTCTTGTCAAGAGGCCCAGTCTAGGAGCTGTGTGCAAAGTTTTCAAGCGAGTGGGTTGGACGCAGCATTCCATTTGTAGAGCAGGGAAGTGTCTCTGAAGCTTCCAGCCCTCCATAGGCCCGAGGTGAAGCGGGATGGAGACATCCAGCTTCCCATCTGTGTGAGAATTACTTCCTTTGAGAAGCATAATGTCTACCAAAGTCCCAATGACAAATCAAAGGACGATTCTGCCAAAGTTCACCCTGGGGAACCAATGAGTTTATGGGGCTTATTTACAGAGCACAGGTGATGTCAAGCTGGCAACGCCAGGTCTGTGCGGAGCATGGATAGCAGCTCCCACATGGCTGCCCAGATGCAGCTTCTCCTGTTGGCCCTCCCCAGCCTCCAGCTCCTCACTGGATTCCCTGCACCTCAACCGACCAGTGCAATGAGGGCCAGACTATATTCAAATGGCTGAGAGCGGTGGGCGGACACACAGGTGACACCCAATGAGCCTCTTCCGACCCCACTCCCTCCTTCTACGAGGGGAATGCCAACAGTCAACAGTCCCAGCTGTGCTGGTTTTTCAAGCAGGCCCAGCTGCTCCGATGACATTGGCTGCTGTTTGGCTTGGAGGAGAGCTTTTCGCTGTGCTTGGTGGCAGGGCTCCCTTGTTAGTGATTAGGAAGTGCTCTGCCACCCCTGTGTTCAGCTACGACATACCCAATATCCTAAAACATGGCTCTCAGCGCTGTTGTCGAAGTTTTACTGAAATGGTTTTCAAGAGACACTTCACCATTCAAAGGGGTTAGAAGGAAATAAGCAGATAAAAACATCATTCGGGATCATCGTTGCCAGAGTGCCATTGGTGTGCACGGTATTATGGTTTGAATGGGAAACACCTTTGGTGGGCGCAGGTGTTGCTGCTTGGTCTCCGACTGATGGAATTAATTAGAAAGGTTCTGGATACTTCAGGAAGGGAGGCAGGGCTGGCGGAAGTTGCAAGAGCCTGCTTTGGGAAGTTATACTTGGTGCCTGTCCTTTCTCGCACAGTCTCTACCTGCCTCTCCTCTTCCCTTCACCCCACAAAGAGAAAAGCCTTGCCACCTGCTCCCCTCTCCATGATGTTTTATCTCACCACAGGACCAGAATGAACAGAACCAACCATGACGGACCTCTGAAACCGTGGGCTAAAATAAATCTTTTGTCTTTGTAGTTGCTGTCAGGCATTCTGTCACAGTGATGAACAGGTTAACACACACAAACACAATACTACAACCTAGGTCTAGCTCAGTCTCCAACCAAGCACTGAACATCAGGGTGTCCTCTCAATTATTTTAATATATACTCTGAAGCCATCAGCCACCAATTAAATCTCTTTTGAAGTTCAGTTTTCAGTATATTCCTGTGCAGGCTGTAGTATGTGTGAAACCACATTGCAATGATTTGCTGTTATCTACTTCTTCAAGTAGATAACAACTGAGCAACTGGGCAAAGGATCCTTTCTCATGGTGCTGGAATGTGACATTTAGACGGTGCACAGCATAACTCCGTTAAAGGAGAGAAAGAATGAAAAAGCCCCAAGGGGGGCCGAGGAGATGGTTCAGTGGCCAGGGTCCTTGCTATGCAAGTATGAAGATAGGAGTTGGGCTGCAGGCCTGGAGGCTGTAATCCTAACTCTCTGATGATGGAGGCAGAGAATCCCCTAGGGCAAGCTGCTAGCTAGGGTAACCAGATTTGATAAGTCCCGAGTTTCAGAGAGAACCCACTTCAGGAAATAAAGATTGAGTGCCAGAGGAAGACACATGTGCCCCTCACATGCAAACATGAATGCAGGCACGCCAGCACACACACACACACACCACAAAACTTAAAGAAAGAAAATCCCTGCGCTTACTATATAAAGGACATTTTTGTCATTTCATTATACATTTGTCTGCTCTAAGCTCTAATGGTAATATGGGGACATTGGTCAGGCTAATTTCAATCCCAGATGTATTTATGAACGCTGTCAAGAGTATTACAAAACAAAGCAACAGAGCAAATGCAAGCAAGGGCATTTACAAGTCTTGTGTGGCTTTTATTCGAGACTAGATCTCACTCTTGATGCCTCTGCTGCCACCTTCCCAGCACTGCAATCGCCAGCATCCACCACGCCAGCATGCCGGGCTCTCTTCTGTGACTCTTCAGAGTTTCTTCCGTGAAATTTCCGCCGCTGCTGACAGTAGGGGAAATTACAGAAAGGAGTGGCCTATGGGAAATCTTGCAGAACTGGTTACAAAGTTGTTGAAAGGGATAGAAGGCATCAGCTCCACACACTGAGAAAGAAATCAGCACTGCTTCAAGTGGGAAACCAGGCGAGGGTGGATGGGAGGGTGTGGGGCAAGGCCAGAAGCTTCCATTTGGCTCCAGCAACACAAACAGGCCCCTCCTCTCGGCTTCCCTGGCGCTCCATCTTGTCTCTGTCCTTGGAGAAAAACAAGCTACATGCATCTTTCTAAATTCCAAAACCAGCCTTTCCTGTCAGAGTCACAGCCAGACATTTTCCATTCCCTCCTTCACTGAGAATTTTACCTAGATGTATGTCTGGACCATTGACAGCTTTTTGGGAAGGAACAGAAATGAAATTGAAGCCTGTGTCCCCCTCCTAGTTCTGGGAAGAGACTGGAACAGACACAGTCCAGAGCACCAAGAACCGAACCAGAGGTTCCACTGTGAATGTCACACTTCTGCCTCTGGGATCTGCATCTGTGCTCTTCTGCTGGGAGCCAGTGTCTACTTCTCTTCCTCACGGTGGGACAAGGCTCAGTAATGGGACCCATCAACAGGTGCCTTACCTGCCCAGAGACTGACAATCACTCCAGTGGCCCTGAGCTGCTCAGCACTAGCTGCTCCCATGCCATGCCTCCAGGGCCAGATCGGCTTTGGCCTAGGGGCTGGGGGGGGGGGGCGCTGTACCCTAGAGGTGCCTGGCCCCCTCTCAGCTCTGGTCTCATGGAATTGCGCAGTACTTGGGCACAACGAGCAAGTCTACTGCTGACATCTCAGTGAGAAGAGAAAACAGTGTGGTAGAACTTTGTAGGCCAAGACTGGGGTACAACAGGCAGAGGTCCAGAGTGTCCACCGACACTGTGAGCACAGATGTAGACACCACTACATCCCATTTCATTTGTGGGACAGGCAGGTGCTGGTGTCACCTGAGAGTGGGTTTGCGTAAAGCGATTGTCTGGTAGCTAGCCTAGAGTCTGGCCACGCTGATGGCTGGTCATGAGGATGGCATCAGTCTCACACAATGATGGATTCTAACTGGTAATTACCTAAGAACACTGACGTCCCAATTTCAAATATCCTGTCCTCTCATTTCCAGTTTTTTTCTATAATGTGCTTTGCAGAGCCTTCCTTAATTTTGTTGATTTCACAGTATTGAGCACTGAATCCAGGGCCCAGCCCACCCGAGGCAAGAGCTCTGCTTACTGAGATTAATTCCTAGCTAGCTCTACTCTTAATTTTTTATTTGTTTGCAATACTGGTGATTATTTTGCATTTATAAAATCATGCATGTATTAGTTTTTCTGACACTGCTGTAAAAAAAATTACTAATACAAACCGGCAGCTTACCTAGAAGTTTATTCTTTCACACTTTTTGAGGCTGAGGTCTGAAATAAAGTTATAAGGACTGTTCACCCAGCCTGCGGGATTCTGAGGACAATCCATTTCTGGCCTCTCCATGCTTCTAGTGGCTATAGGCATTCCTTGGCTTTTGGTTCCATCCTACTCGCTGCCTGCCCATCAGATTCCCTTGTCTTCTGTGTCTATTTTCTCCACTGTCCCTCATATAAGGACGATGTCCCCGTCTCAAGACCCTTCACCAGGTACCAGACCCTCCTGAACATGTACAGTCCTGAGATGTGGATCTATACTTTGTTTTCACTTCTTCAGACATCTACAGAATGCCAGCGACTGAGGGCTTGTAAACTATAGAGCTGGCTTGTGGCCATTCTGGAGACTGTAGCACTGGCAGATGGGGGACCCAGTTGCGCAGTAGCTGTGGTGACTGGGTATCAAACAGGTGACTGGAAAAAGCAGCCTGGGATGTGGAGAAGACAAACAGGTCCATCAGCCAGGTTGAGAAAAGGACATGCATTGGATGGGGTGGAGAGGGAGGATATTTAATGAAGTGGTCATCTGAATTAAGGGATGAAAAAATAAAGAAACAAATGAAGAGTCCTCGGTACTGTCATTTTAAAGGATATTTTTAATTCATTCTTTGGCAGCTTCACACCTATATACAATGTATCTTGATCATAGGAACTCCATGTCCCCCTCCTGCTCACCCAGATCCCTTTCCCAATGCAACCATCCCCTTTCCACCTTTTTGCCTTAAAAAAAGAAATTGAGCCTAATTAGTGCATACTGTGTGTGCTTGTGTTTGGCTGTGGAGTCATTCCCCAGCACGGGCAACCTTCCAGAAGCTGGGTCTGTCCTCCCCAGTAGCCATCAGCTACCAATAGCTCCTTAACTAGGGGTAGGGCATCATGAGCCCCCACCCCCACCATTGGTTCTGGGATGCTGCCTAGCCTGATAGTGGAACATATAAGTCTTATCATGTTCAGTAAGTCTTATGCAAAAGGGAATTGTAATCTTCCCTGGTGACATTAGTCAGAACATCATGGTATGGACCAGAAAACCATAAAAACAAGGTATTATGTAATGCAAGATGAGTCTAAGCTTTTACCTGCCCCAAACTACCAACACTGATTTATTTATTTAACAAATATATTGTGTTTCATAGCCAGTCTTGCAAAGCAGACAGGCTAGAGCAAGATACCTAAAACATAAGCTCTACAAAATCAATTTTCCTCCAGTGTTTTGAGACATGTTTCTCTAAGGAACTGTTTTACACATCTGCCTTCCTGTATTGAACTTGGAGCTGGAGTGATAGCTCAGCAGTTAAGAGCACTGGCTGCTCTTCCGCAGGAGCTGAGTTCAGCTGTCTAGCTGCTGACAACCATCGTAACTGTGGCTACAGGAGACCCAGCACCCTCTTTTGCTCTCCATAGGCCCTGCATTCATGTACACATACACACAAAAGCACACACACAACTTTAAAAATAAAGATAAATCTTAAAAAATAAAAATAAAAATAGCTAGAGAAATGGATCAAGAACTAAGAACATTTGTTGCTCGTCCGTTCTCAGCAACCACATGGTGGCTCACAACCATTTGAATTCCAGCTCTAGAAAAGTTAATGTCCTCTTCTGGGCTTCATGGGCCTTGTATGTTGTGTATAAACAAACATGCAGAGAAAACACCCACATACAGATAAAATAAATAAATTATATAATATTATAGCTTGATCATTCACTTGTTACAGCAGGTAGCTTTAAATCAACAAAAATAAAAGTAAATTTTAAAAATACAAATTAGTTACCCCACTGCCTTATTTGTTAAACAAAATTTACACCTTTTTTTTCTTTTCTAGATATGGTTTCTCGGTGCAGCTTTGGCCTTCCTGGAACTCTCTGTGTAGATCAGGCTGCTCTCAAACTCACAAAGATCCTCCTGCTTCTACCTCCCAAGTTCTGGGACTAAAGGTGTGAGCCACCACCACCTGGCAAAATTCATACATTTTAATCTGGCTAAAAGTTTTCAATTTATATTTTTAAATAAAAGCTTGAATTCATGGGAGGAAAGTGTTCAAGGAATATCAAAACCACCTCAATTCCAACAAGAAACAATCCATCCTGAAGTTTAGAACACTGGCGTGGCACACAGCAAGGGAAACTGAGAATTGGAAGAGGCCCTAAAATCGTCCTGGTTTCCAGTTAGGATAAGTCGTGTTGGTGCTGAGAATACTCACCATGCCACACACTGGGAGTTGCGACGTTTGCCCTGTTGCGTCAGCCTGAAGTGTGACTGCAGATCCCCTTGTGGGAGGAGTCCATATCCCCACCACCTTGCCCTCAAGAGCACCTCTGTCTTTGCCTTTACCAAAAGCAAAATACAACAGAAGTATTAAGTCTGAGTGAAACACTAAGAGTTATCGTGTGACTGGGATATCTTCCTCCTTTCCAGAGAGAGAGACGAGGCTGTTAGCTTTAGTCCTGAAGCAAGGGGACTGCAGCAGAGCTGCAGACAACCACAATAGGTGAGAATGTGAAAAGAACAAGTCACTGAGACTTTTGGAGCTACTTGTTATCACACATAATTTAGCCTACACTGACTGATACATCCGCTTGCCAGGTTCTTGTCTGGAGAGCCTTTATGTAGTGAGATCTTTGCTTGAGTGGTAACTTATACCTTTTATATTTAAATTATACACACACACACAGGCATGAACTCATGTATGCATGCTCTCCTGGAAATCAGGGCATTTCTCTTGCCTCAGCCTCTTGAATGAACAACTATACCCAGCTCTAAGTCTTACCATTTAAAACTTAATTTTGAAGCCTTATGCTAGTTACAAACCCATTGATTTTATGTCAGTATGATTTTATGGAGTCTATGATGCTGCAATCACTGAGTCTTCAGCGTTCTGAACTTAGGGACTAAATGAGAGGAGGGTTAGAGAGCTAGGGAAATGACCAGGATTTAGTTAAGCCTCTTCGTTCGTGGTACCAGGGAAACCAGCCCCTTCCTTTCCTTGGGGTTTTTTTTTTTTTTTTTTTTTTTTTTTTTTTTTTTGTCTCCTCAATAAAAGAATTTAAGAAAGTACTCGAACACTAGCTTGTGGGCGATTTTATTAACATTATCCTTTTGCTTAACTTAGCTTATGAACTTGATAAAGTAGACCTAAGTATTTATTAAACTTATGAAATAAAACTGTTAGTGATTTCAGGCTCCAGTGTAGTTTTTGTTTTGTTTTGTCCATTTAAAATGGTCTCAATCTGTAGTGCAGACTCTCCTCAAACTTGAGGCTGCCTTCCGACATCAGCCTCCAGAGGACCATGGTGTGAAGCTACACAACCAGCTGTAGTCATTTTAATTGATTTCTACAAGCCAACAAAACGGGTGTGAGAGAAAGCTTGGAGGGCCCAGTGCCGCAAGCATGAGGACCTGAGTTCAGCCGAGAGAGGCCACATGAATACCAGGTGTGGGAGGCAGGGACAGGCAGGTCCCTGGGCTTGTTGCCTGGCCAGTCTGACCTACCTGCAAGTTCCGAGTTAGTGAGAGATCCTGTCTTAAAAACAAGGCAGACAGTGTCAGAACAATGCCTGAGCCTGACCTCTGACCTCCATTCTCCATATGCATGTGCTTGGCCATGCTCTTGTGCACACACACACACAGCCATCAAAACAATATTTCATTTCTAGTCTATAGACAAAAATACTCCTAAGCAGTTGACACTAAACCTAAATTTAATAAACAATTGTTTTATAAACAATTATAGCTTAAACATTTGGATAGATACTAAACCTTACCAATACCTTATGAGGTTTTGACTAATATTTTAAATTTTAAATCTAAAGCATCAGTCCCTGCTTAACTTAAAAAGTAAGAAAATAGATATAAAATACCACAGCATATAACAAAATTCAGTTCTAGATAAAATTCCTAACTAGACATAACTTAGCTTGTCATCAAAAAGTTGTTGGAAGAATTTTGGGGTTCTGGTAATGACATGATATTCCAGAGTTATTTTGATATTTCCTTTCCTAAAACACGCAGTAAGTATCCAACCTTGACTATGATAGGCTTGTGGCTGGAATGCAAATGAAACACATCTGCACAGCAGCACCTGGGGGCCATGGAGGGGGAAGTCAGAAATTCACTGTAATCTATGATCAGACATTCAAGAGCAACTATACCAAGTTCCCAGAGGTTTAAAGTCTTGGAGTGCAATTCTTTCTTGACACAGCATTACACAATAGAAAGGCCAAGGGAAAGGGCTAAATATGAGAAGAAAAAGGAAGACCTGAGGATGGTCTTGGTGTAGGATGGAGAGTAAAGCAGAAGTGGGAAAGGGGTCTGGGAGAGGGGTCCATTTGGCAGTGTCCATAAAACCAAATGTACTTAGTAAGGCTTTAGAAAATATCCCTTCCCCCTAATTAAAGGAGTTAGAATACCAACAGCCACAGAGTGATTGGGAGAACGGCAACAATCCCAGAAGTAATTCCACAGATGTTGGCATCACTTTCTCAAGCTGGGCTTCCCAGCTTGAAGGCAGGACATCAGGAGGAAATCCAGACCATCTGTTCATTCCTCCCTTTTTGTTCTTTTCCACAGTTGCTCCTCTACACACTTTTTTGAATCTTCTATCTCTTGCAACGGCTTTTCTTTTGGAGTCTATGATGCTGCAATCACTGAGTCTTCAGCGTTCTGAACTTAGTAACTAAATGAGAGGAGGGTTAGAAAGATAGGGAAATGACCAGGATTTAGTTAAGCCTCTTCATGGTACCAGGGTAACCAGCCTCTTCCTTACCTTGAGGTTTTTTTGTTTGTTTGTTTGTTTGTTTTCTCCTTAATAAAAGAATTTAAGAAAGTACTCGAACACTAGTTGTGGGCTATTTTATTAACATTTGCAAGAAAAACCCCAGGGAAGGCAAACTGTAAATCTTGTCAGTTACCAAAAAGAAGGGGAGTAGAGACAAGAAGGAGCAGGTCTGCTGTGTGAGCTATGGCGGCTTGGAAATCACATACACAGTGGGGATGGCAGCTGCAGAGAAAGAGTAGGAAGCCCAGAGCATCAGAAATAGCACACTTCAGTCCTAGACATCATAAGGAATCAAGAGGAAAAAGACAAAGGACCAGTTGTGCCTTTCTGAGTCAGGACTCAGAAGGATGCAAGATCAAATGAACCTTCTGATGGCTTGGCTCTGAGGAACTGCACAAGAGGGCATGAGTTCTGGGAAGGAAAAGTACAGTAGGTTGTGAAGGGGATAATTAATTATTGTGCCCATCTCTTTAGCATGGATTAAGGTGCGCCCACCTTCTGAGGGATCATTCCTTAACCAGGTCCTTGACACTGTCCAACCAGAACGTTAGGTCTCCATCCAGAAGGGAAATTCTATTCTCTTGACCAGGCACTTTCCCTTAATATTTCTTTATTGCCACACTTTTTCACTTCTGAAGAGGTAGTCAAAATATCATTTAGGTACGAGATCAAGGATCATAGCCCTGAACACTTTTGCATCTCTGACCTCTGGCAGAACTCAGAACTCAAGCAAGGCAGGAACCTGAAGGAAGGAACTGAAGAAGTCATGAAGAAGTATTGCTTACTGATTTGTTCCTTATGGCTTGCTCAGCTTGCTTTCTTACACAACCCAAACCCAGGGCTGATACTGCCCCACTGAGATGAACCCTTCCACATCAATCACTTTCAAGAAAATGCGATACAGACTTGCCTACAAGTTAATCTTACAGAAACATTTTCTCAATTGATTCTAGCTTGTGTCAAGTTGACATAAAAGTAGCCAACACATCTCCCATTTTTATAATCACCATCTAAAAATTGAGAATTTCACCATAATTAACAATATTCACTTAAGGGCCTTCTTCCTTTGAAGTTATAAGCCCCATTTTTTTTCTAGGACTCTCACCAGATACAGCCCCTGCAGGAAAAGCACATGCGTCAAGTCCCTTGCACAGCCCCAGGGCTCCTGGTTAAACTTACTGGAGTTGTTATCCCATCAGCACCCAGCATGGATGACAGCTCACAAAAGATGGACTCTGGACCACTCTGCAGGGTTCTGAGGCTGCTCACCAGGTTAGAGTATCCTTTCCCCAACAGTCCTAATCCTATATAACTTGATAGAGGGGGTGGAGGGTAAGCTTGTGAATTTGATCAGTTTCAGGGACTTCCAGAGACCTTTGAGTTGTTTACTTCCTGAATCTTAAGAAGACTCTCTGGGGCTGGAGAGATGGTTCAGTGGTTAAGAGCTCTGGCTGCTATTCCAGATGATCCTGAGTTCAATTCCCAGAAACCACATGGTGGCTCAGAACTTTTTGTAATGAGATCTGATTCCCTCTTCTGATAAGCATGAAGACAGAGCACTCATAAATACAAAATATATGAATAAATAAGTAAGTCCTTTATTAAAAAAAAAAGTCCCCTCTAGAACTTTCTCCAAAATGGAATGTTTAAATGTGGAAGAAACTTCTACACAAAAGTATAGCATCAAAATGGTATATTTATGTAGAGCTAAGTCATTTACCATGCTTATCCACTGAGAACTCCATATCTACACCCAAGTGTGTCTTATTTCTTCCCCAAGTGTCTCTCTCATAAATCCCATGCTGAAAAAGAGTATTAAATGGCATCCAATAAACAGAAACTCCCCCTTCTGTTGTTTTATCTTTCCATGAGCACATTTTTATTCTTAATAAACACCAACCCTGGCTAATCTTGAAATCAAAGGCAGGAATTCTGGGTTTACCTGAGTTGAAGGACCTAAAGATTACAGGAAATCCTCAGGCTGCTCAGAGTGGCCATTAGAGCTGTGTTCCTGTCCCTCTAACTGCTGACAAAGGCAGCAGCTACCTTAACAACACAGTTTCAAGTTTCCATGGAGAGGCCCATTGCCCAGCTTGAAGGGAAAGTCCATTTCTGGCTCAAGAGCTGCAGCGGACAAAGGAATGTGTGTAAAAGGCATGGCTGCTCCTATTAGAGCCTTATAAACAGATTCTACACTATGAAGCCTGGAAGGCAGGGTGGAGTGCTGAACACTTGAAATATTTTGTTTTTGGAGAGAGCCTCACCATGTGATTCAGGTTGGCCTTGAACTCTCCATCTTCCTGACTCAGCTTCATGGCCTCTGGGATCCTGGTGTGCACATGTACATGCATGTACATATATGCTCATGTGCAGCTTCTATTATAGCACAGTGCTTTCTAAGTTATTTTTCATACAACAAATCTAGAACACATTCAGTAGTTTTCAACATCACCATTTTATTTGGCACCTATCATTTTCATATATTCTATCATCTTATTTTTGTAAACACTGTAGGCTGTTCTTTGGCGGGGGTCAGGATATGATGGTTAACATCAATGTTTAACTTGATGAGATTTAGAGTCAGCTTGGAGGAGGAGGGCAGCTGTGCAGGTCTGTGCAGGATTATCTTTGTTTTATTAAGTAAGGTGGGGAGATGGTCCCACAGTGGGCAACACCATTCCCTGGTCTGGGATCCTGGACTGTAGAAAAGGGGCAGAGAGAGCTGAGCACAGGCATTCATTATCCCTTCTTCCTGGTTGTGGATGGCACGTGACCAGCTGCTTAAAGCCCCCAATGCCCTTAGTTCCCTGCCATGATGGGCTGCACCCTCGATCTGTGAGCCAAGGTAACCCTTCCCTTAAGCTGTGCCCAGAGCAGCATTTTATCAGTGAGTGGGAAAGAGAGCAGATGCAGTGTCTCTCCATGCAGCCCTGGCAGTCCTGGACTCACTGATGGCGCTGGGATTGCTGGTGTGCAGCACTGCAAATGCTCAACGAGAGCAGAATGTTCTTTGGACTAGACAGTTACCATTTTCACATCAGTTCACAAGGGAAATAAACTGGCAAGTGATAAGGTGTGCCCTTCTGTAATGGGCTTGGAGACACCTGTTGAATGTCCTAGGCAACTTGCGCTACTTTCACAGCATTCAAAGGGTCATTTTCATCATCTTTGCCACTCAGAAATTACTTGACACTTTTTAACTGGTGAAGCAAAATTTCCTTGGATACTAGTAAAATGTGATTTTTGTGTTTATTATGATTTTCTACTGCTTTTTGTTTGTTTACTGAAACAAGGTCTTACTATGTAGACCAGGCTGGCTTCAAACTCAGAAATCCACCTGCCTTTGCCTCCTAAATACTGGTATTAAAAGTGTATTCTTCCATATCTGGCTTTCAAACTTTTGAGGTATTTGTTTTAAGCATTTTGCCTGCATGTATGTGTGCCATGTATGTACTTTGTGCCTGCAAAGGCCAGAAGGGGTTGTTGGCACTCTGGAAGTGGAGTGACAGACAGTTGTCAGCCACCACGGGGGTGCTGGAAATTGAACTTGGGTCCTCTGAAAAAGTAGGCAGTGCTCTTAACCATAGGCCATCTCTAGAGCTCCTACTATAATTTTCAAATTGATTTACAAGGGCCTATTAGTTATTAAGGACACAAACATTCAGTGATAAACTATTCATATTTGTGCTCGCTTTGGCAGCACATATACTAAAATTGGAACAATACAGAGAAGATTAGCATGGCCCCTGCGCAAGGATGACAGGCAAATTCGTGAAGCGTTCCATATATATATATATATATATATATATATATATATATATATATATATATATATATATATTCCTATTTTCTTCACTTGTCAAAACTTAGGTTATGGGTATGCTAACCACAGCAGTTCCACTAAGCCGTACCCTAGTCCTCAACAGGATCTATGCTCAATACTTATGTATCTGTGCTCTCCAGTTCTTGCTGTTATACATGCCTAAGGATATCCATCCATCCCTTACCTACACCTCACCAACAAACAGTTCAGCCACTTCAAGTAGCATGTAAAGCCCTCCATGGGTGTCAAAGCCTTGTCTTCCACTATCACCATTCATAAATCCTTCCTTCACCCAGCCATCCATTCACCATTTATTGAGCACCAGAACATGCCAATATCATTTGAAACATCAGAGAAACACAAGTGAAGCATAGGGGAACATGTGCTCTGGTGTCAGGGAGACAACGTGAATAAATAAGAATATGGAACAGTAAGTTGGATACTGTGATAGCTTAAGTGTGAATGACCTCCATAGACTCCAAATGGTAGAACGGTTTGGGAAAGATTAGGAAGTATGGCACTCTGGGAAGGCTTGGAGGCCTCAGAAGCCTCGCTCCCCTCCCACTGTGCCTCCTGACTGTGGCCTAAGATGTGAGTGCTCGGTTGTCCCTGCCACGGGCCTTCGCTCCACCATCACGGATGCTAACCTCTGAATCCATAAGCCCAATTAAGCACTGTCTTCTCTAAGGTGTCCTGGTCATAGTGTTTTGCTGCAGCAGTAGAAGAACAACTAAGACAGATGGTGATGGGGTCTATGTGAAATGACAAAGCAGCGCGGCGGAGGGGAGTTCTGGAGGGTGGACAACCCTAGAGTGCAGAGTCGCTAGAAAGGCAACACTGGAGGACCTGTGTGGGAACAGAGAGCACTATATGCAACCCAAGGAGGACTCTTTTGGGAAGAGGAGTTCACATCTGATAACCTTGAACAGCCAAGAAACCAAGAATGCTAGAACAGACAGACCATATCGAGAGTGAGCAAGGTAACTGAACCAACAGCGACAGATGATGCAGGGTTTAGAGACCCTGTGAAGACTTTGGCTCCTCATTCTGAATGACACAGTAAGCCATTCAGAGAGTGTGATGATATGCATTTCCCAAGATAGCTGCTACAAGAAAAAGCCTCACATCTGTATTTTGCTAGATGGTCTTGCTACTCTCCTTTGACGGGAAGAGAATACACAAAGAAAACAGGACATACATGCAAGGAAAAATGCTACTCAGCCTTTAGAGTGAAGGGCCTCTTGCAACATAAAGTAACTTGAATGAACTTGTAGAACATCAGTAAGTAAAGTACAGCAGGTGTAGGCACACAAATCAGGCCACCTAAGTGTTGTGATTGTCCTCCAAGCCAGGTAACCATCATCCTGGGCAGCTCAGGCTGGCATCCCTTGCAAAAGCTCACCCCAGCAGGGCTTGTTGATAGTTTATTCCCCATTATGAATGAATGAAGAGGGTCACAGGACCTTTATCTGAGCATCCAGATACTCTGCCTTAATAACATATGGCCTTTGGGGGGGTGCTAGAACACACAGGTAAAGGGAGCCTAGGGGAAGAGGACATCCTGTTTGGCTATAGGGAAGCCCTCATCCTTCCTGGGCAAAGGCTTTCCAGGTGTAACCACTCACCAATGTTCTCTGTAAAGAAGCCTAAAGAACTAATTGGCTCCCTAGAATGAACTTTTGCAGAACCATGCCTGTTTGGGGCTAGGACCTTGGGAGAAGGAGTAGATGTTTATGGTCTCCTAAGAAGGAATTTTAGTAACATCAAGCTACATGGAAATTTGCCTCAAAAGACAAATGGTTAGAAATGGTATCTGGGCTGTAACTCCAGGGGTACTGTACTTGCCTAACATGCATGAGGCCTTGTGCTCAACTTCCAGCACCTGAAACACAAACAAGCAAGGCCAGCTCAGAAGCAGACTGTATAACTGGTTACCAAGGACTTTGTGGTCATGTGAGAGATCTCAGAATTTCAACTAAGCTAAGACGAATTAAGCTCAGGAAAAGTGCTGTAAAACAAGGTGACTGCATGTAACAGTGTATTTGAAATTGCGACAATGGTGGACTCTATGTGTGTTCACCATAAATTTAGCCATTCTATTTGTAGTTAAAGACCTTAGATGGGATACCATCAGCCATTTTTGTCAATTATAAACCCATCAGCACGGCTGCCAGGATGTTTGATCTTTGACTGACATGTGAAGGCACCAACCCTGCAAAGGCTAACTGGAGGCTTTAGTCAGGTATTTAATAGAAAGAAAACAAACACATGGTTTTCAAGTTTATATTTTATTAAAGTACAGAGTTAACAAGTCTGAGTTTTCTACATAAGAAAAGGTCAGTCTATTTCAGGTGCTTCATAGAAAAATTAGCATTCAAAAAAACAAATACAAATTCGTAATTGGGTTTGTAGCTAATGGGAAAAATAACTATTTTTAAAGGTAGCAAAATCTAAGCATGTCAGAGACCTTTATAAACCAACAGTAGGCATACCACACACATTGCACTCAAACACCACTACAGCAAGAACGTAACCACAAAATTTGGCTACACCTAATTATTTCCAAAAATTCTTTTTAAAAAATTAACAATTATGACTGTAAAAATGTTTGTAGTTTTTCTTTGCAAAGTAAAAAAGTTTAAATCTTTAATAAATGAAAAAAAATGATCCTCTTAAAATTTATATAAATAGCTCTCAAGACATATATTACTCATCTGCTGTAATCTTTCTTTACCTGAGAGAACTTCCCAGGACCTTTCTCCCAAAGGATTACCTTAAAAAGTTCTTCCATCATTTTCCTCACATGAATGTGGTTAAACTTCTCTGGAAGCCAACTGGGTAAATGCACTTCTGATGTGCCCTTCCCCAACTAAAACAAAATCAAATGTCTCTTTGGTAAAAGCCAAGTATTTTGGCCTTTCAAAATAACTATCTCTAGGAATGATTCACTGATAGAGAATGGAAACTGTGAACAAGCCAAAGTCCTTGGGATCCACTGTCCTGTCTGCTGAAGTCACTTCAACATGAGAGAGCTCATCTCTGTAGGAAATGAAAATTCTACTAGTAAGTTACAGAAAAAACCTTGAGAGATTCTATGACCCAGGTGTCAACCTCATCTCTGATGGAAGAGGGCTCAGGGTCCTTTCTGAGTGTTCAGTCTTTCTTATTTTCTCTTCTTAGCACTATATATGATGTGCAGTGATATACATTTTGGCACACCAAAATGAGATACTGTTTAGAAAGGCAATGAAAGAGAAGCCCGAGAAGTTTAAATCCAGGCTCTGGAGCTCCCTTTCCAGGGTAACATGAAGCAGCAATGACGGGCTTCTGGCAAATTTAAATGAATACATCATCAGAAAAAGGCAGAGGATGGCAATTTTGGAAAGGGTCAATTAACACTAGAGTTAAGTCCCCATGGAACTGGGACATTGCCACCGTGTGAGAATCAGAACCCCAGTCTCAATACCCCACACTCTCCCCAGCTCCTTCCATACTTCAGTTCACTCACTACATAAAACTTCCCCAAACTTCTGGAAAACAATTCATCTGCTGACTTCCCAAGAAACCCAGATCAGCTGTGCAGCACCACAAAAACTCGGCTCAGCAATGCACCGCAGGCTTTCCAAAGGTGAACACTGGGGCCGTCTCCAGTCTCCACCTGGGTACTACGTCTACGCAAGATTTCTAGGAGAATCCCTCCATGGCATAATGCCTGACTCATAAACGAGAGCGGGAGAGGAACACACACAGCTTTTAAAACTCTGCTGCCAGGCTGCATGACCACAGGGCTCAGATGAGAAGCCTCGAGCACGCGAGGCTTGCACATCGGTAGTCCTGTGTGATTGCAGGAGGCAGTCTGTTGTCTAGAAAAGCTCCCGGCGGATCCAGCACGCTAACAACGCTGATGTTAACTCAAAGCAACTGGCCCACCTTCCAGTTTCTCGAGTCACCCACTGGCCACTTCTGACTATCAACCTAACAGTACCAGCTGAGCGTGCACACAGACAGGATCGGCCTGCTCTGCCTCTTGTGTGAGACACAGCTTCTGAAGGGCAGGGCACGCACTCAGCCAAGACTTAGGCAGCTGGAAAGTAAGTAAGGCATGGCTGTGTGAGAGGGAAGCCACAGGGCCTGCCACTGGATGCAGGACTGACTAGACCTTGGCAGAATTCCCACGGCTCCTGGGCCCCTCTGCATTTTCTCACAGCATGGCCTTCAGGCACAGCAATGGCCATAGCACTGGCTCACACAGCCTGCTTTCTGAAGCACTCCCTGTGGATGGGCTCTCGTTCCTATTGGATTAACTAGACTTGTTTGGAGTTAGTACACAGTTATGTGTTTTGTGATGCTCATGTGTGTGTCTTTGAAGTGCTGAGAGCCCCTGACCTATAGGAATTGTGGTGAGGTTTACAGACAAGGTAACCTTATCTATGTACCTTTTAAGACTGAACCTCAAACACTGTAAATAAGGCAAGTTCTTCAGAGAACTCACCCCTATCGCTCTGCAACCCCCTCACCCCCGGAACTTTTAGCAGGAGGACACAGGAGGGAGCAGAAATGAAGGATTGGACATTTTTGCATGTGGGAACCAGGCTTGGGTGGTTGTGACTTGTTCAGGTAGGCACACATCTGTGTACACACTCCTACACACATACGCACACGGGCTAGACTGAGTCCTTCTGGCTTGGCGAGAGGAGCCCCACTCCCATGAAAGCAGAGTATACCTCCACCAGCGTCTTCAGCAGCCTTGGCACTGGGGAAGCTCCTCTCAGACAACATCAGCACTAAGAATGCACACCTGTGAGCAGGCCTTGCCCAGGTGTAGCTGGGCAGTGCCGGTGGGTGCAAGCGTAGCTTGTGAGTGACCCCAGCCACCTACCTCTGCATCTAAGTCTAATTCTGCACTTCCATAGCTAGTCCATAGCTCTATCTGGTCGGCCCTGTTGAAGTTGCCTGGGATCCTCGCCCCAGTCCTTCCACGTCAAGGGAAGTGTGACGCTAAGTTAGGGGACACATTGTAAGTGAGGAGGAAGCCATGGAGGAGGAGACTCAGGGGCCTGACCGTAATACTTGGAGGGGTGTGGCAGGCTGCAGCCAAGAAGCGACATTTTTGCTAAGATCCTTGAAGCATTACTGCTAATGACACAAACAAGTAAGAACTGTAACCCCACTGCTCGCTCAGGCAAAGAAAAGAGCATGAGCATGGCTTCACCGTCACAGAAACGCCACCTTAAATGAGCGCCATGATTACTGCGGTGACTTGGATTGGGGAGGGAAAACACGGAGAATCCCATGGCGCTGAGAGCAAATTGTGCTTTTCACATTATTTCAAAGGCAACCCTAGACAAGAATGACGGACCACTGCCAAGCGCAGAGAGGAAAGGAAGGCCATGACTCCCAGCATCATGACCTCAGGCAGGGACATGGGGAAGTAGTTCTGAGGGTGGGCTCAAAGGAGGGGCTTCCTCCTATACCCTACATAAACTGGAGCTGTGAGGGCTCTAGGGGGCAGGAGTGAGTGACAGGGGCTGTGGTCGCCTCTGTGTAACAACAATGAGGATGACAGGCCGTACAGGGCCATTTTCATCCCTGTGATGGACATGGTGCCTCAAGTTCTGCTCTGGTTAAAACACACCCAGGAAAAATAGCAACAAAACTTTAGCTACCACATAGGGTAGCTTTACAGAAACATTTGCACTTATCAGCTTGGCTAAAGATTTCAATTCCTCTGGGTCAAACTGGTAGTTTCCTTTTGGATTTTACAGTTAAGAAGCTAATTGGGAGATTTTACTTATTTCCTGAAAGCTTTGTCAGACCCACCAAAGAGACCCAGGGGGGTGACAGCTTATCACAGGGCACCAGTTGCTGCGGGTGCACAAGTTCAAAGGGCAGCCCTCCAGAGTAGGCACAGGCCTGCTGAGCCGAGGGGCACTTGGACATCCTCACACAGAGAACTGCCTAGAGGGACAGCAAAGAGGGGCTACCAGGGTCCACAGGTATAACACCACACACATCCAGCAGGAGGCCATCTTGACCCAGAAGACGGACCAGCTCCCGATGACGAAGGTCTCAATGGTGGCATTTTCATAGCTGTTGAGAAACGGACGCATAGTCGTGAGAGCATAAAGATAACAAGGTACTTCCCGCCCCTGGCGGACTTCAACTTTCTTTCTTAGTAACTTTCTTTCTCATAATGGAGTTATAACTCACATACATTGAAAATGCATCATTTGGTGACTCTTCAAACCCTTAAAGACTGTTGTATTGCTTCCAAAGCTCTTTGTGTTATACCATACATCCTTCCCTGGAATCCCTGAGACTACATATTTGAGTTTTTCACTCTGGAATAATTACATAGATGTTACCAGTTGAGCAAGTCCAAAATTGGAAATGGGAACCTTCCCATATCATGTTAGATTTGAGAACAGTTTGAATTTCTGGATCGGGGATCGTCACCTGTATGTCACTCCCTATTGATAAATTGTATTTCACTGTGTAAAAATAGCATGCTTTGCTCTCTTCTCAGTTACAAACATCTGAGCTAATCCTGACTTGTTATAAATTACTATGGCATGATCATTTGTCTATAATTTTTTGGTATTTCTCCTTTCTGTCTTAAATCTTATACTTAGGAGGGAATTTCTTGGGTTATACTACAACTTGTGTTGAACCATGAAAGGAATTGCAAAGTTATTTTTTTAAACCATTGCCAAATGTATTTATCAAATGTGGCTTCATTCTGCATTCCAATCGGCACTGAAAGGAAAGTCCAATTTCTATCTATCTGCAACACTTATCACCGTCTGGTCATCATGATTTTAGCTCTGTCCATCCTTTCTTAGATGTTTCGAACCAAAATTCCTCCAGTTTTCAAAGGATCACTAGGGAACATCGGAGCTCGGCCTCCTTCAGGAAGACTGTCCTCCAGAAAGAGCTCTGTAACTCTGGGCTATAGCTCCTATACCATGGCATCCATTCCCCAGCACTCACCACCATCTGATACAAAGGAATTTATTAGGGTCATGGTCTGTCCATCTAGCTAGAGCCCAGTCTCTGGGACTTACATCAATGTGGCACATGAGAACAACCAATTGCCTGTTCACTAACAGTCAAACATGGACACAACTCGAAGCCTGGGTCCACAGAGAAAGTATGACTCTCCGTGTAGGAAAGATCAGAGCCACCAGGCACGGCTAAATTAAAAGCTGGAACGAGTAAAAGATGCATATTTTGAAGCAGGAAAAAACCCCACTGTATTAACACTTAAGGCTACCACAGTGTTCTCCAGACTTGGCCCTTCCTGTCTGGTTTGCTCTGTTTCTCAGTAGAGAGAGAACCAAGCCCTCACACACTGAGGCTCTGCCTCATGCTCTGCCTCGAGCATCCCCAGGTTACTTCTGCTTCTTAACTGCAGTGAGCATACTCAGTGTTCCAGAACGGGCACTGATCTTCCAGGGAGAATGGGAAGCTGTTAGCCACAAAGGTTATGTATGGGTGTGTGAGAACTAGTTTTTGAGGGTTTTTTTTTTTTTGTCTTGTTTTTTGCTTTTTGTTTTTGTGCTTCTCAGACAAATACTTTACTGTATAGAAATATTTACACTGGGGTTGGTTTTAAGGCATTCAAATAGGCCACTCACTGGAACCAGCTGGTCAATGTCATCATCATGTAGAGAGAAGCCAGAAAGAAGACAAAGTGGAAATAAGAGTAGCTGTAGACGGTGCCTTTCTTCTCATCATAAATGACCCGTGGTCCCTCTTTGATATTCCGCTGCTTTTCAGCGTCTGTAGAGGACAAAGGGTGCCCAAGGGCAGTGGTAAGCCCATGAGTGCTCAGTACTACAGCAGCTCCTGCCTTGCACATTTCAGTCCTAGTGTGCTGCCGAGGGGAAAAGCATACAAAAGCCACCTGTACCTCAGTGACCCCAGGCATTTTCTCCACTGGGTGAGTTCAAAAATATGCGTTAGAGGGGTGGAAGAGAGAGAGCCTTTAAAGACATAGAGAATATCAGCAGCTCAGCACAGAGGGAAACCCAGAAGCCTTCGACCCTGGGACTTTTCCTTCTATGAAGAAAAGCAAGTTGAAGAAAACTGTGGTTCCCAAATGAGGTGTAGTGGTCTTTTGGCATTTTTACACCATTCCTTAAAAAAAAAAAAAAAAGCATACTTTTTTCTATCCCTTAACTTAGATATGAACCAAACTGCACAGTGATTTTCCCTGACAGAATGCCAACAAAACAAACAAAATTCATCAACCCTTGAAGATGGGAGAAGTTGGGAGAGATTCCAGCCTGCAAAGCCCAGTGCAGAAGTGCTGCACTTACCCTCTCCATCTGGATCGAAGCAAAAACAGCACCGGGCTACCTGTGGGAGCAAAGGCAACTGAGTCAGATGCCTGTTTTCTATGGCCCTAGCACTGCAGGCTACCCAAGTGGCAAAGCTTCTATCGCTAAGTATCTGTCCCCAGATACACTGGGTACAGCAAGAGGGAACACCCTCATAGGCGAGCGGATGGCCTAGAGCTCACCGCACCTACTGTGACTTCTGGGAGCAGAGCCTTGTCCCAGCTCCTTCAGGTATGGCTTCAGCTTCAACCGCCTTGTCCTGTAGCAAGCCCTTTCTGGGTACCCTCTATCAAATGACTGCTCTTGGCATATAAAGGCCCAGCTAACAGATGACATAGAACACTCTGAGGCACCATACATGCTTGGGAGCATGTCCTGGGGTCAGTCCAGCCTATACTGTCCGTTAACTTTATTTATACTCTGCCTAATTGTCTCCTTCCCCCCTTCCTCTCTTCTACATGTGATGACCCCTAACAAATGACCCAATTGAGACATCCTGCCTCAGTTCCTACTTCTGGATGACTTGAACTGAGACAACCCTACTTGCCTCACACTTTCCAGTGATGCGTTCTGCATGCTACTTACAATTCTTGTCCTGCCTTGGGGACAGGAACTAGGATCATGCTCACAACTGAAGACGGTGAAATTGAGCAGGTTAAACAGCTAGCAGGAAGCCACCAAAGCAGCTTCACAACAGCTGGGCCATGCAGAATGAGACCTTGGGATTGTGACCCACAGGAGTAAGAGGCCTGTGTACTTTGGGTGCAAGGGAGAACTCTGAAGGAAGGATTACAGTAGGCACTCCTGCCCTGACAGTCAGGAGGCAGAGGCAGAAGAATCCCAAGCTCATGCTGCCCCGAGCAGCACAGCGAACTCAAGACTATCCTGTGTGACACAGTGAGTTCAAAGCAGCTTGGGCTGCAGAGCAAGGTCCAGGCCAGACTGGGTTAGTGAGACCCTTATAGAAACAAAATAAAGTAAACAAATCAGGCTGCTGATCTGGCTGTGGACACAGAAGCCTGGAATACTTGATTCTTCAGTACATTTTTAATTTTATATCATATTTTTTACTTGTTCAAAACAATGAACTCAAAAGAAAAAGAAACTAAATTATGAAAGTTTTATTACATGTTTGCAGAAAGACTGATAAGAAGAACTACACATGCCAAGACTATCTGGGAAGCAGGCGTTCTTGCTATCTCTAGTGGAAGACAGCTGAGCTACACAAACCAGAGGGCCAGAGCTGAGGGTCATGGGAGCATCAGCCATCCAGCCCACACGTCCCACTCGAGGCCAAGCCCTTGTTTTCTTCCTCCTCCACAAGACTTGTATCAGATGGTGTGGGCTGTGTACAATCCACTACCGCAGTGGGCCCACTTTATTCACGCTGAGGTCCTGTTTCTTTTGAAGCTTAAGTTACCACAGAAAATATTAGCTTGGTTCTTCAAAGATATATCCCAGGCAACTCAATGTGAGGCATGAACTCACTTGCTCAGAGGCAAACAGTGGGTGGCTTCCCTCTCAAAGGAGAACAACATTCTCTCTTCCATCTAACCTGGGGACTTGCTGCTCTTTGAGCTTGAACTGTGTACACAATAGGGACATTGAAACTAGAATGCTCCACCCTCAGCGGTGGCCACCCAGCCAGTGCTGAGAACAAAGGCACAAAGGCTGCTTCTGGAGACCTCTTCTCTAAGCCCAGAGCTGAACAACACTGGCAGCTTAAAAACCTTCATAAGGGCTCACTATTTCTAGGTCAGGTGCTGGAAAGGGAACCGTCGATGGCCAGCTGAGGCGTGAAGTCCCAATCCATATCTGGAAAGGCACCAGGTTTGTCCATCCAGTAGATGCTATTTGATGGAGCCTGTGGCCGATACCAGGCAATGCCAACAGCAGGGACAGAGACAGCAGCTATGTTCCCAGGCAACGCGCAGTCAAGAACGTGCACTCAAGAACATGCGCTCTGGGGCTACTTCCTGGTAAATGGAAGGGTTTGTTCCCTCTGCAAAATGCAAAGACCAGCCCCTCACTGGGCTTTTGTGAGGACTAAGTGAAAAGGCACATGGAAGCTCAGAACAGCACCCAGCACCAGGCAAGCCTAACCAACTCAGCCAGCACTGGAGCTCGGGGTCCCTACTGGCCTCAGAGCCAGGGCTAAGACTTTACTTAACTGCTCTGACTGTTTGAGTTTTCCAACTACGGTTTATATTTCATCAGGATTTCTAGAAATAAAGATTTCTGTACAGGAAAGGAAAATACAAGATTTTTTGGACGGTCAGCTAAATACTCACGCAGACTTTGACATGCAGGCAAATGGCTGCCTCAGTGTGCCTGCAGCTCTGAATTCTTTACTGAATGACACACTGTGATGGAACTGACACATAATTAAGGTGTCAGTGTCCCCACCAAGCTCAGCAGTGCTCAGAGCATGCAGGGCTCCCTCCCTTGCCTGTCTCCCTCCGGTCTTCCATAGTGATGTTACATAAGCCCCTAGCTAAGCTGGATGCAGTCTTTAGACGGGTGGCAGGCAGGTGAATGGCTGAGGCCAAAAAGAACATTTGTACTGTTACAACCAAAGAGAGCATAAACCAAGGCCTGGTTGGCAAGGTCCCCAAGCCTTGGGCTGAGCGTAGGGGCCAGGTTGCCAGACAAGTGGTCAACATTGTTGATGAAAGATCAAGAATTCTTTCATTTTAATACACAGGACAATAATTCTTTTTCTATACAAAAATCTTACTCTTTCTCAGACAAAAAAAGAACCATGAATGTATGCTTGCATGTGCGTGTGCGTGTGTGTATGCACAGTGCAAAGGAAAATTTAGTTTTCTCACTAGGTATACACGCCAGGTATATACAAGGCAGGTCCCACAACCAGCAGAGATGGCCAATACAAAACAAACTTAGTGGTGTTTCTGGAGATGTTCTGACTCATAATGCTTTGTTTGGACATTCTCTACCTTACTTGTCTTTTGCTTATCTATTATAGTTTCTGATTTTCTGTCGGTGTGGATTTTGTGTGTGCATGGGTATCTCAGCTTGAGTATGCACTCATGTGTTTCTTGTGCTTCTTTTCTTTTTCCTCTGTTTGCTTTGGTTTTTTGTTTTGTTTTGTTTGTTTTAATTGCCCTGTTTTTAAAAGGGAGAGAAAGAAGCATTAAGTTGGATGGATGGGGTGGAGTCTGAAGAGACCACGATCACCAGATGCTATTTCAAAAAAACCTTACTTTTAAATTAAAACAAAAACAAAAACAAAAACAAAACAAAAAAACCAAACAAACATGGTTTGGACAGCATGCTGTCAGCAATTGAGGAGAGGGCAGTTTTGTTTGGTGGTAGCTTTGTCACCATGCAAACCCATACAGAGGTTCTTCAATGCCCATCATCTTCTTTGAAGTAGTATGAGGGTGCTGCCAGGAGCAGGCATGTCTCACTGTCAAAAGAGCCTTTTATTATTAAGGCATCATTAAATGCCATATTCAGTAGATCTCTGAATAGTTTGAAGACTATCTATCTATCTCAGTATAACTGAATAGGCAAACATTACTTGTTTCCAACTACTTACTATCTGTTTAACTTTGAAAGAGCTACAGGCGGTGAAATAAAGCTTATTGCTGTAATTAGCTAAACCAGTACCTGACATGGCAAGTTTGATTGACAAGTAGCTAGAATTTCTTAATTATCCTAAACAGCTTATAATAGCAGCTCAGGACACAGAGGAAGTTGACTGCCAAGCTTTGCTGAGACAATGTAGGCTAGTCCTTCAATATTCCTGCTTCACAGATGAGTCTGTCAGATATTCTGAGCCAGTAGGCCGAAGATGGATGCTCCAAAACTGCAGAGGAATCTTGGGTGACCGTCCAGGGGGCCGCAGCCTCTGTCATTCTATGGTTTTGGAAGCTGCTTGCTCTGCACATGCTGTTTTCTCGGGTAATATTTATCCTTCTCAGGTCTCTGATGGGGTTGAAGACTAGATAGTATAGTCTTACAGTTTTCCTTGTTACCAAGTTCAGAAAGGAAATTCCCAAAAGAGATGTAAAGTTTATAAAGGTTGAAAGACATAAAAGCTTAAGTTGTAAAGGATCAAAGAAAATGTTTTAAGCTCTTAAAAGATGTTTTTAGGTTGATAAATGCAAGATATGATAGACAATGATTTAGGTACAGAACTTTGGAGTCACCGAGAAAATCCTTTCTCGAAGTTGGCAAATACAGATAAACTAAACAGTGCGAATGTAATCCTTACCTGATAGCTCTCATTGTGTATAGTTTACTGATGTTACAGAAGAGCCTTTTATTGGACTAAAAAGTGGGACTGTTGGGGTGATCTGTGCACTGTGTAAAGGTTGTCTTTTTATTGGTCAAGTTTCTTTAGGCTCAATTACACTGGAGGTGGTTGATCACATGTAGGGAGGAGGTACATGGGCAGGAAATACACTGTGATGTATGCTTGCCCCTGATTGGCTGTAGGAGGCATGCTGGCAGAGAGTGTGTCAGGATATTTGCTTGCCCCTTATTGTAGCTGATGGGAAATACTCTGGCCTTATGGATTTGCCTTTTTAAGCCTCTGCAAAATGTTACCCATTGCCATTTTCTGGGAACCAGGAATGGACCTGGCCAGAGTCCATCATCCTGGCCAGTATTTAATTAAAGCTTGCTTTGAATATGTCTCAAAACAAAACAAAACAAAACAAAAAAACAACAACAACAACAACAAAAACAACACCACCAGCACAGAGGGCTCTCCTGAGAAATCAGCCGGAGCTAAAGCAAGGGAAAAAGAGGAAAGGGACTTACTTCTAGTTCAGGGGCTCCATATCGTCTCTGCAGAGCATCTGAGCTTGCCCGTGTTGTTGATGTCAAACTAGGAAAAAAAAAAAAAAAAAAAAAAAAAGACCAGGAACACAGTGAGGGGCTGCCATCTGGAATGGAGCGGAAAGCTGCCTGGCTGGGCGAGCCTCACAGGTGCCACAACTGCTCCTCACTCAAGTGCTACAGTCACTTAATAATTCATCTTTACCTTTCTTTTCCCCCCTCTCTATTGTTTTCTCTCTCTCTCTGGTCTCACTTAGAGTTATGAGAGAACCCAGAGGAGAAAGAAGACCCTTTGAAAGTTGTTGAAAACACTGCTAGCCTGCTTTGCTCTTTTAAATCTAGGCACTGTAGCACAGCTAGCACAGTGCCTGCATAGTGCACCCAAAGGTGTGGGTTCAGTTCCCAGCACCACGTAAGCTGGGTGTGGTTATACAGACCTGTAATTCCAGACTTGAGAGAGAGGGACACAAAGATTAGACATGCAAGGTTATCCTTGACTACACAGTTTATTCAAGATTAGCCTGGCCTTCAGGAGACTCTATCCAAAAATTTTTTTCCACCTTTCCTCCACATCTAGAGGTAAACTGATATGTAACATTGACTCACAAAGGTAAAAGTGTTTATTTCTCCCTTAAATAAAAACATGGAAGCGTTTTAAACAAACAGATATATTCAACACTTAACCAACTTCATACATTCATTTCACAAACAATTCCTCAGGCCATGTGCGTGGGTGGCAGGCCCTGTTCTGAGCACTAGGGGCTCTTTGGTGAAGATGCAGCCACCCTGCCCCACGCAGAACCGAGCTTACAAGGACACGAGGGTGACTGCTGTTGCTCAAGAAGCAAGGCTCCCAGTGGACAGGAAGAAATTAAGATTCATGTCCACCAAATCAACCCCAGGAAGCAACAGCATCTTGTTGGTTCCCTCTCACTCTTGGCCAAGGAGAAAAAGAGCTCAGCAAGCTGCAGGGAAGCGACAGGAAGCCTCGAGGGGGTCCTCTGGGATGGGGCTACACATGTCAGTGCTGTGCCCTGCGGTGAAGCATGGTGGAGAGAGAAGAGCACCTGAGTGGTGCCATCTCTCACCGCTCAGAGAACAGCTAATGCAACACAGGCTGTTCAGGGTCTCTGGATCCCGCCCGCAAATGCCCAGGTTCCTTGTAATCACTCACCGAGTCTTCAGTACATTGCCTTCCCTCTACAAACTACTGCAACACCCCAACCTCTGCCACATGCTCAGAGCAAAGCTGGGCGCAAGTGCTTCCTGAGATCGTGTTGCAGTTCACAGCAGAAATAGCCAAAGTCCCACGAGTCCCAGGAGATCCCAAGAAAGTCCCAGACTATGCTGGAGATCACACACCTCTATTAACCCTAGGAAATTGACAAGGCAGGCCCAGGACACGTCATGCCTCCGTCCAGCCTTTGTGTGACACAGGTCAATCATGTCCCCACAATGCTGTGTGGTCAGTGATTCATGACTATCAAAGGAGAGCAGAATTCTGGGGGCACCGGGGGAGGCCGCCCCATGCTCCTGACGCATAAAGAGTTCTGGCTAGCTGCTGAAGTGGTGGCAGGATTTCTAAAATAAAAAAGCAAATCACCACCATTCCTTTCTTCTTAAATAAGAGCAGCAGGTCCAGAATATGCCAAATGAACACTCCTCCTTAATCTGCCATTTTTTCTCAGCTTAAGCCAATCTTTACCAGAACACCATACCTGTTCCACACGACACGCTGTATTGCTGTGAGCATCCTACTTTGAATGAGGAAGTTGTTTAGCATTTAATATAGATTCTTAGCTTTCCCACTTGTATATTCAGTGGGTATTTTCCTAGATGGCTTAAATACTAAAGTTTTTTTTTTCTTTTCTGTTAAGAAAAACTAAAATGAAAATAAGCAAGGAATACTTTGTAACACAAATGCTTCCCAATGATCTACTTGTGCAGGTCACCCAGCTTAGCATCCTGTCCCAGCAAGAGAAAGCAACTAGAACAGAAATTGGTACTAAAAAGTTGGCTATTGCTGTGACAGACCTGACCATGTTCTTCTGGGAAGGGTTGTGAAGTATTTGAAACTTTAGGTTAGAAAGGCAATTAAACGTTCAAAGCTTAACTGATTAACGTAGGAGGGCCCACCCACTGTGTGCAGTGCCACCCTGGGCAGATAGGTCTGTGTAAGTACGCTGAGCAAGCCACGAGGATCAAGCTAGTAAGCAGCATTCTTCTGTGGTTTCTGCTCCGGTTCCTGCCATGAGTTCCTGCCCTCATCTCCCTTTATGATGCATTACAAGCTGTAAGGTGAAAAAACCCTTATTTGGTCACTGTCTTAGTTAAGGGTTCCCCTACTGTGATAAAACACCGCCATCAAAACAACTCGGAGAGGAAAGTTTATTTCAGCGTCCATGTCATTGTCCTTCGTTGGAGGGGAACCACTCAAACAAGGTAGAAACCTGGAGACAAGATCACATGCAGAGGCCACGGAGGGTGCTGCTTACTGGCTTGTTCTTCCTGGCTGGCTCAGTTTGCCTTCTGAGAGTACCCAGGCCCACCTGCCCAGGGGTAGTCCTGCCCACACCGAGCTGGACCCTCCCATATCATCATCAATGAAGAAAACACACCACAGGCTTGCCCACAGCCCAAGCTGGTGGGGACATTTTCTCAACTGAGGTTCCCCTTCCCAAATGACTATCTTGAGTCTAGCCAGCTGTGGTTTTCATCATGGTAACAGAAAGAAACCTAGAACACTCTCAGAAATCATGAGCCAAAATAAATCTTTCCTCCCTAAAGACTTTTTTTCTAACTATGTGACTATCATCTCTCCACATATCTAGCAAAAGAGGCTTAGCCCAAGTCTCCTGAAGCCTAAGTGGAGAGCTGCAGGAATGCACTCCATCCTTCACAGGTACAAAGGACTCCAGGGTCTAAGCCAGTTTGACAGCTTTAGCTGGAAATAACAATATAGCAATCTGAACCTGTAGACGAAGGAAGGATTAAGAACTTTGTGATGTCCAGTGGAAGCTGGACTTAGTTACAGGATTCAGGAGAAGGTGGGAAGGCTGGACTAACAAAGCAAACTGTTATGGAACCTGGGCAGCCATCTTGGGGTCCTGGCTGTGACACTCCTTCACAGCAGTAACTCCTCAGCACCAGGTGGGGTCTCTAGAGAGCACACAGCCCAGGAAAAAAAGGTTCAGATAACACAGAGTAAAGTGTATTCCCAGGAAGTGTCCGGAGGACCCAGGGCAGACATGATGCCTAAGGAAGTATTTGGGGGTGGTGCAGGAGCCCATAGAAAACCGAGAGAAGCTGAATAGGCCAAGCTTTCAATATTACAAAATGTAATCCCAGACAATCCTGGGTCTTACACAGAACACTGGTGACTTTTTTTCCCCTTGTAATCTGCAAACTACCTGGTGTTCTAGCAGCATGTCCTCTCAAGGCCCTAAGAAGTCTGAATCAGAGCCTTGTGATCTTGAAGCCAAGCCATTTGTTTATAACAGTCTGCACACTGACGCCTCCTGATGCTGCAGAAGGGAATTACAACAAGCATCAAGCTACAGACACCACATGATGTGAGCCAACTCCTGGAGTGTGTTCAAGCCAGCGAGTTACAGAAGCACCCACGTGCAACTGGGCTGCTGCTTTTCTCTTTCCTCCACTGGCCACTCCAGTTCTGCAGTGTGATTACCAGCACTCAGTAATATCATTTGCTGTTGGCATTTGGACAGATTTCTAAAACGCAGCTGTCAGCTTTGAAAGTTGGCATCTTCGGGGAGCATCTGTGCGGCCTCAGTTCTTAGAGACCATCTCTCTCAAAAGCTATCTTTCTGTTTCTGTTTGGTTTTTGTTGTTGTTTTGTTTCTGTCATGCCAGGGATTTGATCTACGGTTTTATACATATAGAACTGCACGCAAATTCATTTCCACTATGCTAAGCCCAAACTTAAAAGTGATTTTTCTTTGGGGGTGGGCTGGGAGTTGAGAACCACTGTGAGAAGCTGTGGTGGCTTATGAGCTCTCTGGAAATGGCCACTGACTTGAACCTTTCTTATTGCTTATGCATGTGTGTGTATCTGTGGGGGGGAGGGGGGACACACATGTGTGGATGGCTTTGCCACTGAGCCACATTCCCAGTCCTAAAAGTGACTTAAAACAAAACAAAGCTGGGGTTTGCTAAGTTTCTAAGGCTAGCCTCAAACTTTTAATCCTCCTGCCTCAGCCAATGGCATTAGCTGGGATTACAGATACTCCAAAGTGAGTCTTCACAACTCTTAGGAGCAGGAAACAAATCTGAGTAAAAATTCCGTACTGTGAGACCCCACAACTGCCCATCTATGCAATGGACCCAGTAGGACTCTGCTGTCATCCCATTGATGGTCGCAGTAAATCTAAACCTCCAGGCTAGCAAAGGGACAACTACTGCCTCCCTCGCCCCACAACCCCAACTTCAGTGGACACCGTTTAACTTTCAAAAACAAGTATTTCATTCTGCTAAAAACCCTTATAATTTCCTCTGATAATGCAAAATATGACAAAGAGAAACCCTATCTCACTGCAAATGAACACACAAACCAAAACACCAAAAACACCACGAGTTTGGTTTGTCTCCTCCTGGGAGTTTCTAGGCTTTTCATTTGCTTGTTTTTATAAAGATTTATTTATGAGTGTGAGTGTTTTACCTGTAAATCTGTCTGCGTACCACATGTGTGCCTGGTGGACACAGAGAAAAAAGCACCTGAACTGGAGCTTAGTTAGAGATGGGTGTGAGCTGCCATGTGGTGCTGAGACCTGAACCTGGATCCTCTGCCAGAGCAGCAAGTGCTCTCAACCCCTGAGCCAACTCTCCAACGCCTCCGCCCAGGAATTTTTATAAATACAACTGTGTTTGATTTCTTAAAGGGAGGGCTGGAGAGATGGCTCAGAGGTTAAGAACACTGGCTGTTCTTTCAAAGGTCCTGAGTTCAATTCCCAGAAACCACTTGGTAGCTCATAACCATCTATAGTTGAGTTCTGGTGCCCTCTTTGGGCATGCAGGCACACATGCAGGCAGAATACTGTACAAATAATAAATAATTTAAAAAAATAAAAGATTTCTTAAAGGAAATGAGCTATACATAGCTTAGTAATAACCTACTGTTCTCTTGGCTAACCAATATTCTTGACACTTTTGCTTATTTTTATTTTGTGTATGAATGTGTGTGTAGTGTCCTAGAGTCCAGAAGAGGGTGTCAGATTGCCTGGAGCTACTTCTGCTGTCAGCTGCCAAGGTACTGAATCCAGGGGCTCTGGAAGAACAGTCGGTGCTGGAGCTGCTGACTATCACTGCAGCTCCACTCACTGACATTCTCACATGCTGGTTTGCTTTCTGTGGTAAGTACCATGACATGAAGCAACCAGGGCAGAAAGGGCTTATTTCATCTTACACTTCCACGTCACAGCCCAACAGTGAGGAAGTCAGGGCAGACTTCTCAGTCAGAGTTCTCAAGGCAGAAACCTGGAGGCAGGAGCTGAAGCAGAGGTCACGGAGGAGTGCTGCTTACTGCTGTGCTCCTCAAGGCTTTCTCAGCCTCCTTCTGAATACAACTACCTGCACAGACCCCCAGTGAGCTGGGCCCTCCCACATTAATCAAGAAAATGCACTGTAAGCTTGCCCACAGGCCAATCTGATAGGATTACTTTCTCAATGTAAGCTTCTTTTTCAGATTACTCTAGGTTCCTCCAAGCTGACAAACAGCTAGCCAGCACACAACCAGCAGGGAAAGTAGTTGCACGGGGTATGGGCTTACTGGAACTGACCACTGAGTTGAATCCTCCTCATTCTTTTTAAATTTTGTGTCTGTGTACATGCATACGTGTGTGTACGTACATGTCAGAGGAAGATGGTGGCTGTCTTCCTCAGTCTCTTCCCACCATCCTCTCTTGAGACAGGGTCCCTAACTGAACCTAGAGCTTGAGTTGGGCTGCTGTCCACACATCAGCACTAGGTTAGCGGTATGCGTGACCAAGCTCAGTTTTCATGGGCACTGGAGAGCTTTACTGACCGCACCATCTCCCCAGCCTCACCTCTCCCTGCTTCAGTAGAGCAGGCACTCAGCAGACAACTGATGGAACTAAATGTCAGAACAGACCTCTACCAAGATTCCTTCTGACGTAAGGAAGACTGTCACGTGACACTGGCAGACTGGGGAGCAGTGTTGAAGAACCATCCCTTTAACTACATGGCGCACGAGCAAGCGTTCCCTGGCTGGGTCACAGTTCTGAGCAAACGCACTGTGTAGGCCCTTGCTGGCCCTTCCTCTCAGCAGGATTTGTTAGAGAGCCTGTCAGTGTGCTCAGACATTTTATTTATACAGGCTGGCACCACCAGGATTGTTTAGTTTCAGCAAGAGGAAAGTTATAATGTGCCCACAAGTTGAATTTCTTATACACGGAAACAAAACATAAAACACACTGAAGTAAAACCCAATTCTGGAAGGCTCCTGTCAAAAGGAGGCTTCATTATCAGTAAAATATGGACCCAGAATAGGGAACCAACCATTTCCAGTCTTACTTTTCTCTCCAGCAACCTTTGAAGTATTTTTTAAAGTGGAGTCTCCTCTGGCACAGGCATGTGAAACAGCCTGCTTACATTACACATTTTCCATAGACCCTGGAGATGCCACCTGGCCTACTTCACAGCATTGCGGTTTCAGCGCAGAGAAGAGGGACGGTTCTGGTCTTCACTGGATGCTTAGAACAACCAACCTTTCTCTCCACTGCTAACAAACCAAATGCTAAACCTTGGATTAGAGTTTTGCCAGAACACCCTGCATATACTACATTTTCATCTTCCTCCCTGTATGCTCTCTTACTCTTCAGAGATGACATAGCAACTACTCTTCAAAACTGTCTTTTAGACAAAACATGCACCTACCCCATTCCCCCATACAATGGAGTACTGAGTACATGATTTCACCTAGGAGACCATGTAGCAACCCGCTCTGTCACTTCTGGCTATGTTTCTCTTATGGGCAGGGTCTGAAGCGTAAATAACCTTCCCTTTACTTTTAGAGCTTGCAAGTTTAATTTCAAAGACTCCTAGGACTTACCATGAATATGAGATGCACACAATGAGGAGAATAGTGCCCAGCCAGGTCACCATGTTTTCGTCTCTACGCAAGTCTTTACCAAAGTCAGGCACACATATGGTGACATTCTTCCCGTGTTCATCTAGGACTGTAAATAGCACAAAGCAAACACAGTCATGCTGGAATGCCTACTGGACCTGACAGCACCTCTCTGGGAAGATGCAGATAGCTCTGGCGTGACCCCTCCCCAACACTAAGCCCTTCACATTGGGAATGCCTACTCTAGAGTCTAAGTCTTCACAGAATACACTTTTGCTAGTTCAAAACACTTGCTCTCCATATCAGCACCCATGAGGAACAAGCACCCCCTCTGTGTTCCAGTTAAGTGTTCAAGGGTGTGATAACTTAGTCACTCTTGCTCTTTTCCTATATTAAACAGAAAACAGTAAAGACAAAGTTAGATTCATTTTTAAAAATTATTATTGTTATTATTAAAAAAAACAAAACAAAACAAACAAAAAAAAAACACCTGGATCCACAAGCCTCTGAAGGGAGGGGCAGAGCACAGGTCCCCTGGTGTGAGCAGCGACTTAGAGATGGTATAACGGTTCCTAAGCTTTAGACTGGTCACTACAGACCGCATAAGGGACACAGCTTCTTTCAGCCTGTGACCTGGAAACCCCCTGAGGTAGTTGGAAACTTTAAGAAATAAGTCAAGAAGCTAGATATAAATGTTTTTACAATAATTCTCTCAGTAATGTTTTTTTTTTTTAACATAGTGCTTCAGTTAGGATTATCTAGCTGATCTGATTGCCAACTTGACCCCCAAACAGGGAAGTACAGAAATCATTCTACAAACACACATTCTGTTTGAGGGTAAACTGAAATTATCCTAGAATTCACCTTGAAAGGGCAAATATAAGCATATCAGCTATGGTTTAAAAACTCTTTATTTTTCAGGCCAGTAGAGGAAATGATTTTTTTAAGATGTAAACAAAATATAACATTTATATTTAGTTAGTACTACTTAAAATTACAAATAAAAGTGTTTTACTGTTTTTGGGAAATACTTGCTATTTAAAAAAATACTATGAACAAAACCTTCGTTAAGTTAAAACCAGAGATTAATATATAAGCAATTGTAAAAGACAGTTTTAAGTAACTGGGTCAGGCCTGAGCTTTTATATATGTGATTACGCTCAGGATAAGCCACACTCACTGTAAAACCTCCAGTTACTACTTTGCACCATTACTGTGAAGACAAGACCTTGACTGAACATGGTGACATGTGCCTATAAATCCCAGCACTTAGGAGGCCAAGTCCGAAGAATACCAAATTCAAGGCCAGCCCGGGCTACATAGTGAGTTCTAGGCTAATAACCTGTATCTAAATAATCATTGCATTTGTTTTCTAAGTTAACAACCTCTATGTTCTATTCATTGAGACTACATTTACTTGATTTATAGAAGATCAAATATACCTGAACATTCATACATTTCTATATTTTATATGTAGATCACAAAAGTGATAAAGATAAAATATAAATATCTAGAAAATCAATATGAAAATTTGGCCATTTGTTCTTAAGGCTTGGGGTTCACAATACCAAGTTAAAATACAATGCTACTTTTGTAGATTAAAATATTACTGGTGTGGTGGGAACATACCTTCAATCTTAGCACTTGGGAGGCAGTGACAGGTGGATTTTTGTGCTTTTGCGTCCAGCCTGGTCTACATAGGGAGTTCTAGGTCAGCCAGGACTATGGAACCCTGACTTTAAAAACTTTCAAAATAATCACTGTAACGATTTTACACTAGTAACAGCATTTGCTGTGTGCTAGCAACTGTTCTGTCTGATGAACTGATGCACACATCATGGGCATTTTCACTGCATTCTAAAGACCACACGTAGACCAGAGCTCAGAGAGTCTGGTCCAAGGGTCATGTTCCTTTCTCTGTGTTGTTCTCTCTGTGAATATATGTCATCTAAGACACTGACATTTCCTGCCAGCCCAGGTTCAAATTGTGCCTAGTGCTTCCCTTAACTTCATGCTCGTCTCACTTCCTCTCACTGTCAGAGAATAGCCTCCTGATGTAGGAAAAATTGATAACAAAAAAATCAAAACAAAATTAAGCCAATAAAACAGAATAAAATAAAGTGGTTCTTGACAGTGCAGAACCACAAAAGCTGATCTCTGCTCATGTTTCTTTTGGCACAGCAGGGAGACTCAAAAAAGGTTGGGGAACTTTGAGAGAAGGCTCAGTGGTAACCAGTTGCTGCTGCTGTTGTACCCATGTCGTGTGGCTCACAGTGGCCTGTAACTTAGCTTCCAAGAATCACATGCTCTCTTCTGGACCCCTGCGTGCCTGCACAGATGTGCTCATGCACACAATTACAATTAAAAAATAAAATAAAAAATTGTAAGAAGAAATTTTCATTTTCGCTGTTGAAGACTTTATTTAATGAAAAAGCCTCCATCATCTTGCTTCTGCGCTTTATCGAATCCTCAGTAGCTCAGCAACAGCTCATTTCTGGGGAATGAAGATGTGCGCGCCATCAGCACACACCTCTGGACAGGCTTACCGACTTCTTCAGGCTTGCTGGTCAGTGCTGAGAAGGTGAGGTAGGTGACATAGCAGCTTATGAGCCCTGACTGCAGCACCCCAGAGTGCGGCTGCCCTAGGAACGAGAGACAGACAGAAGATAGGCTTGAAGTCTCGGCAACAAGACACCACACCTCCACCAATGGATGAAGCTCCTTTAACTTAGACAGCCATTGCCAGAGAAAAGAGGACCCTAACCAAGTGTTTGTCCCAGAAACAACACAGCAAAAACTAAAAACGGGTGGGGATATGCCTACCCTAATACTGCTATTTTAAAGATGCCAAATTCTGTCCAACTTCTCCATAAACAACGCTTCAGAACTTGTAACATATGCAGCACAATGCCCAGACCATTGAGGGCTTTTAAAAAATTGTATGTATGTATGTATGTATGTATGTATGTATGTATGTATGTATGTGTGTATATGTATATATGTGTATATGTATGTATGTATGTGTGTGTGTGTATTTGTGTATGTGCGTATATATGTATGTGTGGGTGGGTGTATGCATGCACCAAGTACCATAGAGTGGAGGTCAGAGAACAGCGTGCAGGAGTCAGCTCTCGCCTTCTACACTGCGGGTCCCAGGGCTTGAACTCAGGTCCTCAGGCTTAGCAGCAAGTGCCTCTACTTGCTGAGCTTTCTCTCAATCCCACTCCCCCTGATGTTTATAACGTTAGTTCATAAATCACAGGATCAGGAAAAAAAATCACTGTTGTTATTTAGCTTAGTGCAATAGATAAATTTCAGAGAACACTGGTTGTCGATTATACAAGGTCATTAGATAACTATGAAGCACAAGCACTTAGCTGTCACAAAACAAAAACAAAATAAACAATACCAAATAAGAAACCACTTTGGCCACACCAAGTACAAGACCTGGTCCAGGCTAAACAGAAGAGCTATGGGACATGACATTCACTGGGAGAAAGTTATAATTTTAAGGTACAATTTAATGTTGGAATCATTTGGAGTCACTACAGAATCTGGCAACAAGGGGTCTCCCTTTCCTGAGATTTTCAATCACTTGTTAAAAGGATTCATTCACGCTTCTTTCTGGTTAAAATTCCTTCTCAAATTATCATTTTTCAATTATAATTATCCATAGAAGTATTGCAATAGGTTTTCATAATGCTGATCTTTGGAATGGGAATAAGACACCCTTAAAACTAATGGCATTAAGCAAAATATTTCAAAATGTTATGCCTGTTTCAGAAGGTGAGATTGACCAGAGGAGATTCTAGTCATCTTACCCACAGCGGCTACTAGCTGTTTCTTTTTTCCTTGAAGGGGATGAGTCTTACATAGCCCCGACCAGCCTTAAACACCCTATGCAGTCAAGGCTGGCTTTAAACTTCTGATCCTTCAACTTTTATTTCCCAAGTACTGTGATTACAGGCACGTGCAACCATGCCTGGCTTTTCAAATCTACTATTTTGGAAAGGATTCAAAGGGGCTATACATTTATTGTCCATACTCTTTTCCTATCCAGAAGTCTGAATGGCCTGTGCAGATTAATCACCTATAAAATAAGATCCTTTAAGAAACACCAGACTGGGGACATTTTTATAACTCTGAAGACAGCATGGCTTCAGCATGCTCACTTAAGAGGTCAGAGGTAGTTTATTAATGAGAATTCTTGAGAGGTCAGGGGTAGCTTATTAATGACAGTTCCTACCTCTACTCACTAAGGTGTTTTCAAGGCCCACTGTCTCCTCCTTTGTGGCTCTGAACTAGCCAGAACCAGGCTCAAATTCCGCTGACTTCACTGAAGCAGAATCTGCTCATGAGACTGGAAGGAAACAGGCTAAATTTTCTTCTCTCCTGGCTCATGGGCCAGGGCTGTTCTGGGTTGCTACACACTTGCCCAAGACGGTGCCAGGAGCAGCTCCTTCTGGGCCCTGTGATTCAGATTTTACCAGGACACATCAAGCCACATTTACAAATCTCTTGCTTAACAGAGACTAAGCACATTTCCCATTTAAAGGTTCCCTGTAAAGTACTGTCTATCTTTCTACTTATTGGCTTAAGTTGAGATCTTTCTGGACACAAAGTAAACCCTCACCTTCAATGAACATGGAATATGAAGAGGAGGCTTGAGTCCCCTCCACAGGAAGTTAAAGAATGATGTGGGCTTTCAAAAAATAAATAAATAAATAGATAGATAGATAGATAGATAGATAAATAAATAAATAAATAAATGAATAAATAAATAAATAAATAAATAAATAAATAAATAAATGGAAGAAAGAAAGAAAAACCAACCCACTAGGTTTTGCTCAAAGTCACAAAGGAAAAACACATTTTGAAGAAGACAAGCTATGCTTACGGTTCTGGACACAGGGCAAGATGGCTGCCAGTGAGATGAGCATGCACAGGCCACCATGTGCTCCCAGGAGAATCTTGTTGTCGGTGCAGCCATCCCACCGTGTGTAAAACACTCCCATCAGAATCAAGCCTCCGGCAGCAACAGAGTACATGAGGAGTGTCGCCAGGACCAGAGAGGCGTACCACAGCTTATTACTGGCAGTGCCTGCAGTCCTGTTTCTCCGGGAAGGAAGCAAGCGAGGTGGGGAGAGAGGAAACAAGTCAGCAAAGGCTTCTCTCCTTTGGACCTTTCCCTCCTCAGGTTCTGACTGACAGGATCAACCCCAGCAGGGACACTGGTAGCACAGATCGGAAGACACTTTGAGCAGTGGTTACACTTTACCTCAGGAGAGAGTTCTTACAGTTATGCAGACTTGTTGGCTTAGAATTATCTCTAAATATGAGTGTGCTCATCAACTAAAATGAACATCCACCAGCTTTATCCTAGCGCACCTCCACTCTGGAGATGCCCTGGGGACACAACAGCAGCACTGAGGTATAAGGCAAAGACGGTACTTCAGTGGCGTAGGCTTTGAGCTTTCTCTGTGAGTGCTGAGCCTGGAGTTGCCATGGCCTCTCACTCCAAGTGCCACCAGCAGCTCCTCTGACGCCACCTTCTCTTAGAGGCGAAGCAGACAGCTCTGCACACAGGAGCCTGAGCAGCTCAGTTCTTCTCTCTCTGTACAGAAAAGAGAGCCTACGACAGGACCCACCTCTCCAAACTACTATGAGGAAATGCTAGGAAAGAAGAGTTACACTGAATAGTCAGGGAAAGTAGGGTTGAAGATACGCGCAGTGCTTAAGAGCACTCACTGCTCTTGTAGAGGACCCCCGCTCCCACACCAGGCTGCTCACACCTGCCCATTACCCCAGGGAATCCGATGCCTCCAGAGTACCTGCACTCACATCCACGTACTCCCATACAGACATGCTCACATACACATAGCTTAACAGGTCTTTAAGATTACGGAAAGACAAGCTGAACTGGGCGCTAGGGAGACAGCTCAATCAGAAAAGTGCTTGTCTTACAGGCAGGCCAACCTTTAAAAGCTGGGCGCGGAGGCATGTGCTTGTGACAGTAGCACTGGGGAGGAGAAAACAGCAGATTCCTGGTATGGCCATCTAGTCTAGCCTGCTTGCAGAGCTCCAGCCCAAAAGGTGGGCAGCATTTGAAGAATGACAACTAAAGCTGCCCTCCGGTTTCCACATGCATGCACACGCGTGCACCCCATAAACATTAATATGCACATACATGCACACACAAAAATGGGAAGGGAAGGGAAAGGAAGGGAAGGGCAGGGGAAGGAAGAGGAAGGGAGGGGAGGGGAGGGGAGGGGAGGGAAGTACCATAAAGAAACTAAGAGAGGAATCTGATTTGTAGTTTTTATAAATATTAATAAAGGAATAAGTAAGATTAGTGGTTATATAATTCTTCAGAAAGTTTTCAGAACAGAGAGAAGGGTGTTTATAAATGTCAAACATGGAAGACAGAGCAAAGGAGGACTGGCTGATCGAGGGTCACCTGCCTCATGACTCAGCTGCAACCACACTCCATCAGCCTTCAGAGAAAGCAACATGCATAACATTTCCAGAGAGCTACAAAATGTTCAAGCAACACAGCCAAAATGCTTTCACAATGAAAGGTTTCTCTCCCCAGAGATGGAGAAAAGAGAAACGGAAGCCAAGATGATAATGGGCATTGTATTCCCGACACTAAGCCAGGCACTCCGATGATCTCAGAATTACCCCATCACAAAGGAAAGGAGAGGACAAAAAACTTCTGGAGGCAGAGCACAACCAGCAACAAGGAGACAAAGTGAAGTACACACCCACATGTGAACACTGGGCTGGTGTAGTGACAGGGGCCAGCCTGCTCCTCCCTGTCTTTGAGTTGGCATTGTAGTTTTTTGGTTTTTCTGACTGAAAAGCTTCTCTTCCCCTTAGCTCCAGACTCATCTCCCTCACCATCCTCCACGTGGGAAGTCAGCCTGGCACATCAAGATGACTCCAGGCTCACACCCTTCTCCTTTAACTTCAGATGCTCTTGTTATTTGAGGGAAAAAGAGAAAACACGAGACCCTCAGGCCCTCTCTCCCCACTTCCACATCCTGACCTCCCCCAGACCCGTCCCGCTTTGAACCCTGCTCAGATTATACCAAAATCTGACCAGTTACACAAGCTGGCTCGTAGCTCCACCCCTCAACTATGAGCTCAACTACAGCAGCCTGCTTGGTATGCACCTAGGGCCTTCACTAATCTTTTTTTCTTTTTTAATAAGAAAAATTCAGTTACATTGTTTTCTTCAAAACACTTCTACTCTCCCAACATTTTATTTAAAAACCAAAGCTTTGTTGTATACTTGAGCATATTACAGATATATGCCTAGGAGTGGTATAGCTGGATCTTGAGGTAGCACTATTCCTAATTTTCTGAGAAAGTGCCAGATTGATTTCTAAAGTGGTTGTACAAGTTTACACTCCCACCAGCAATGGAGGAGGGTTCCCCATTCTCCACATCCTCTCCAGCATGTGCTGTCACTTGAGTTTTTGATCTGAACCATTCTAAGATGGAATCTCAGAGTCATTTTGATTTGCATCTCCCTGATGACTAAGGACATTGAGGATTTCTTTAAGTGTTTCTCTGCCATTCGATATTCCTCTATTGAGAATTCTGTTTAGCTCTGTACCCCATTTTTAATTGGATAACTTGATTTGTTGCTGTTTAATTTCTTGAGTTCTTTATATATTTTGGATATTAGCCTCTGTCAGATGTAGGGTTGGTGAAGATCTTTTACCAGTCTGTAAGCTGTTTGATGACAGTGTCCTTTGCTTTTCAGTTTCATGAGGATGGCTCTTTGATCACCACCCCCTGAGGTTGGGGCAGCCATACTAGGCCACAGAGGAAGACAATGTAGCCAGTCCTAATACACTGCTAGGGTCAGAGGGAAGGGGAGGAGGACCTCCCCTATCAGTGGACTGGGGGAGGGACATGGGAGGAGAAGAGGGAGGAAGGGCAGGATTGGGAAGGGATGAGGGAGGGAGCTACAGCTGGGATACAAAGTGAATAGATTGTAATAAAACAAACAAACAAAACCCCAAAGCTTTTAAGTCTAGAAATGCAGCACAGTGGTAGAGCACCACCCCAGCAGGTGTAATACCCTGGGTTTAAAAAAAAAATAAGAATTTACACTAGCTTTCAAAGACATCATGATCTGGCCCAGGACCATCTCTGATATCATCTTTCCTACTCTTCCTACGCCACTGAGCCCCAGAAACAGATATCTCTCTGTTCCTTAAACAAGTGCAGCAAGCTTAGGTCTGAGCAGGGCCTCCCACAGGACAGCCTACTCTCCCTCCTGCACCCTTGACAGCGTGTTTTGCATGAATGAGCCCTTCATATATGTGCACAATTCTGTGTTGAATAACTACTTCCCACTATGACACTATCAGCTTTACAAAGCAGGCGAGGGCCTGTTCCCAGCAAGGTTAGCAAAGCGGCGGCCACCGTGCTGCTCCAGCTTCACCTATGCTCTTGCTGGAGGATGTCCCAATCAGCGTGTGGCTACTCATTTTCCATTCACTGTGCCCATCAAAGTGTTGTCTGGCACACAATATTGTGAAAAGGTTGAGCACATGCTGAATGAGAAGCCCCAGGACAGGGAACAGAGTTCCAGGTGACTGGCAGGCTGACTGGCAGGGTCTAAGGACAAACGGGAAGAGGGCCCAGGCTGCAAAGGCTGGCTGGCTGAGGCCCAGTGAGAGGCAGGGCCAAACTAAACCTAATAAGGCGAATTTAAAACCAGGAATGCTTTCAACCTAAGTTCTCAAGAGCAACACCTGACTATACTAGCCACCTCTGTTACTTCATCACAGCTACTCATTGTGGCGCGTGAGGCGGTAGGCAGGCGTGGGTCACTTATGGATGTTTTCTCCTTTCACCACGTGGGGCCTGGAGATCCATGGGGTGGGCATCAGGCTTGGTGGCAAGTGTCTTTTCCAACTCAGCCATCTGGCCAGCACCTGTACCTTCCATTACTTCAACTGTATGATAGAACTTACATGTCAAATTGTGAATGAGACTTAGAAAGTGAAAACTAAAACAAAAACATAACTATTAAACATCCAATTCAACCAACCGGACCATTTTACAGTACAAGATCTGGAACATCTGGGGTCAGAGAGGTCAGGAAACATTGCTCTGAGTGACATTCCAGAATAGGGAGGGTCAAAGGTCTGTGTGCAGCTGGTTTGCAGGTCCATGGCATGTTTACCTTGTAGCTTTTGGGATCTTCTTTTTTGATATATTTATAAAGAAAAGAAGAGAAAGAATGAAGTCCCATCTTCTTTCTAGGCCAGGCCTGTATCAACTTTACTTAAAGCACAGAAAAGGAAGGAAGAAAGGAAGGGAGGGAGGGAAGGAGGGAAGGAAGGAAGGAAGGAAGGAAGGAAGGAAGGAAGGAAGGAAGGAAGGAAGGGAGAGAGGGAGGGAGGGAAGGAGGGAAGGAAGGAAGGAAGGAGTTCGGGAGGGTGCAGGATCCCCTGAAGCTGGAGGTGCAGGGGGGACCAGCAGTTGCAAGCCGCCCTGCAAGGGTACTGGGAGTCCCTGGAAAAGCCCTGAGCACTCTGCACCACTGCACCGCCATCTCTCAAGCTGGCTGCAAAGCTCCTAAGCCGTTCTGATTGAGTGCTTTCTCCAGAGTCCTCAAAGTGGCCAAACTCTTCCAAAGGGCCACTAAACATTAATAATCAGTCCTAGAAAAAAAATGGCTCAAGAATCAGTTAAAGCACTCAAGGATGGAGGAAGCAGAAACATGCCCGGAAGAACATGCTGTGTAATGCATAAACCAGGATTCTGTATCCACGACACTCATATCTTACCATAAAACATACAATGTGAATATAAATTGCAGATCTTTTAGAGGAAGCCTTGATTTTGTCTAATATAATCATCACTGATGGTACACAGCACTGAGAGTTGCTGGTGAAAAGAGATACTCATCAGCTCCAATATATTCTACCTCATGGTTACTCTTCTACAGATAAGAACGTAGGGCCAAAGAAAAGTACAGCCGCCTGTAGCTGATCTTTAAGAAAACTCAAGACATGACCAGCACAAATCACTAAATTTTAAAGGTGACTAAAAATGTAGATAGCAAACAACAGCTCGCAGAAGGACACAAGTCAACCCTGAAAATCTGTAATTGCTGAGGTAAAACACCAAAAGTGGTGTAAATATCTTTTAAAGACTTATTTGTGTGTGTGCCTCTAGAAGAAGAAAGTCCAATCTGAAAGTGTAAGCTGTCTGGTAAGGGTTCCAGGAACCAAACTTGGGTCCTCCAGAAGAGGACCAAGTACTGTTAATCCCTGAGCCATCTCTCCAGCCCCAACCTTTAAAATCTGGTCCTACTTGGCTATACTTAATAAGTAATAAAACAGCTATCATTACACCGTGTTGCCACTGATGTGTCCCTACAACTGCCATGCCATCTCATTACCATCTCATTAGCATAACAAAAACAGAACATGTTCAAGCTGAAGAATATATTCAAAATAGAAAGTATTGAGAATGTTTGGACAATGTGTTTTGTCTTATTCAACAGAAAAATAAAATGTAAACTCATATGGCATTGTTGTGGGTTTGATTTTTTTCCCCCAAAATAAAGTATACAATAAAATGATGCCTAGAAAAATCTATAAAATAGCAGCCATGTTTCATATATGCCTAGAATCCTAGTACTCAGGAGGTAGAGGAAGGAGGATCATAAATTTACACCCAGCCCAAGCTGCAGAGACAGAGGGACAGAGATAAAGCAATAGCAATATAAAGGAGAATTACTTTAAAAGTAAAGAAAGTTAGTTCACTGGTCAACACTTGCCTAGTATCCAAGAGACCCAGACAGACCAGCAGCCTCACCAAACAAACACAACAGAGCAATGAAGAGCTTTCTTCACAACTGCAGGGTCTATCTGGCCTCAGCAGGACTGGATGCTTGCCTGAGTGACACTTCCTCAGAGTATCTCAACAAGAAAGAACTGACTATGAAGGCATTTCCCATTGGCCTGTGATATGGGTTCTGTTTTCAAGGCACTAAGAATCCATCATTTTATAGGCAAGACAGTTTCCCATGGCAGGACAGCAAGTTCTTCCAAGGAAGGGATCCTATGTGTCTTGAAAAATGGAGTTGGTGTTGGTTTTTGTTTATTTGTTTAAGAAGAGAACTATTTCATCTCAGATTCTTCACAGAAGAGCTCCTGCTCTAAAGCATTCATGGCTTTTGTACTTGCTTTGCTTTTTAACCTTGTAAAAGCGAAGCTAGACAATGCATATCCAAATTACAGCCACACATAGTCCACACAGGCAGGCACAAAAGGCACAAGCAAGATGGAGGGTACAGAGGACAGAAAACAGTATCAGAAAGGAGAAAATGCAAAGGCTCACTGAGGTGGAATCCAGGGCAGAGCCTCTCTCAGTGAGTGGTAGCATCCCTTTGACTCAGTGAGTGAGAGCTTTCCACAAAAATCACATACCAGTTCTTGTTCCATTTATGTGCAAACTCCACAATCAGGAGGAGCTGGATAGCAATGAAGATGAAGCTCCCTACAGTTCCCACGTAGCGCCAGGCTGCAAAACACCACCCAAAGGGACCTGAGGTGAGCACTGCATGTGTTAACAGAAAATAACACTTTTTATTCGCGTTCATTATGCTTCTAACACATGTAAGTCCCACACACCCACACAAGGTAGACACTAATCTCATACACACTTGTTAAACACAGATAAGCCTGGAAGTGAGTTGGTTCGATGCTTAGTGTCTCTTTGACAGAATCTACACTCTAGAGAAATGGGCCTCTAGGCAGGCTTGAAGGGAATTATTTTGATTTTGTTGACTGAGGTTAGACGATCTGTCTTAATTGTCAGGACCATTCCTTGAGCAGAGGAGTCTAGATTGTAAAACTAAAGAGTGGTCTGAGTAGCAAGCAGACATTCATTGCTCTCTTTCCTAGGCATGTGACCTAGGAAATGCTGCTTCAAACTCCTGCCGCCTTGACTTCCCTACCATGAGGTAGGCTCTAGAATGAGCCCTTTGTCCCTTAAGTTGCTTTTGTCCTCAAAGTTTATCACAGCAACAGAAATGGTAGTACTGAGACAGTTGGCAAAGACTTTCACACCATAAAGGGTACAACTGCAACTTGGATATCAGAGTCTGACCCTGGGGCATCCAAGCTGAATCTCATGCTGAACTCAATAGATGCAGGAGTTCACAGTGGCCCCTGATTCAAAAGCAAAAAAGAAATATTGCTAGAAAAATCAAAAGTTTAAATCTTAACAGGCAACGAGTCCTGACTACCCAGTATGGAAATGAAGTGATTAAGGGCTCAGGCCGACTTTTGGCTCTGCCACAAAATGATGAATGTGGAAGTCTGAATAGGAATGGCCCCCACAGGCTCATGTGTGAAAGCTTGGCCCATTGGGAGTGGCACTATTAGGAGGTGTGGCCATGTTAGAGGAAGTGTGTCACCATGGAGGTGGGTTTTGAGGTCTCCTATGCTCAAGCTCTGCCCAGTGTGGCACACAGTCTCCTTCTGTTGCCTTCAGATCAAGACGTAGAACTCTCAGCTCTGTCTCCAGAACCATGTTAGCCTGTATGCTGCCATGCTTCCTGCCATGATGATAATGGACTAAACCTCTGTAAGCCAGCCTGTTAAATGTTATCCTTTATAGGAGTTGCCATGGTCATGAAGCATCTTAACAGCAATGAAACCCTAAGAGAATGTGGGTTGTAGGCTGTCTATAAAAAGGATTAGAGCTGATCTGAAAACTCTTAGGTCACCTCTCTCTCCAGACAGTATCTCTAATATGCTAAGATATATATGAAAGTATCTTTGTGGAGAATAAAAACTAGTTAACAGTGTTACAGATAAAAGGAAGACTTAGATATGCCGTGTTTTAAAGCATATGAAAAACTGATAGAGCCCTAAAGATGTAGCTGGCCCTTCATATGGAAGGTATCTAGTAAAGTATAGCTGGTACTATAAACTGCCATCTCCACTAAAAAAGCAGATCGATTTGGGTTGAACGGAGTGATTTTTATCTACTTCAATTTAGATTCCATCCTAATTTTTTACCTGAGCTCAGAATATGGCATCCTGTCCTGTTTTAGTGGCTCCATAAGGATTATGAGTTATGTTATATAAATCACAGTGAGTTTAGAAACAGGCTAGAGAATGCCTCCCTTTCTAACTTTCACAACCAACAATTGTTTCATGCTGCCAGGTCTGTATGGTACTCAGACAGAACAAGGCAGAGACATTCTGATGTGCCAGATCTGTTTTCAAGCAAATACTCAAGGCCTCCTTTACTCTCCAAGCCAGAGAGTTTATTGTCCCAGTTGCTTAGCCAACAGAAGAACAGAACTTCTCATGGGCTTCCTGTAAGTACAGTAGGAGGAAGAAGAGGAGGGTAGGTAGGTAAAACTGCCTTTACAAAGCTCTTAGAAACTGTTGGAGCCAAACCCAGTGCATCACACTTGCTAGGCAAGCACAGTACCACTGAGCTAAAGCCCCAACACCTACATATTCTTTAATGCATAAAAGAATCAGTAGTGCAAAATATCGAAGACACTGGACCATGCGTATGACAAAATAACTGGGTAGCCTAGAGGACCCCAACTGTACCATTCAGAAAACTCTCCTGGTCCGGAATGAAGAATGCTCCTGAGCACATGGCTGCCAGCAGCAAAAGTTTAAAGAACCAAAAGCTGGAAGAGAAAAGAAAAAAGAAATATATTTAAATGATATTCAAAGATGGACAAAAGATCTCTTGAAAGGTAGCATGCCAGCCCGTGTTTCTGTCACTCGTAGTGTTCTCTCCAAATCAAGGGGACTTGATGAGAGACTGCAGAATGCTTTTTCCTACAATTAGGCACACTTGGCATAGCGTCTGAGTACAGAACTCTACTTCAGGGCAGGGTGGAAATGACCTGAGAGAAGGCTTTAGTAGAAACAATTTCTTATCATGGCACCAGGTATTATAAACAGCAGAGTCACTCTTAGGCTGTGGTATTTCTAAGATGCAGCCCATCTTCCCCAAATCACTGTCAACATTTTAACTAGCCAAATGTCAGCTAGTGCTGGTAAGTCGGTCTTAACTCCCTTGGGAGGACAGAAGACCTACCCGTTATGAATGTAGGCGCGGCAGTCTTTGCTGTTGTTGACTTTGAAAGTGAGCAGGCAAAACACAAAGAAGAAACAGGCCATTCCAAAGCAGACTCTGTACACTGCAGAATAGCCCATCAGGTTCTCACAGGTGTCACCAGCTTTAATGCCTTTACAGAAATCTTCAAAAAAGGGAATCTGCGGGAGAAAAAGATACAAAAGCTGCCTGTCAGAGCTGAGCTAGAGTAGCTGTGAGTGTCTGTTCAGTCTTACATCAAAATCCATGGTCAAAACAGCCATGTGCACAACGAAACCGAGACTGAACAAGGTTTTTCAGCTGGAACAATGGCTCGGTGGGAAGAACACTTCCTGCTCTTTCACAGGACCACGGTTCAATTCCTAGCAGCCAGTGTTGGCCTGCGGGGCTCTGTAATTGCAGTTCCAGTGACTCCAAGGCACGAGGTGCACACTTGGTGCACGGACACACATGCAGGCAGCAATACCCACACACAAAATATTTCAAGGTAAACGACTGTTTCTTAGGTTTCTTTTAACCCCTTTTTAAAGACACAGTCCCCATAAAAGCACCGCTCTATCTTTATTACTCCAGTAATAAAGATATTTCAGTATCAGAATTTCCATTTCCCTGTAGGATGTAGGTGTGTACTTCTTGAAATACACAATATCAAAACTGAGAAATTGCCTACAGAATCACTGCAAATTTCACTCCTTTCTACTAAAGAGTCAAGATTTAGATGGTAGGAAATTTTTATTCAATAACAAATAGAACTGTGTGTATACACATTTATACAACACACATATACACACACACAAACTCATGAAGTACTGTATACACACACATATATACACATACACAATGTTTTTATTTTATTTAAAGATTTAGGGCTGTGAATTAGGCTCAAATGGTAAAATACTTATCTACCATGCATAAAGCCCCAGGCTCAATCCTAGGCAACACATAAACACCAGTGAAAGTGATATACACCTGTAATCCCAGCACTCAGATGGTCTACCCTTTCAGCCTCTCAGTGTCTCCAGAGGTGCTGCCTAGAGAGAGAGAAGAGAAGAGGAGAAGGGAGGGGAAGGGAGAGAGAGGGAGGACACCAGAGAGGAAGAATATTTCTTGAACATGCTGCTATCTGGGTGGAAGGGAAGTTTAGCCAGAAAAGGGCAGAGCACAGAGGCAGAGACAGCACAAGCTTGATTGCCTTCACAAATATAGTTTAAGAGCATCACTCTTAGCAACCCCAGTGAGAGCGCCAATGAGAACCCCAACGAGAACGCCCAGTTACCTCTTGGAGCAGCAATGAAAAGTGGACACAAAAGCATGGGAAGCACACATACGGAAGAAGGGAGAGAAGCCATGTGCGTGGTTTCAGAAGGGAGAGAAGCCATGTGCATGTTTTCTGATTTTTTTTAAAGCTGGATTGTAATGTGAGTGTCCACCCACGTTCAAATCTTCAGCTGATGAAGCAACAGTATGACAGCGAGTCTTGACTCTCAACTTGATTACATTGAAAAATGCCTGCTATATCACTCCTAGACATATACCCAAAATATGCTCAAGTATACAACAAGGATATTTGCTCAACCATGTTCACAGCAGTTTTATTCGTAATAGCCAGAATCTGGAAACAACCCAGATGTCCCTCAATTGAGGAATGGATACAGAAATTGTGGCACATCTACATAATGGAATACTACTTAGCAATTAAAAACAAGGAAATCATGAAATTTGCAGGCAAATGGTGGGAACTGGAAAAGATCATCCTGAGTGAGGTATACCAGAAGCAGAAAGACACACTTATAAGTGGATAGAATATAGGATAAACACACAAAAATCTGTACACCGAAAGAAGCTATGCAAAAGTAGGACCTTGGATAAGATGATCAATCTTCATTCAGAAAGGCAAGGGGACAGACATCAGAAGAGGGATAAAACAGGGAATAGGACAGGAACCTACCACAGAGGGCCTCTGAAAGACTCTACCCAGCAGGGTATTGACGCAGATGCTGAGACTCACAGCCAAACTTTGGGCAGAGTGCAGGGAACCTTATGAAAGAAGGGGATAGGAAGACCCTGGAGGGGGCAAGAGCTCCACAAGGAGAGCAAAAGAACCAAAAAAATCTGTGCCCAGGGTTCTTTTCTGAGACTGATACTCCAAACAAGGACCATTCATAGAGATAACCTAGAACCCCTGCATGGATGTAGCCCATGGCAGCTCAGTGTCCAAGTGGGTTCCCTAGTAATGGGAACAAGGACTGTCTCTGAATGAACACAGTGGCTGCCTCTCTGATCACCTCCCCTTAAGGGGGAGCAGCCTTACCAGTCCACAAAAGAAAACAATGCAGCCAGTTCTAATGAGACCTGATAGGCTAGGGAAGGGGAGGAGGGCCTCCCCTATCAGTGGACTGGGGGAGGGGCAAGGGAGGAAAAGAGATAGGAAGGGGGCTACAGCTGGGATACAAAATGAATAAGTTGTCATTAATAAAAAATAAATTAATAAAAAAAGAAAAATGCCTAGGAGAGCAGTGAGGCACGCTTGTGCATGTGTATGGGAGTGGGGTTCCAGTGAGTTCATTCGAACTCTGATATAATGAATGAATAAATCCCTTGGTGTATTCTTAATACAATGGCATTTTGGGAGGTTCTAAACAGTAGAGAATGGAGCATAACTGGAAAAAGGAGGTAACTGGGGTCATATCTCTGGAATATATCTTTTTTGTTTTATTTTTGATAATTTCATATATTTTGATCATATTCTTTCCACTCCTCCAGTTCTTTCCAGATTCTTGCCCCCTCTCTACCCACTCTCTTGCAAATTATGCTTTCTCTCAATACAGAAAACCATGGAGTACAATTTGTGTTGACCAACTCTTCCTGAGCATTGAGCCTGCCTTAGAGTCTGACTGATATAGCCAATGACTTTCCCTCTCCCAGCAGCTATCAGCTGCACATTGCGGCTAGATGGGAATTTGTCCCAACTTCCCCTTCACCGTGCAGGAGTTTTGTCTGAATTAAGCTTGCCCATTCTGTCACAGTCGGGGAATTCATATACACTCTGCTCTCCTTTATCTGGAAAACCCATTTCCTTGGAGTCATCTACCAGCTCTGGCTTTGAACAATCTCTCTATCTCCTCTCCTGGCTTCATTGTGCCCTGACTTCTTCCTGTATGTTCCTTTTCTCTACTTCCTGTGCCATAACTGGTCCAGCTAAGTGACCACAAATCTTCGGAAACCATGAGCCAAAATGATTAATTCCTCCTTTAAGTTGTGTCTTTCAGAAGCGCACCAATGTAAATGGGGATGACAAACAAAAGAACTGCTTCAGAGCTCTAACCCCAAACAGAAGTCACCGCTAGGAATAGTACCGGTGACAGGAATGTTGCTTTACATCAGCAAAAACTAGATTTATAAAGCAGAACTTGACAACTTCACTTAGACCATTTCACTTATATATAACTTCTTTTTTAAAGGTTTATGGATTTAGCCAGAAGGTGGTGGTTGATGCCTTTAATCCCAGCACTTGGGGGAGGCAGAGGCAGGTGGATCTCTGTGAGTTCAAGGCCAGCCTGGTCTACAGAGTGAGTCAAGGGCAGCCAGGGCTACGAGATACCCTGTCTCAAAGAAAAAAAGATGTGTTTATTTTTATGTGTATTGAGTGTTTTGCCTGCGCGTATGGCTGTATACCACATGTGTGCAGTGTCAACACAGTACGGAAGAGGCATCAGAAACCGTGGAACTACATGATTGCCAGCAGCTGTGTGGGTGTCAGGACGAGAGCACTAGTCTCTGCAAGAGCAACAGTCTCTTTGAATGGCTAACGCCATGTTCCAGCCCTTGTGGCTCATTCATCTTGCTGTCTGTCTCTGTTTCCTCTTTCCCTTCCTTCCTTCGTTTTTCTTTTTTAAGGGCAGGGTGATGTTGATCTAACAGTAATCCACCTGCCTCGGCCTCCCAGGTGCTGGATTATAAAGCTTGTCTGTTCTCACTTTGAGCACACAACCCCATGAACTCCCATCCACACCATAATTCATGCACACTGGCATACTCCAGCCCATCTTTTACCTTTACCCTCCTCCCACCTCCTACCCCTTTCCTTCCTTTTATTCTCCCTCCAAACACGGGCAAGTACAGAGTTCTCTGTCAGCACACCCAGTAAACCCCTCCCTGTTTTCTCTAGGCAGGTTCTACTGTGTCGGAAGGCGTCAGGAGAGTATCAAAGGGTGTGGCATTGCAAACGTGGTCCAAACTGAAAGTGGGCAAATAACCCCTGTTCCAAAGACTAACCAAGCCTCCTTTATGCTCTGTGGGTGACTTAGCACAGTTAGCCTTCAATAAGTGGTGAGTATTTTTAGGCAATAACCTTCAAGATGAACAAGGCAAGATTTTTAACAAGAGGAATTTGCTCTGATTAAATATTTGCTGTTCCAAACTCTATTCCAGTTTTGGGAAAAGAAAACATTCATCACACACAGATTCCATACTCAAGGGTGGTACCTCTTAAGTCTACTCTGGGCGCCTGAGATATCACACACTGAGTCTGTGGTGTTCTGTGCAGGCCTCTGAGAACAAGGGCTTTCTTCCCAACCCACAGAGAAATCAAACTCAGAGCCAAACCGTCAAGTAAGCATAAATAACCTAGAGGGATTCACAATCCTGACTCCACTGTTCACCTGGGCTTTCACCTTTCCTGTTCTCAATTTCCCTACCTTTAAAATGAAATGATCTTAAAATGTTGCCCAGGAAACTCCTCCAGATAGTGCTTATAAGGGGCTGGCTACAGTTCCTGCCCACAGTAGTCACTGTACAAACTCAGGTACTATATAAAATCCAAAAGAAGCAAGAGGGGCTCAGATACATTTAAGGGTCACTGATGGGTATGTCCAACCTAAACAGAGCAAGCTGAGCATCTCAGGGCTCCATTCATTGTCTGTATTTCTCAGATCCATGCCAATAAAATGAATGGTTCCTGGGTCCTGTAAGATCTGAGTTCCAGCAAGGCACAATGGCACTTGATTCTAGTCCTAGTACTTATGAGGCTGATGCAGGAGTGCCACGGGTTATGGGACACATAAAAGGCTTAAGGATAGGCTAAGCTACAAAGCCAGACTGCATCTCAATACACGAAGGGCTAGGACCGTCACTCAGTGGTAGCACACTTACCATACATGTGCAAGGCCCTGGATTTGATCTGCAGAACTTATGAAAATGAAACAAAAGTTCCAAAAACATAAACAGAACTCCAAAAGGAAAGTTCATCGGGTAAACACTTCCAAGGCATGGGCAGAAGTTCTAACTTCAGGTGAAAGGAACTGGAAACAGCAGGACTGTGATCCTGTCTACAAAGGTGAGACTCCAGCAATGCCCCTGACATGTGCAAGACTGGTTAAGGCAATAGTAAAAATTAAGGTGTGAGGAGCTGAGGTGGTGGCTCAGTTGCTAAAGTGCTGCTATGGCAACTTGATGACCCATCCAAGTGTAGGTCACCAGAACCCATGTCAGGCACTGAGGCACATGACTTTAATCCCAACACTGGGAGCTGAGACAGGGGAGTCCTTAAGGCTTGCTGGGCAAGCAGTTTGGCTGAATCAATAAGCTGAAGGGGCAATGGGAGATCATATTCAAAACAAGTTGGGAACCAAATGAGGACACCTAACATCAACCTGGCTGCCACACATATTTGTACACACAGGCACAGGCACAAGCACCTACACACAACATGCACACACACATGTCAACATGTACATACATATATGCCATATGTACACACACAGACACATTCCTGCAGGAAAAAAAAATAGATTCTTTGGAAGTGGTTCTCACAGAAATGGAAGGGAAGAGGAGAGTCACATGGCTTCAGAGATGAAAATGTGATATTAGCAAAGCTAATTAGCCTTACATTTCATCCTATCAAATTTCTGGAGCTTCCAATGAAATACTGCTGAGAAAGCTTTGGGTAGCTCGGCTTGAGCGATAAATTAACTTGAAGAAACTAGAAGAACAAGATCTAAAAATTCTTTTTCATCATCCCTCACTTGAAAAGAATGCTGGAATGGGAGCATAGGGGATGTCTCTCTCTCTCTCTCTCTCTCTCTCTCTCTCTCTCTCTCTCCCTTAGACTCCACTTCAGGCTCCCTCAGATTTTCTCATGAAGTACCGCTGACAGCAGATGTTAGCCTGTCTCACAGAGTACAACAGCTGTGAGGCAGGAATACAGCGCCAGCTCCACCCTCTCCTAGATGGAGTGTACAACCAGGGCTCTTTCCTCAGTGTGGTAACAGCCCTCTGGGGAGCCTAGGAGTGTTAAAACAGCAACACCGATTAGGTGGTTGGGCTAGGTAACTAGCCATTTTTCTTTGAGAAAGTTTCTATACATTGTGTTTTTATTAAAAGCCAAAAATATGGGTGGGGGGGGGATTAAAAATCCATGGTCTAGTTTTACCTGACCCTACTACCTTTCAAACCAGGAGTGTCATGTCTTCAGAGAACAAAAGTAGACTAACAATATAGTTCACACAAGTTCTCTGTTTGTGGCTAGAATCATCAAATTGCTAGAAAACAGCTCTAACTAAAGTGTTAAATAAATAAGTCTTCAGTCCAAACAAGAAAACTCACAGCAGATGAAGCAGGGGCAGGAAGGGCTCTTCCAGACACAGAATGGAGTCAGTGAAGTTCACCCTCCATTGACAGAGATTAGGTAAAAATGAAGACAGAACACATGAGGCACTGATTCTGAACAAGAAACAGGAGTAGATCCCCATGAAGAACAGTGAGAAAGGGCCATGAAAGATGCTGTCCTGTTAGATGTGACATCATCTGTGAATAAAGGCACAGGCACCTGGGACAAGGATTCCCAGGCCATCACAGAAGTGAATCCCAGCAACAGCAGAACAGAAATTCATTTAATGACAGCCTGTCCTGGAGGTGCTGGTATCAAGAGGAAGTACGGGTGGATGGTTCCACAAGGGTGCTCCAGATGAACGACTGTACTAGAGGCCATAGGCTTGTTGGTACATGCCTGTGATTCCAGCAGGTGGGGCGCAGAGACGGGGGCGGGGGCTCAAGTTCCAAGGCCAGCCAAGAAAGAGGTGAGGATTTCAGGGTATTCAGTGTACACATGGCAAAGGAGGTAACCTGTGGGAGTGGATCAACTCTCCTGAGAGGATGGAGCAGAGGAATGTTAGCCCTAAGCACAAAGAAATGAACACTCAGGGAGTGCTAAACACCCTGGTGACAAATCTCTCTGCGCTAACCAAGGCAGCTAAGGTCCTCTAAGGTCCAGCTAAGGTGTGATCCATCAAAACAGACACAATGGCATGCCTGGTTGTTTTCTGGGAAGAGTTTAAAAACTCAGTCAAGTCAGGATTTGTATGGGGACTCTATCCCCTACTACACACTACATGACACGAAGGTAGTACAGACACTGTTTCATCATCTGCTTGCTCCCGCCTACTGTGTGCACGAATTATTCAGGCCATGGGGATACAAGCATGGAATAAAACAGGTTTAAGGTCCATATTACAAGGCTGAAGTGTAGCTTAAGCGGTAGGCTACTTGCCTGGCATACACAGGCTTTCAGACTGGCATTCCCTCGTGCTCATTCTTACATTCCTCACTACTCTTTTGTCCCTGTGGCACTTGAAATAGATACATGAAATGATTCTTTGCCCCATAAATTATTTCCATTTATATTTCACGATTCCACATAGAACCACAGACACTAAACTGTGTATGCCAGCTAGGGATGAGGTTCTCGTAGCCCTTACCTGAAACATAAGCCAGAGCTCTAGTTACAGAAGCACTGAAGTTGGTCTCAGAGAAAAGGGGAAGTAACCATACGTGCCCTGCATGGAGTCACTGGGGCTCTAAAACTGGAGAGAGAAACATGACAGCCCATAGGTCAGATCCAGCCAGCCTCCTCTTTATGTTAATAAAGTTTTAGTGGAATGGGGCCATCCTCATTTGTTGGCACCGTTTGGGCCACTCTTGTAGTACAATGGATGCCCAGAGCCTGCAGCATTTACTAGCAGACATTTATGAGGAAAGTCTGCCCACTAGCACGCTTAACACATAACGGTTAACTGCTGAGGTATATATTTACACTTCCATGGCTGAGTGGCAACTGTGACCATTCACTGTGCCCACCAGAAGCCAAAGCAGCAGGAGCTGAGAGGGGCACATCTGGGTTAGCTCGGCTTCTGGCTCTTCCTTTCAGCCTTCTCCCTCACCATATCTGCCTCAAAGAGAAGCTGCTTTTAAGTGAATGAGACTGTAGAACCCTCTGTGTGCTGTTCTTAGCAAGGAAGGAGGATAATTTGACTTTTTGAGAGAGTAGATGTGGGTAGGAAAGTCCAGTGCTCAGAAGCCTTAAGCAGCATTAGCAGAAACCCTCACATCTGTTTCATCTACCCAGAGCCATAGCCTGAACAACCAAAAATAAGGTCCGCGCTGATGAGAGCTGGCATGTTGACACGTTCATTTTAGACTGGCATGTTGACTGAAAAGCTGTCTCACCTATCATGGTTCTGGTTTCCTTAGCCACAGGGAGCAGCCTCAGGTCCTGTGGTAAGGCTCTCCCTCACCTCAGCTGTCTATCCAGACATGCAGGTGGAGTTCACTGGAGTTCACAAGTATGCACCAAGCAGCTTATTCTCAGGGTCTCCTTCCATACACCCCTCAAGGTACGAGGTTACCTGCACACACCATAGACGCTATCTGCCAAGGCCCTGCACTCCCTTCCTTAGGGGTACAGTGCTCCACAACAACCATACGCTTTTAACCCCCGCACACTGCAGTTTTTGGTACCTATACTTACATGAACAGGTAAATCAATGTAAGCAGGAGATTTGAAGGAGTTTGTAAATAATGCACTCAGAAAATGGGTATCACCGTAATCTGTAATCCAAACACTCCAGAGGGTAAGTGACAAAAGGGTCACTTGAGTTCAAAGCTAACCTGGGCTACAAAGTAAGTCTCAGGCTAGGCTCATCTGCACTACAAAACAAGACCCTATTTCAAACACACATTCTTTCTCTCTGTGTGTGTATGTGTGTGTGTGTGTGTGTGTGTCTCTCAATCAAAACAAAGCAAAACATAGAACATATCAGGAGCTGGCACTGTGTGCCTATCATCACAGTGCCCACCCAGCACTAAAGTGCTAGAGCAGAAATGTATGAGTTCTAGCACACCCTGAGCTCCATAGCAGCTTCTGCTGCTCTGCACACAGTTAGGCCCTGTTTCAAAACTCCACACCCCCAAAAGAATGTACTGAGACTGCAGTGACCTGAGTAATATCCTTTATTATGCTTTGTGAAGAACATCAGAGTTAGGCTACATTTATCTCACTTCACCTGCACGTATAGCAGTGTACACCAAACTCCAGCATTTGTGAGGTAGAGACAGAGGGTGTTCAAGGTTATCCTCAGCTATGTAGTGAATCTGAGGCCAGAATGGTTTCTCCAAAAACAATGGATGCCTAAAACTATGGGCAACTAAGCTGAGTAATATACATACAATTCCTGTGATAGAATGAAGCAACAATAGCAATGTAACAGCCAGCCTCGCTACTCTTGCACCTGTAGCCATATAAAACAAGAGTTACCAGAGTTGGGTGTAGTGGCACATTCCTAAAATCCCAGCATTTGGGAAGCTAAGGATTATACATTTTAGGACAGCCTAGGATGTAGTGGGAGTTTCGGTTTCTTTCAAAACTCAGTTATGTTATGTAAACAGGTTTTTGTTTTAATCCCAAGTATGCGATATGGTACTGCCTTAGTTTATCCACAACTGAAAACAGCCTAATGTGGCTCGGAGAGGAGCATTGTCATTGCCAGCTGGAGTTAGTGGAAGTCTAAGGACTATGAGAGAAGTATAAATGCCAGAGCTCAGAGAAAGGAAGGGGCTTTGAGGAGACGGACAGGAGGAAGGCTGCTTGTTCGTCCTGCTGAGTTTGCCATTTGCTGTTGCTAGACTGCTAGATAACCTGATGACTGAGACTGGTATTTTCCCAAAGAACCCGACGACCAGAACTAAGTCTAAAAAGGTGCTCCCCTTTCCCTCCTATCCTTCTTACTCCCCTACCTACGGTTGGAGGGTTGGAGGGGGAAAGGCTAGAGGCTGAAGGAATCCCAAATAAAGTAGAGTTTAAAAGACCTTATCTTAAAAGAGAGGTGTGGGAGGAAAAGGAAGAGAAGAGGTAAGAATAAGTTCCTGGGTTCAATCCCCAGTACCAATAAGCAAATAAGCAAACAAATAAAATAAGCTGGGCTGGACAAAAGTACCAATATCACAATACCAGATCTGATAGCCAAGATGGCCACTGAGTGACAGCTGGTGATACAAAGGGATAATTCATATCCAAAGAAGGACAGAGTGGGACACTGCTGCGTAATTTAAAGCTTCGGATTATATATTTCTGGAATTTTCCATGTAATATTTTTGGACTTCAGTTGACCCCAGATAATCAAGACCACAGAAAGCAAAACTGGAGTTAGAGTGCTACTGCCTTCACCACATTTACAGGCTTCTTCCCATTCCCATCTGATGTAACTTCATCTTAGCTGCTTCTGTGTTGTTGTGTCTGCTCCTTCTGGCTCCATTTTTATAACAAGTGATGGTAACTGTAAGTTACCATCTTACAGTTACAAGTTCTTTGTAAATGTAAGTGCCTGTCTCTTCTATTCATCTGTGCTCTAGTCATTTACTAGGTGCTTTTGATGGTTACAGTGAAAGGACTGAGAGAAACTCACATTCTCATATCATTCTCTTATAGACAGGACAACCTTTAAAAAGATCCAGCTAACATCTGGGGTCTTCCAAAGAGTTCCATGCAAGGGATCTGACCACCAAGGACAGTGAGAACTGCCTATTGCTTTATGGCTTCTGGCGAGCTCACATGACCTGAGGTTGTGCATGATAAGGCATTAGACATGAGCTGATCTCAGTCCTTGCAGCACAGCTCCGAGTGCCACATCAAGTACAGAACCAGGACCCAGCTGGAAGGAGCCAAGGCTGGGACTTGCAGGGACTTGCTTCTGGCCTAGTGACCTCACACAAAAAATAACATTGTTTTCAAACCTGTGTGGCTACAGACCCATGCTGAGAAGAGAGGGGACCTAGGGTGGAGCCCACTGCCAGCTCCCCTAACCCTCAGCCCAGAGAAACGCTGCCTGGCTCCTGGCGATCCACATGACCTGAGGTTGTGCATGATAAGGCATACTGACCTGGGATTCAGCTGTTGTTCACAACTTTTGAAATTCATTTCATCTTAGCTGGGTTAAAATACTAAACTTAAAAATTCTCCAGACTCAAAGAACTGGGCTAGCAGCATTTTTCTTTATTTGGTATTATTCTACCAAATAAGCATAATAGGTAGCTGCTGCGAATTCTGCCTGGGGCTTGAACTCAACTAAAAGGACCCTGAGACTGGATCCTAGCATTCTGACCAAACTCACAGTCAGAGCCAGACTTTTGCATGAATCCCTGCCACTCTGAATCAGGATAAACTGCATGGTGTTTTGCATCAAAGTGAAATATTTTTCACCAGTGATGTTTGGTTTGCTTTTAAAAGACAAACATACAAAACACAACCTGAGGGCCGGTCTCACTTTCCAAGCAAAACACTGTTTTTTATGGGCTGCTCTGTTTTCCAATTCAGACAACAGTCCTTCTTTGAGCCCAACTTTTGGCTGTAGGACGGGAAGGAGGCAGGTGGGCTGGTGACCTTTCCAGAAGGAATACTTCTTCCTGCCACTGTGTCCAGAGAATGTTCAGGAGTCGAGGAAAGCTCTGCTTACTAAATGGATGTCACTTTTCCAAGAAGGCAGTTCCTAGACAGGCTCCTCTCTGCTCCTGTATCTACAGAATGTTGAGGAGACAGAGGACCAGGCTTGCTTTAGACTAGTGCTGCTATTTCTGGGAGTTATCTGGCCAATAAGCAAACCTAGCAACATAAGAAGGAAAACACTAGCCAAGCCACCGGGCACCTGGGTCTCAGTCTCTGCCATAACTAGTGTTTCCAGCCTGGACAAGCCACTGTACTCTGTGGGCCATGGTATCTATCTGTCAGACCACTTAAGATGGCTAAAATGGCCACTTAGGGCTGTTCTATTCTTCCAATCTCCTTTATTCTTCCACCAGTTGATTCCAACGATGTCCTTTAAAAACCAACAGTGTTTTCTCTGTGTAACACTTAGTAGGCCCCTGCTTTTTACTATCACCTATCATAGATGTGTGCTGCATTCTATCTTTGTTCATTTCTTTAATTAGACACTTTTGCTATAGATCTTAGTTCTCAGGATCCCTGCGATTAGTCCAAGAAGGTGAGCCCCTGGAGATGCCAAGTGTCCTGAAGGATCTGTTTGACAAAGTTCCAGGGATTAGACGACCTGGACTGACCCTACCCTGCCCTTCATAGAAATTCGCTACACACCTTTTGCTTGTATTTATACTCCTTACTGTTAAAGGCCTCTCACCGAAAGCTAGAGCTGGGAGAATGTAACAAAAACTGGTGTTAGTAAGAGTAAAGCCAATGGGAGTTCCCTGGGGAAAAGAGCTATGCAGTAAATTGAATCTCTCATAGAACATAGTACTTAGACATATATTTAGATCATTAGTAAGTGATATTAGTAAGCATCAGATCTTAGAAAAACTATTAAAGAAGGAAAACTTAGGGAAATCTTAGAAGCTGAAAGATTATAACTGGATCATTAGGTTTTCATGTCCAGCTTCAGAAACAAGAACTAATGAACAGGAAGAGATTTTGATTATACAATTAATAACAAACCTTGATACCTTCCTGAAGGCAAAGTAAGTAATTTTAGAAATCCTGATGTTTTTTTATTCTTTGCAGGATTATAATAAAGATAGGAATCACACTGAAACAAGGGTTTATGACAAAAACAGAAGAACATTTTAGCTCGGTGAACTGCCTGCCTTCCTTGAGCAGACTTGCAGATCAGGACTTTTCTGATAATGTAGAAAGACAAAGAACAGCTCACCTTTTGCTTAAGCAAAAGGCTGTACAGTATTTTAAAAATCAAAGAAAAGGATAGTGGTCTTCTTTTAAATGTAAAAGAAAAGCAAGGGTCACAGAGACTGGACTTCTGTAGAAGATAAATTTGATATAACAGGCAGTAGGAAATAACTTCCAATCTATTAACTCTGTGCCAAATTTAAACAGAGTCAAATAGAGTCATCCTGTCCAGCATTTCTGTAACCACAGGCTTTATGACACCAAAGAAAAAGACACTGGGTTAAAAGAAAAATGATTTTATCATAATGTTAACTTTTAGTTCTCATGAAATTTGCTGTTTTCTCACTTTTTTCCTTTTATTTCAATATGCTTGAGTAATCAAGGAAGATTTTAGAAAAAAAAATGTATCCTAAAAGGCTGTGTAATCAATGATTACAGTTTTTGAGGAAATGATTTCATGTATAAATAAAGCCTGTGAGAGAGAGACACAGGTTGTCAGAGTAGGTCAAGCCATACCAAGGGCTTCCTCTCTGTCCCATCTCTCGTGAAACAAAACTAAATGGCAGCCTGCATCTGATTCTTTGCCTGCTGCTCTTGCATCCACCTGCTTCAAAAGCCCGGTGCTCAACCGGGGCTCGACCCCAGCAAGCCACGAACAGTACTGATAATCACGCCATCACACCTCTGAAAACAGGAGAGAACTAGCTCTTCTGTCAGTCTGCAGTCTTAGACATATGGCATAGAAGCATCCACTCTTGGAACCTCCAAAAAAACTTAGCATGTCATCCAAACTAAGTAGACAGCTAAATGCTGCACTTAGCAAGTCCTTCAAAACCCAAGTGAAGTAGATTTGTGGCTGGCCGTCAAGGCAATGGGTGACTCCAAGAAGCTGGGACCAGGCTGATGCAGAAGAAACAGAAGTAGCAAGAGTGCCCTCAGCTCACCGTGTGATCGGTTACCTGGAGAAGGAACTGTGGGCAGGAGCCTGGCATGGTCTGAGCAGAATGCACAGCACAAACCAAATACTTCCATGTCCTAGCCGTGGAGTCCGTGATCAGCACTGGATACAAAAATAATGAAAGGAAGGAGGAAGGGAGACTCGGCCAATGTGCGCCTCCCCTGGCTCCCATTCTGTTCTGAGTGAAGGTATCCCTACCCACAATTCTTCACAGAAGATAGCCTGAGGCACAGATGAATGGGCTGCCCCAGGGACAGCAGGGAAAAACTGGTCAGGGTACCATTTAAAATAGAAAGAATAATAAGGGTTGGCAAAGGTAGAAGAAAGTTGAATATTTACACATCAGTTATATTATGGCAGATGCTGCAAAGGTCCCAAAACAAGGCGAGGGGGCCCAGAAGTCACAAGTTTGAGAAGCTGACCATTCTGGGTGACAGTGGGTAACCTTGGGAATCAAACTAATGCCAAATAATCATTAGTTCACTTTTACCTTTTCCCACACCATCTGTCAATGCCACTGTATGTTAATAAAGACACATAAATTTCTTTTCCAATAAGGTCAAGAACAAGTGAAAATGACTGAGAAATACCTATATCTAGTTCACCACTATGTGTTTTGAAAGAGTGAATTTTCTGGCTACACAGGATATTCTTTAAATTTACCCCATTAGCCACATTCAAAGGTCCCAAATCCACCAGTACCTTTGCTTCAAGAAAAATGCAAAAACTGTGGCCAGTGTACACTCAGCACCCAAGATGATGAGAAGACAGAGCAAAGGAAAATGGCAGATGACAAATGTTTCCTAGAGAAAGAGGACCTGGCTTAGATCCAGTGTCCCGCCTTCACCCCATGAGATACAGAGAAGCAGAGGAGAGCCACGTGTCTGCAAGTCCAGAAGGCCAAGTTCTTAGACGGACATAGTGCAGGCAAGTTGACAAGGGACCAACTAGCTGCAAGCAAGAGGAGTATCTTGTTTCTCAGCCCAGCGTGATGCAAATTAATTTGTAAAGCTCCCACTAGCATGCTTGTTAATGACCTCCCAGCATGGTAGCCTGAATGCTCATACAAAGGAGCCCAGGTGTCTATTTCGACACAAATAACTCCTTCAGAAACAGAAAGTTAGTCTAAGATTACTAATGCTTAGCATAAACTCTGGGGTACAGACACAACCCAGAGTTGCTGTCTCATTACAGCATGTCAGCTCAGCGGAGGAGAGAACTTCCCAGCCAAATCAAAGCCAATCTATACACCTCGCCAGGTGTATGGTTCCAGCAGTTTGTCTACCCTCACTGGAGCTGCCTGAATGTGGCTCTGGCCATGAGTCCAGAGCGGGAAGAGAGCCACCATCAGCCTGGCTGCTTTCATCCAAGCCAGGAAGAATAGGGACTGAGATGTGGCTTTACTAACCCATAGAGCCATGGGCGGAAGCCCCTCACACCCAGATGCCACTTGGTCTTGTCCTGTGTTCCTTGGAGGCGAGCCATATACCACAGTGTTACCAACCTGTGCTGAAAACAAGCACAAAGCCTTTTTTACTCAGAAAAAGAAACTAGTCAAAGCCCTTAAGTTGCCACTCAGAACTATCTAGACTCACTTCTGGGAAATAATGTGCAAAATAAAATGTCTGCAGAGATCAGATGGTACAGGCAAGCATAACACCTTCTAAAAAGGAGGAGGGAACAACAGAAAGACAACAGAGGTTGTAGCAGACTCTCTTTACAACAAAATGAATACTTCTTTACAATTTAAAATTGAAACAAACATATTACGACATCATGTTCCACACTCCATACACCAAAGAAATGAGTTCACAACACTGTTTATGATATATTTGGGTTTTGAAAATTTTAAATGCACCATGTCAGACCCCATCAATCAGAGCAATGCAGTCACTGGTTGGAACACAGGGAGAGTATGAACCTGAGATGTGTAAGGACTGGAGCACTGAAGGCTCTGTCCACACTGGGCAGTGAGCCGGGGGGGGGGTGGCTGGCCTTAGCATACAAAAACCTCCCTTTGTCCTCCCTCCCAAATAACCAGCTTCTGGGGAACTCAACAGACTCCTTTAATCTCCAGACCAGATCTTGATTTATCAGTACAAATCTGGAGCCCTTACTCTTTCACCTGCTGTTCCTCTCATGGTCTACATTCTAATGTCTACTAAAGGCCCCAGGCATCAAATAGCCCAAGTTCTGTCCTTGCTTAACTGCCATGGTGACTGGCAAGAACAGCCTGCTTAAAATGGCTCCTGCATTCTGATATGCAAACAAAGGCTCCAGGAAGACAGAAACAACATGCTATGACTCAACCACACAGGAGACCCTTCTCTGAGCCATCAGTCTTGTGGAAAAGGGGGTTTCCCTCATGAAAAGCAGGACCAAGTTGCCTCAGCATCTCTTTGCAGTCCCTTCTCACTGAGATACACAGGCAGCATTCTTAAACCAGAAAGAGGCTCTCCTGTTCTCAGCCCACACACCACAGGCCATGTGATACCGACAGGGCCCTAGCTTAGAGGCAAGAATGGAGGGTGGGAGGCAATGACACACCCCATCCAGGCCAGAAGCCTGCCGTTTTGTTTCCTCTGCCACTGCCACCTCTAGCATTCCTACAGACCAACAAAGCAGGCCAGGGCCAGCAGAAGGCCAGCCTGTGCACTACAAGGAGACCTTTCAGGACCCACCCTCAAGCACCGCCTGAGCATGAGGTCAGTCTAATTCTAGCACCACAGAACAAGCTGACTTTGTGGCCAGAGAGCAGAACCCCGTGAAGGCAAAAGGATTTGTTTTACCCAGAGTGACCTCACTCTCTATGCAGGAAGCCTGGCCAAACCATTTTTAAATAGGTACATTCAGAGGCAGCATGAAGCATTCACACACACCCTGTAAGACGCTCGGGGTACACCTCCTCTCCCTCCTTCTCCTCTTCCCCCTCCATCTGATCTCTGGTCCCAAGTCACCCCAGTGAACTCACTTCCCTCAGTCCCTCCCTGCTCCATGACCACCACACGCTTGGGAATCCACAATGGCTCCACCTTTATCCATGGACCAAACACCCTTTCTTAAAACTGAAATTCCTGTGGAAATCTGGAATGTGACCCACCGTCTTTTTCCTGTCCCTCCGCACATGCCTCGTCCTTGCTCCTTCTCTGCGATTTAGCTACACAGTCCAGTGGTTAAGCATATATTCTGACCACCTCAAATGCCAACTTTGCCTCTAGGTGGCTGTAAGGCCTGGCATAAACTAGTTACGTGACTAATTGCTTCCTCACCTGTGGGATAACTACAGCACAAGTGTATACACAAGAACGGTGGTAATGAAGGATGACAACAAGCAAAATGCTCAAACTAAAATCTGGCATATGGTATTAGCCTATAAAAACCAGCTCCTAAAATACTTATTATGTATATACACCACTTCCTTCATGAAGCCTTCCTGGGCAACACCAGTCAACATCTTCCTTTTGAAAGTCCTGTCAGCAGTCAGGAAGCACAGATGTGGAAGTGGATGTTAGGAGCAGGAGGCGCAGGGTACGCATGGGAATCGGATGTGTAAATTATTATGAAATGTATGCTTCAAGCACACAGCTCTGGCTTCTAAATTACCTATACAACTGCAACTGCAGTGCTTCACACCAAGAGACGTCACGTTAATAGCATACCTACAGTTCTGGGGTTTTTTTCCGCTTGGACCTAAGGCTTTCATTCTACTTGTACCGAAAACTTAAGAGCAGCTGAGACACAGAACTCTCACCACAGGGCCGCGGTGGGTCATCAGACAGCTGCTCAGGACAGTTAGAAAGAGTATTACACTGCCGGAAAAATAAAAGTCGTCTATGGAGGGCTGGGGGTAGCTCAGTGGCAGAGGGCTTGCTGAGCCTGTCTCAGGGGAGGGGCATGAATGTGAATGCAGGCACCTGCAGAGGCCAGAAGAGGGTGCCAGATCCCCTGGAGCTCGAGCTCCTTGAGAGCTAGATGAGGTGGGTGCTGGGAACTGGTCCCCTGCCAGCCCAGTACGTGTTCCTAACTGCTGAGCCATATTCCCAGCCCTATAGGTTCACACTTCTTTCCCCAAGCACAGCAGGTTAAACCCCAATGCCAACAGGGACTAGGTGGTAAATCTATCGACCAATCAGCACAAAGCAAGGCTGGCATAGACCCCGTCAAGGCAGCCAAGTCCTTAGTCTCTTTGCTCCAGACCGCCACAGTATCTTTCCACATAGAACCTCTTACTTTCTACCTTGTTTTAGGCCTCAGAAAATGTTCCATCTTTTTTTCTGAGTGGCAAACTTCATTCTCATATAAACATACCATGTCTTCCACTGTGGGGCCTTAATTGGAAGCTTTACAGCAGTTTACTCTCTAATCAAAAGCACACAATTACAATTAAAAATGAATGCATTACCCAACTGGAAGCTCGGTGGGCCTATTCTAACTAAAGGATAGGATAAAAATAAACCAAGGGCCTGTTAAGGAAATGGTTGTTGGGCTGGGATGTATGTCAACAGTAGAAGAATTGCCTAGTGCATGCCAGAACCAAAGGTTCCATTTCCAGCATGGAGAGATGGGAGAAGAAAATGGTTGTTTTAAAGCAGAGCATATTTAAAATGACCACAGTGTAGCACAGGGTTTGATTAGGAGCTGCTCCAGCTGAGGCCATCACCACTCTAAAGGGATACAGAACCAATTACAGGCCTGGCTTCTCTGCCACCTCACTGCCTCCTTGGGAGGATGAAGGGCTGAGTGGTAATTTAAAGGGAAATGGGCTTGGATGGCTAAGCTCCCATCCACCACTACCCCTGGGATGAGAGCTGCTGCCCTCTCTTCTGCCCAGCTGAGCCCTAGTGGAGGAAATCTGTCGTGAACTATGTCAATGGACCACAGGTGAGTAAAGCCGACTGGCTTAGGAGCACAGGAGGAAGCCCAGCTTACTACAAATGCAAACTGAATGGTTACACGTGACTTGTTAGGTTCATACACAGAATATCTGGCTTCTACTTGCTGACATTTTCGTCTTTTCTTTCAAAACCTAGGACAGGAAGAGTCATGCTGTTTGCTGGGCTTTCTTGAGACTCCCACACTCTGGACTCTAATACAGCTCATCGAAAGGACTACTGTGGAGGAACAGGAAAGGACCCTACAAACATCTCCATAAACATCACACGCCAGGCATCCCTGAGTACACACTGCCCAAGAAATAGCTGTCCCCTCACTCCCAGAGACAGCCCTCAACAAGTGACCTGTCTAGAAAAGTTAAAATCATCACAGACTCTCTCCTGGTATCTGTGGTGCTATCCAAGCTGCATCATCCTTTCCATAAAGGCTAGACTAAGTGTTTATAACAAGCTGAGACTTGAAATACCAGCAGCCAGCCTTCTGACAAAGAGATGTGCAGAGTTTTACAAACAGAGACTCTGTTTCTATCAGAGACAGCCATAAACAAAGCGGAAACCAAATACACCCTCTGACATCAACATTCTCCGCTAACAGCAGCTATGGCTGCTTTATTAGGGATAAAGCTCCCAGGGCTGGAAAGATGGCCCAGGGGCTAAGCACAGTGGCTCAGGCTTGCTGCCTGAGCATGAAAATTTAGATCTTGGATCCTAGCACCTATGTAAAAAGCTGATCATGCCCACACATGCTTGCAGCCTGAGAGCTGTGGGGATGGAGAAGAGTATCACTGAGGTTTGCTGACCTCCAACCACCAATCTAGCTCTAGGTTTAGCGAGAGACCTGGTCTCAGAGGAACAAGGTAGAAAGTGATGAGTAGAGCGCCTGTTGTTCTCCTCCAGCCTCCATGCGCACACCTGTGGATCATGCATACACAACACATACCCATACATCAGACCAAACACTAATCAGCTGATTAAAGATCAGGCTGTTGAATGTCTGCTTGGCCTGAAAGCAGTGGACAAGCTTGAGAAGATTCAGAGGCTAGGTTTAGTGTTTTGAATGAGAAATGTCCCCCACAGCCTTAGGCATTTGAGCACTGGGTCTCCCACTTGGTTGGTGGTACTATTTGGGGAGACTTAGGTGGGGCATCCTTAGAGGAAGCATGTCACAGGGGGTGGGGAAGCAGGCTAATTAAAAAGCCTTGCCTACTTCCACTCTATTCTCTCTGTGCTATGGCTCAAGATGTGAGCTCTCAACTTCCTGCTGCCTTGCCTACCATTGCTGTCACCCCAACCCACCATGATGGACTCTTATCTCTCTGGAACCATAAGCTGGAGTAAACCTTTTCTTCAATAAATTGCCTTGGTTACCATGTTTTATCACAGCAATAGATAAGTAACAAACCCCAAATCACAGTGTGGTTGAACCCAGTCCTCTGACTTAAGTTTCTCATCCAACTTATCAAAAATCACAAACTTACATGCTCCTTCATCTGCTTAGTCACAGAGGGTGACATCATCACACAGCAGAGGCCGATGACCAGGATGAAGTAGAGTAAATACATGAAGCGGGTGGTTCTCGACTGTCGGGTCTTAGGGCAGCAGCCACAGCAGAGGAAACAGCCAGCAGATCCGCAGCAAGAGGCCAACTAGGAAAGACATAAACATCTCGTCAGAGTGGGCTCTTGTGACTTAGCAAGAAACACAGGTTTTTCAGGGTCATGGAACATGAGCCTCTGAAACCGTGAGAATCCCAAGGGTGGATAAGGAGTGTCTTGGTATTCATAAGCCCCTTTAAACCCTGCCTGAGTCTTGGTAAGCCCCTCTCCTCGGTCATTTTAGGATAGGGTCTGCCTATCAGGAGAAGTCAGCCATGGGACATTGCAGGCTGGAAATTTTAGCTGCCTGCTCTCCTCTTGGGAGAGAATAAGTGATTGAGTTAAATGGCCAATGGCTGATGATTGAATCAGTTGTGATACACAATGGCATCTCTACAAAACCCCTCATCAGTAGGATTCAGAACTTCTTTGTTAGTAAGCATGTCTATGTACACTGAGAAGATGTGCCCATCACTATGGAGACAGATACTATTGCAGTCGACACCCTCTGGGGCTCCTCATCCTGTGCATTTTGCTATGTGTTTGTAACCTTTGTGATAAGCAAGAAAACATAGTACAGAGCTTTCCCTAAGCTCTGTGAGTGATTTTAGGAAATCACTGAACAGTAGGTGGAAAGGGTAGAAACTCAGGTTTATACCCAATCAGATAGGCAGACCATAGGTTCAGATATGACCAGCCTCTGAAGTTGGGACACTTTTGTGAGACTGTACCAAACCTGGGTAGTGTCAGATTTGAACTAAATTATAGGAGACCTGTTGGCATCCTATTCAGACCCACTACTTTACAAACATTTGCCCTGGATTTTGCTTGTGGACCTTCCAGGATACAAGCTGACTATTCTTTTGGTCTTCATAACCACAGGACACGAGCCTGGTGCATGGCAGAGCTTTTGCTAGAGCTAGTTGAATACTGTCTCAAATGATGAGCACTAATGGCTTGTGAGATGGCCAGGAAAGGGATAAACAGGAAAGGGATTTCCTCAGAAGTACACAGCCATTACACTTAAGAGAAAACAAAGGTTCTGGGTTCAGCTAAGAGCAAAATCAGTAGCTAAGAACAAGAAAAAGGATTACATGAAAGAAGAAGAAGATGAAAAACAAGAAGCTGGACTCAACAATACAAATGTCAAAATCCAGAGTCTAAGGATGAACTGTGACACCTAGAACATGCTGCGAGGGAAAGGGAGTGATTGAAGAAGGGAGCCTGAAGCCGAAACTCCAAAAACAGGTACCTCTTCCACATGCACAGTCTTATGCCCTTCAGCAAATCTTTCCAGGCTGATGAGTGGCGCATGAGCTCCGTGGTCACAGAACTCCTGCTGAACAACTAAGAGTACATGACCATGTGTGCAGCACATGCATGTAGAGGCCAGAAGTCTGCAGGGGATGTGGCTCCTAAGTTACGTCTCTACTTTATTTTTCAAGACAGAGTCTTACATCAATTCCCCCTAGATGAGCTGGCCAGCAAAACCCTCCTGTTCCTGCCTCCACAGTGCTGGAACTACAGAGGCAGTTGCCATACCCAGTTTTTTATGTGGGCTCTAGAAATCAAATTAGTTCCTCATGCTTGAACAGCATGAACCTTACCAACTCAACATTCTCTCTGCCACCCGTTATTGGGGACTAGGTCTTAAGCTACATGTCCCTTACATACTGCTGTGGCCATTTGGAAGATGCCTCAGATGCACCTGATGCGAGGGTGGAGCTTTGATCCAACAAGGCTTCTACAAAAGAAATTACCGTATACTGCAAACTATGTGAGTATGAACACTGATCTATATTGAATCTAAGTCTTAATATGATCAGGAAGTTTGGGACTTTGCAAAGCTTTAAAACAAGCACCAGTTACAAGACTACATTATAAAACCATGTACAAGGAGACTAGATAACAGATACTAGCTAATGCAGCAAATTACAATGCTGTCATAGATCGCAGAAGTCTGGTCACCTCACAAACGTCATGAAAGCACGAGTGTCAGAGCCTCTGTCTTTCTGTAACATCGCCTCAAATTCTTGATGTCTTCTCTGTATCTTGCATGCAACATTCCACGCCATCTTCCTCAAAAGGCTAAACCATGCCACCACTTTATAAAAGAAGCAGATCTCCTTGGCCTGAGCCAACATATCACACTGTGTGCTACTAGCACACTGCATGTGTTTTTATCCGACACAGCTGCCATTTCCTTTATAATTCATCCATCCTGTTAGCTGTGTTTGGTTTGGGCCTCAAGCTCCTCCCAGGTAGTGGAATTGTAGGCATGAACTATCATATGTGCTAGGCTTGAGCCCAAGGTCATGTACATGCCAGGCAAAGCACTCTACCAACTGAGCTACACCCCCAGGCCACTTGGTCCCCATACCTAATCTCTGATTTTACTGACCTCTTTCTACATATGCGTTCAGATCTTACTCTCTTTCTACCATCTCTTCTCTCCAGCCCCCAAAACAGCTTGACTCTCTCGGCTCTCCCTCATCTTTTGTAGCTTTTCCTTAAACCATGTTGTCTCAGATAACTAGATTTGCTGCATTCCAAGATCAAATGTGACAAAATAATTAGCCTATTTGGAAAGAAAACTCCTTCAGAAGCAGTTTGCTATAGTTTGAACCTTAAGCATTGCCCAAATGCCCACGTGGTAAAAGACTGGCCCAGCACCATACCTAAGACAGTGGTTGGTTCTCAACCTTCCTAATGCTGTGACCCTTTAATATATTTCCTCATGCTGTCGAGACCCCCCCCCCCCAACCACAGAATTATTTTTGTTGCTACTTCCTGACTGTAATTTCGTTTCTGCTATGAAACATGAATAGCTGTGTTTTGTGATTGTCTTAGGTGATTCCGTGAAAGGGTCATTTGACCCCCAAAGAGGTCACTGACCTAAAAGCAGGGCTTAAGCAAGATGGGTCACACAGAAAGATACTACGAGGCCTGGCTCCCTGTTAGTTATATGCTCTCGTCATGATGTGCTGCTTGTCACAGGCACAAAGCAACAGGAGCCGGTAAGCTTCCTCCCTTTACAGGCTGATTGTCTCAAGTATTTTAGAACTAGCTAGAAAGCTTCAAGCTAAGATAAACTGTACCACCGGCAGAATCAATGGTTAAATTTATTATTTCCACAGAAGGAAAAACAAATATGCACAGACATTTAAATTTGTTTCAACAGTGACAAAGAATATTATGGAAAATACTAAAATGAAGCAAGTGGCTTAATTCTACTCTTTCATTAAAGTCATATATCAATGTATGCATTGTATTTGTCAAGCTTTACTCTTTCTTATAGTGCTACGATCCAGTGGTAGAGAATTTGCCTAGCGTGTGCAACGCCATAGGTCTAAACACAGCACTGCCAAAACCCAAACATATGTACATTTATATGCATGTACATATTGTATAAAAATCCTAAAAAATGTTGCAATTCAGCAATACTATATTCAACTCTACTATACCAAGAGTTACCCTTCAGAACAAACTATACCAATAAACAAGGAAAGGCACACATTGCCTTAAGTTAAATTCTGACAAATGTACCAGGTGGAAACCAAAAACAGTATCTGTAAAAGGAACACTAGTATTCCAGAAAATTCCTACTCCACCTGTGCTGACTGGCCCCACTTTGGGGAAGACAAAACTTAGAATAAAATAGGTTTATCCAGCCCTGCCTCCAGAGTTTTATTACTTTGGCATGCTGTTCTTCATCTCAGACAATTCCTAGCTGGCCTAACTCCAGACTGTCACAGCTTGGAGAGAAAGCTATTGTCCCATTCCTGGCTCTACAGTGCATGCACCTTTTGCCAAACAAGTCAGGCCTATAAAACAAATAATCATGGGGTTTATGAAACCAAGACTGAGCTGTAATATAAAGTAATATAAAATATAAAGCTGTGGGAGACAAAGGGAAGATACGGACTCATCAGATATAACAAACGTGCCACTGTGCTGGGGGATGCTGTCCAAGAGGGGATGGTGGTCACGGGAAGATAGTGGTATCATTAGGAAAGCTGACCCTGGGAGGATGCTGGTCACCATGGAAGGATGCTGAGCATCAGTGAGGAAGATGCACCTCCATAGTAATGGAATGTATTTAAAACATTTCTGTTTTCCATTCAGTTTTGCTGTGAGCGTAAACCTATTTTTTAAAGCCTTTTCTTTAAAATAAAAATAAAGAATAAACCAAGCAGTGCTATCCACCCTTACCTCACTGAATGGAGCTGAACGAGTAATGGATAACGAAGTCACTGGGCGGCAAACCCCTCAGACGAAAGCACAAGCAACCCCAGTCCTGGGGCCAACGTCACAGGCCACATGCTGAACTACCAGCATCATATCACAGAGGACTAAGGACTACAATTTTTACTTTACTCCTTTTATTTTTTGAGATTATAATTACATCATTTTGCCCTTCCCTTTCCTCCCTCCAAACCTTCCCATATACCCCTCCTTCAAATTCATGGCCTCTGTTTTTGTTAGTTTTACATGCATATATGTTCATACATATATATTCTTAAATATATGCACACAACCTGCTCAGTGTGCATAGTGTCATTTATATGTATGTTTTTAGGGCTGACCACTGGTGTTGGATAACAATTGGCTCTTCCCTGGGACCTTCTCCCCTGCTCGCTGAATTCCTTAGTTGTACATAGTTCTTTGTGTAGGTCTGAGGCTCAAGAGCGATCTTCGTTATAATTTTTGAACTCTTCAGAAGGCAATGCTTTCAATTCTTCCACATTCATCCTGGCAGATACACACCCTAAAGTACTCAGAGTTAGTTACAAACATTGGGAAAAGCCTCATGATCTACCTACACAAGGTTTAGTGTTAACATAATTATGGGCTATCTACACAATGAGATACTGTTTTGAAATAAGTAGGTTAGCCTTTCTGAGCCCGTGTCTCCTTCAAGGTTCACATACTGAAGCACTAACCCCCAGCACCTGACAATGTATGCCACTTTATTTGGTCTTTGAACCCAGGGGCTCATGTCCTGAACATGAGAATACAGAGTCCCAGGGACTGCCAGGTGAGCCTACTTCATGGGGCCACTTATAAGGCAACCTGCCAGAACCTTGCTCTGGGGGCTTTTACCTCTGGAAATGAGAAATTCAATTTTTGTTTAAGGCATGTGGCTGGTGATGTTACATGTGGCAGCCACATATGCTGACACAGACTATCTATGCACAGAGGTATATAGAGCCTTGTGGTACAAGACTACTAACACTGACTACCAGGGGAATGGACCCAAATATGTAGAGGACAGAGAAATCTATACTCCTCAACACTCAAGCTTTTACTGTGTGTGCGTATTACTTTTGCTTTGCTTTGTCTTTTGGAACAGGATCTTATAAAGTTCAGGCTGACCTCAAACTCACTAAATACGTGAGGCAGGTCTTATCCTCTTGATTCTTCTCCCAAGTGCTGGGATTACAGGCAGGTGGCACCATACTCGACAAGTAGTCAGACTTCCTTTCTTTTGCATAGTGATGCATGTGCCCTGGCCAGCACTGCGACTCTCAAACTTTGGGAGGTCTACAGTTATTTAGACTATGCTGTCTTTGTTCTCGAGTTTACATAACCAGCTAGTATTTTACCATAGGCCTCTCCTTTTATTGTCTCTGAATAGCTATTTCATATCCTAGTTTACCAAGATGTAGTTTCTCTTGGTTACCTTTTGTTTAACTTCTTGTCTCTACATAAGTCTGGGGTGTTCACCTTTTTGGAATATGCAGGATAGAATAAAAAAGGAATGGAATTGTTTAAAAATTGTCCTTGCTTATAACTGAGTCTATTTTAAGTACTAGAAAAAGCATGAGAAAGCAACCGCGTCATGTGTGTATTTTCCTGGGAAACTTCAGCTAACCAGCCAACATTGGCTCAGAGCCCTGTCTTTCTTCTTACCTGCACTGTTAATCTCACACCAACTGCAAGGCCTTTTATTCCTCATTCTTAGATATCACCATTTCAACCCTCACATTCCTTTTAATACTAACCTTTGGGCTTTTTGTTTGTTTATTTTGATTTTTTTTTTTTTTTCTGTAATAGAAAGGACTTCTATAGCTCAGCGTTTTAACTGGGTAGGCCTAGGTCCTTAAAATTCTAGACTGCTCAATCAATTCTTTGCAGCTGATTTCCCCCACCCTTGGTTCTGAGACAGCTTCCAACTGAGTTTCTACAGGGCTTGTCCCAGTGCACGAGGGCAGGCAGAGAGTACAGGTGCCAGCATGGAGCCGGGTAGTGCATGCCAGGCACTGCCCTGTACAAATGCCTTTGAAATACTGAAACAGGATTAAAGAAGAAGTCCTTCCACTGAGATGGGTGTACCATGTGACAGGAGTTGGAGAATAGGGACCCTTGTGCTCCACACTGTAGGCAGGAGTCTGCACCTACACGCTATTAATGGTCTGCTGGTTCTGGGTTAACTTTCCAGGCTGGGAACACCCGGAGAGATGCAGAGCTGACACCAGCAGACACTGCCAGACTCAGCAGTTCAAGAAGTGCCTGGGCGCAGATAGCCAGAAAGATGAGGGAGAAGTGTGAATGGCAGACACCATGAATCTCAGAATGTGGTGGTCACCTGGCCAGGAGGGCACAGTTAAGCTCTAGGATAATCAATATTCTTTGTTCCCCTCTTCAAAAAAGCGTGTAAGCTAAAGATGAGATGGTAGTTTCATTAGGGTGCTAACCTACCACCTTCTTAGGATTACCAGCCATCTAACTAAAGCACAATTTACAGATTTAATATCCACCATCTCTCACTGACATACAGGATAACAAACCACCCAAGCTCGGGTCTAATGGTAGCTGGCCCTCCAGTTACAGCTGTGGCTGAGCCCAGACTTGCAGAAGGCCTGCCAAAGTGACCTCAACACAAATCCACACATTAGGAAACTGACTGGTTTGGCAGCTTACAGTGGATTTATCCCATACAAACAAAGCTTATAGAATCTATATTGTTAACTAACATCTACCAATATCTTACCCTCTGCAAGGGACAGCGATTATTGCTGCTGCTGCTGCTGCTGCTGCTGCTGCTGCTACTGCTGCTGCTGCCATCTCTGTCTAAGAGCTGAGACTGGGGCTTAAGGAAGTGATGCAACTTAGGGTGACAGAGCTGGTGAGGAAAGAGCCAAGATTTCATCTGGTGAAGTCTGCTCTAATTCCTGTTTGCCTAAAACTTTACAGGATTGATCACATTGGCCAAATGTTGGTCTCCTCTAAAAGGGACACTGGCTGAGATGGGAGGGGTAATCAAGGGAAGAAGCAATTTTTCCTTCCTGCTCTACACAGTAGGGAGACAACAAGCCACCTCCCTTCTATGCTCCATCTTCTCTGCCATATGTAGCTTCTAGGATTTTTAGCTACAGGGGAACTGAAAGACTTCTCTGAGCCTTCTGCCAAGCAGACCAATTAATTACCCAGGCACCAAACTCCCTACCTTATCAGCAAATGCCTCCCTGTACTGAAATCCCAGTTCCACCCAACTCGACAGAACAGCCATGTCATTCACTCACTCAGCCAGTGTTTCTTATGTGCGTGTTTACCGAGAACAGCATTTGCTCCTGGGAATGAGGCACTGAGCACAGAGCTTCATTTCCATCACTGAGCAAGGAAAGAAAGATATTTACAAAAATGACATGTTTAAGAAGAGAAGAGATGCCAGGCACATGGTGGCTTGTGTCTATAATCTCAACACTTGAAAGGCTGAGGCATGAGAATTACACTGAGTTTTAAGCCTATCTGGGCTACAGGACTAGAATGAAAGAAATGAAAGAAAAATTAAGTGGAAGGAGGAGAAGTTTGAATATTCAATGGGTAGAGTTAATCAAGTGATCACTTACATTTCAGTAGATTCACATTTAGAATACACCCACTGCGTCTATGGCCATACCGCCCCGAACACGCCTGATCTAGCCTGACGTCAGAAGCTGAGCAGGGTCAGGCCTGGTTGGTACTTTGATGGGAGAATATACTCACTGCAATGATTATCCCAGTTATACAGGAAGACTTCATATGGCCACAGGAAGCAATCTAGGGTGTGTTAACTAAAGTAGCTAATAACACAAAAGCAGAGTGGAGCAGCACTTGAGATAAAAACAAGACCCAGAACAGCAGTAACACACACAACCCAGAAGATACATCAACACATCAACAGCACTACAGAGCCATAGGGTTAGGAGTGATTGTATTGGTCTGTATTTTTCTTAACTCTGCAACAAGGGTCTATCTTATAATTAGAAAACCATTGTCTCAAGTTTTTGTTTGGAAAGAAAACAAACAGCATTCCTGCTCCCTCTTCTAAGTGGTAAGTAAGCACTCAAGCATTTGAAACATGAATCAGCGAGCTAATAAAAGACTCTACTTCGTCCAGAACATTAATGGAAGACGAGGAGGTAACTGAGGCATAGAAAAATAAGACTTTTACCCTACCCTTAAAAATGGTGAAGATGGTAAAATTCTGTTACATGTTTTTACCACAAACAAAAACGAAACTATCAGCATTGGGGATGTGGCCCCATGGTTGAATATTTGCCTAGTATGTTTAACAGTCTGACTTTGATTCCTTAGCACAAATAATTAAAAAAAAAAAAATCTGTTACCCTGCTAATATTTTCTGTGTTTAACTAGTGTAAATAAACCTCTACTTGATAGGATCTAAAGCAATAATGCGAAAATACTAAACAGCCAGCTAAGAGGTCAAGCAGCTGAAGAGTACGCTGCGTAGCACAGAACTTCGAAAGGAGTGTTTCTATATCCTTGTCTCTGCTCCCTGACTTTCCTTCTTTGGTTCAAAACCACCCTCAGGCTGCTTAGACCTCTTTGTGGTTCCACGCCAGGCTGCAGGACCTTGGGGGCCATCAGAGAGGCCCTGTTCAATATCCTAGAACACATTGGTTTCCACAAAAAGTACTGTCAAGGATCAACTCAGTGTCCTTAGCCACCAGGTCAAATCTGAGAAACCCATGGCCAGGCTCTGAACACACACAGAGCCAGCACCTGTGGCAGAGTTACAATGGGGGCCTGGACAGAGCTGTTCTTTTGGGGAGCTTTTTCTCATGCAGTTAGGGTTACTTTCCACAGGAGTGTTTATCGATTTCTCTGCGCTCAGACAGCAGATGGAGTCTTTCAATCATTCCATCACACCGCCATCTCTGCTTATATGCCTTACAAAACCACCACACAAAACTGTAATGGTTCTTCATCTGTGATTTCACCAAAGTCCAAATGTACTGAGTGAAAACTCCTGGGAACATGTAATTCATAAGTCTGAAGTAAGTTTTACTACAGTGTATTGTTAGAATTATTCAATTTTTGTAATTTAGTACTGCTAATCTTTTAGTATGCCTAACATAAATTAAACATTAAATTTACATAGAAAAAAGCATAAGGTACACGGAAAGTTGGTACTACTTATCCCTGGTTGCAGGTGACTACTGTGGGTTTTGACCATATGCCCCATGGATGGGGGAGCAGGCGGGGATGGCTGTACATTTCAGTCGGTTGGGAAGGGGATTCTACAAGGTTTGAGGTTAAAGATAAGACTTCCACCTTTCTCTGAGTTCCACAGAAAACGGGCATGCCTGAGAGGCAAAGCATTGCAGGCAAGCTTCCTTGAGCTCAGCATTACTGATGCTGGGTTGAGGGTAGGGGTTTTAGTTGCTGTGGAAGCTGACCTGTGCTCTGTGTCACATTTGGCAATGTCTCTGACCTCCTCCTTGGCCTCCTCAGCTAGATGCTGTATCACCAGACAACTGCTCCTTGGCTGGGATCCACAGACTTAAGAGTCAAGAGCAAGAGCAATGGAGTCAGAGTCAGATAGGTTCACATGCTATCATCTGAACCCAGAAGAATATCCCATCAGACTGTCTCTGGCATGAACTCAGTGGCTGGCTCTTTGATCACCTCCCCCCGAGCGGGGAGCAACCTTACCAGGCCACAGAGGAAGACAATGCAGCCAGTCCTGATGAGACCTGATAGGCTAGGGTCAGATGGAAGGGGAGGAAGACCTCCCCTATCAGTGGACTTGGAGAGGGGCATGGGAGGAGATGAGGGAGGGAGGTTAGGATTGGGAGGGAATGAAGGTGGGAGCTACAGCTGGGATACAAAGTGAATAAACTGTAATTAATATAAAAAAATAAAATTAAAAAAAATAAAAAGGGCAAAAAAAAAGAATATCCCACAAGCATGGGAAAGGGGGGCTTGTGTACATAAAAATACCTGCACGGGCTCCAATTAAAGCCATCGGCATTGCTGTACTGTCAGTAAGGAGAGAGTGAGGGAGCAGAAACATCAGGTACCCATTAAGGAACAGATGCTCACAGTAGAATAGACAGAGGTAGGAAGGAGGCTCAAGTTCCAGAAGAAAATGTTGCCGGGAAATGAATCCATGGAATTCTAAAGGGAAAATTCTGAAGAACTGGGAAAAGCACTCATTGAGTTTAAATCATTACTGCAAATTAGTTTTAAACATTCTCCTCAAAGGTGGAAAGAGAATCCTGCTTATCTTACTTATAAACAAGAGCTTATCAACTGGCAATTACTGAAACTCTAAACCCCAAATCTGCCTCCTGTGTCATGGGGATTACGCTGCAATGGAGAGATCTGGAGAGCCATTTCCAAAAACCAACTGAGTGGCAGCTCAGTCCCCAAAGCCTGCCAGGCCACAAAGCCCTCTTCAGGCTGGAGACTCCGTCACAGAGCCAAGGAGATGGAGAAGCATGCTCTGGCATGAAAACAGCAATGAGTTCATTTCACTGTTCTCAGAGAGCTGAGGCGGGAGTAGCTGGGCCTCGGGCTTCATAGAGAATACACTTCTTTTCAAGCAAAATTTTCTGCCCACATGCAGTGTGTAAGACTTGGATGCACTCTAATGCTACAAACAGGACAACAGTCACCTAAGAAATATTTACCAATGTTTCCTAGTAACCAACACTGCCCCAGAACCTGACAATACAATCTGTGCCCTCAGGAAGCTCACATGCTAGTAAATCAATTTTACCCAAACTTAGCATCCTGGAAATTCAACCCAACCTGGGACATACCCGAAACTGTAGATGGAAAGCCTTGAATGTAATCCAGTCTGCTTGTTTTCCTGGTCAAACTGGGTGTCCAGAAAGGCTAGGTGATTTGAAGGATAAATTTAGTGATGAACATCAGACATCAGTGGACAAATAAAAACTCCATGAACACGAACAACTCAGCATTCTGGAGGAGGTCCGGCCAGTAACGTGGCCTGGGTTCCACACTTCAGTATCTGCAGTGCAATAATCTGCTGGACATTCAGAATTGCTACACAAAGTCATGACAAGTAATTGAAGCAGCATTCTTCTCATCTTAGTAAAGGAGCAGTAAGGCTCTGGTGCATTCTGAAAGGTTTTCATCACAACCAAGGAAAACCAAAAGACAGAGAACAATGCCCTAAGCCCAGGCTGGGTACAAAACCAAGTGGCATCCCACAACTCCAGCGGTGTCCTGTTTAGTGCCTAAGCTTGATGAACTTCCTTCCCCCTTCTTCTGAGAAACAAAGAGCCGGAAATTCCCTGTCTACCCTCCTCTATGTAGAACCAACTACTGGTCACATCCCCTGCCCACACCACAGAGAGGCTTGTAGACAAGCAAAACTTGTGTGACAGCCCACTGGTCTGTTTCCGAAGCAAATCTCACACTGTCTCAGCCATTCTATAGTAGGGGATGACCTTGAACTTGAGTTCTCCTGCCTCCACCTCCCATTATGCCTGCTTTATATGATGACGGGGACTGACCCCCAGTGCTTCATGCTTGCTAGGGAAGCACTCTTAATGGTTCTTTCTAAGTATGTTTCACAGTGAGAGCTCTTCCCACACCTTACCTACCTCAGATGGTTTAGGGCAGTCAGAATGCCCTATATTACTTTTTAGGACTCACAAAATGCCCTATATACAGGTAAGTTTTTCATGTAAATAAATATGTAAGTCAGAAAATGAGGTGTCAGGCAACTAGCCTCTGGTTTGGAAAACCACCTCTGTGCCTGGATAGTGCCAACAACAAGAGCACGGGCAAGCGACAGGCAGGGGGAAGGGCCCACACCAAACTCAGAGGCCACCCACCTCTCCAAGGCACTCTGGTCTGGATGGAGACTGTGGGGACAGGAGAGGGCTTGCTGGGAAGCCAGGTTTACTGGAGCCAGGGCAGCTGCACTCATCTCCTACAGCTAAGAAATGACTCTTCACAGTTATTTTACCATCCCTCAATCCTCAAAACATCAGGAATCCTCAGCCTAGCTCCTCTCCTTTCATCACAGAAATCCTTCCCCTCTCACTTCTAATGTGAAATGCAAAGAATCAGTGTTGGCTCATCTCCAAAGCAACTACCCCAAGTTCACTGCCCTTTCCAAAAGCAGCACTGTTCAGCCACCTGATACGCTGTCCCGGAACCCTTGACCTATCTGAAGCAGGTCCTCTTTCCAAGGCTGACTGGGGCCCAATTCTAAAGAGCTAGATGCTAGCTAGATACCCTGGGATGCATACCACCAGGGTACCCGCCTCCACTGCACCACTGGTAGAAAACTATCACACATTCAAGTCCCCCTGCATGGCCAACCTGAGAAGTGGCCTGCTAGTGTTCTGAAAATGTCCCTGCACAGGAACCCAGGGCCCGAGGGAGGATGCATACCTGAGGTCCCCGGATTCAATTCTCAGCAACAGTGGGGGTCCAGGACGGGGGAATTACAGAAAAGGACAACTTCTACCAAGACACCAACAGAGATGAAAATAGTCCTAAGCAGGGCCTCCCACCATGCTCTTTATCTTCCTCCTCTTATTCATCAGGCAATCATGGGATGTAAAGAGAGTTTTCCCTGGATCATTTTCGTGAACTAGATCGTTGCTCACATGGGAAGCACTGTCCTCTCTACTTTTAAAAGGCGGAACTCTTTAATCAGCTCTAGAAGGTGAGGGTCAGCAACCCAGCATCAAAGTCAAATATGTAGACCTCAAAGCCAGGCAGAAACATACAATGTGGAGTTGTTAATTGGGCTCGGAGGTAAACAGGCACAAGGGAGAGGCTGTTCAGGAAATGAATCTTAATTACAGTTATTTGCAAAGTCAAACCCAGTATTTCTCCAGTCATCTGATGAAATGAATGTGGACTGGGCAAGAGGCGTGTTTTTAAAGACTCTACACCTGCCTCACTCCTCTTCCTTCCTGAAGGAGAACCCAAGGTGTTGGCTTTCAGAAATGCCCCAAGAGGGAGTCAGGTTGGGTCAGGATGGCTGAGACACCAGGCCTCTCAAGAGAGAGCTACCACCCTCCATGGAGGAGGAGGCTCAGGCAGCAGACCCGAGCTGCCAGACAGGAAGCTAGTGGGGCAAAAGCAGCAGAATGGGAAGTTACTGACAAAACACTGAGTTCCTGGTCTGGTGGTGACAGGAGGTGGTTAGACCTAGGGATGCAGGGGGATTAGCCTGCTGGACTGAGCCTGGCAAAGCCTAAGCAGCAGTAAGGGTATGAGTCTGGCACGGTTGGGAAAAGCTGGAGATCCTGAGCAGCCTTGGTGAGAAATGGAGCAGTGAAGAAGAGGGCAGCCATGCAGATCAGCCCAGAGGAGAACAAAAGCAGAAACTGCCTCACAATAGGAGACAAGCGTGCAGCATCTGGACCAGCATCATGGGCATCCCTGCCAGTTTCCAGGTTCCATCCTAAGCCACAGAATCCTACCTGGAACCCGTACTGTTGAGATGGTCCCACAGTGAACAACAGGAACCAGCCCAATAGCTAGTGCAGATTTAAATTCAATCTGTGATTAAATTACAGCACATCACATGCCTGACAGCCGATGTCCCCAGATATTTATTCAAAGGGCCCCTTCAGGAATGGTGAACACTGCAAGCAAGTCTCCGGAGAGACCAAACATAACTTCAGGGTAAATAGGATGATCAGGACAGACTAGGATGCAGTCTTAAGAAATCTTTAATACAGAAATATACTAACAGACACAGCCTTGAGAAAGATAAAACACCATTCAGAGCTCAGAGATGTCATGTGACCTTTGGTTTTCTGTCATATTCTACGTTTCCAGATTTTCAACATAAAAGCTGAATTTTATACGTTTTATTTCCTGGGTCTTGGGGGTTTGTTTTGGTGTTTATTTCTTGGGGTATTGGAAATATAACCCTGAGTTTTGTCAAGCTAAGTTTTGTCTACCACTCACACCTAGTCTAACTACATTTATTTTTTAATTAGATGAACAAGCAAAATCTTAGTGAAGAATCAAAGAATAGAAATTTATAATCCAGAAAAGTATTAAAGTCAATTTAGTTTGATTTACTCCCCCCAAAATGACTTTTTATTTAGAAAATATATTCTATTAGTATAAATTAAAGAACAACTTTAACAAAATCAACAATCACCAGAAGAAAAATAGCACAGAGTGAGTTTCATTAATAGCTTTGATATAGTCTAGTCCTCACTCTCTGTGCTACTGTAACAGACACTGCTGCCCCCAGAGACTGTCCTACTGTGTGGCCCTCCTGAGAAAGAAAGAATCACACCAAGGGTGTGTTGGCCACTGTCTCAAAGTGACTTCTCGGCAGGAAGATGAAGCTTTGCTGCACTTCCTATCAGCGCGAGCAAGTTTGGTGTCTGCAAAGACACTTGAGAATTTGTAGCACTCAATTCCATCTGGAGCAAAATGGACTCATGCTGGAACCAATCCCAGGATATGGCTTCCATCTCTAACCTGCATTTCTCTCATCCAACTGCTTAAGACCACTTCTGCATCACCTGTGACTCCAGGAGGACTATGGCTGAAACATAATTGTGATTGCCTCCTAATTTACAAGAACGAGTTTTCTGTAATTCCAATACACAGGCATCTGAGGTCTTGCTGACTCCAGGGCCGGGGGGCCAGACGGGGGCTGCCCCATCCTGGGCTAGTTAATGGCTAGAAATAGCCATTAACTAACTTCAAACCAAGCCAGTAAACGACCCCCTCCAATCCACCTTCTCGAAGCCCTTACACTCCAGGAAGGAACTGACCTCTAGCAATTACCCTAGGTTCTGAGCCAGACCAACCACCCAGAGCCCTCTGAAATCGCCCACCTCACCCCAACATGCACACTGGCCTGGACCTTTCTCAAGGAAGCCACAACAAAGGAACAAGTCTAGCCTGAGTCTGTGGCTTCCCTTGTCCCTTTCCTCTCTGCAACTATATAAATATTTTTGCAATGTAGTTGTCCTCTATTCTGCTGACTTCGCTATACATGAACACTAACAGACCTTACATTTCAACACACATGAGAACGGGGGAAGGGAGGGAGAGAGAGGAAAGATATGGACAGATGCAGACACAGAGAGACACATACAGACACACATACAGAGACATACAGATACACAAACACAAGCAGAGACAAAGACACAGATACACAAATGGCTTAACTTTTTTATTTCTTAATCCCATAAATTTTCCTTAAGCCTTTACCACCTGCTCCCAATTCTATATGGGCTGACGGTAAGCAGAAAGAACACAGCACAAATACTAATGGGGAACTGGGAATTCTATAGTAATTAACTTGCTTGTTTTGTGAACAAATACACTTGGATTTGGGAGAACAGATAATCATTTTGCTCTAGTCATAGCTGATTCTTATCTCTAACTTTCTAACTGGATACAATACAAGTACACTTTGCAAAGAATAACACCCCGAGAAAAAGACTTAATGAGAGTTGATGCTCTCACGAAATAAAACTAAAATGCATTTTACACAGCAAATTCCTGGGTTGACAGTAGGTTGGCCAGCTGTCAACCTGGCCAGAAATAAGTGAAAGCCCAAACCACACAAACTCAGCACAGGGAGGTGCCTGCACACCTGGAACCCTCCCAATACACCAGGTAGGACCAGCTGCCTATCACAAGTTCCTGTCTGCCCAGCACCCACTATATGTAAGGGTGGCCTCTATTCTTGATCATCCATCTGGTTTCAAGCCCCACCTCACCCTACCCCCAGCCCTTTCACTAATCTTAACAGGAACTCTATACTGAATCATAATCACAACTTTTCAAAAACCTGAGTCACCGAAAGGTTAACTATTACAAAAACCTCTTTCGGAATGACCAAAATCCTAATCTCTGACCCCAAAGTCCATCTGGCTTCAAAAGCCAGTTTTCCCTTCTCTGGGATATCTAGAATATACTGTTTTGACTCTTTTCCACAAAGAACCATAAAGTCAAGATCTTGCAGATGGTACATGCATCATATAAGGTCGGCAGAGCACAGCAGCCCGCTGGGTGCTAGCCTTCCTCAGCTGTCCTCAGATGGATGCTAACCTTTCTCAGCTGCCCTTAGAGGGCCAGTGCAGAAGCTTGCTCTGCAGACACAGCACTGCCATACTATTCAGAAACGTATTCTTTTTTTTTTTTTTTTTAGGCAGATCATTGATATTTATTTTTTTATTAATTACACTTTATTCACTTTGTATCCCCCCATAAGCCCCTCCCTCCTCCCTTCCCAATCCCACTCTCCCTCCCCCCTCTTCACGCATGCCCCTCCCCAAGTCCACTGATAGGGGAAGTCCTCTTCTCCTTCCTTCTGATCTTAGTCTATCAGATCTCCTCAGGAATGGCTGCATTGTCTTCTTCTGTGGCCTGGTAAGGCTGCTCCCCCCTCAGAGGGAGGTGATCAAAGAGCAGGCCAATCAGATTATGTCAGAGGCAGTCCTTCTTCCCATTACTATGGAACCCACTTGGGCACTGAACTGCCATGGATTACATCTGTGCAGGGGTTGTCTGCATGCATGCATGGTACTTGGTTGGAGTATGAGTCTCTGGGAAGTTCCCTGTGTTCAAATTTTCTGGTTCTGTTGCTCTTCTTGTGGAGTTCCCGTCCCCTCCAGCTCTTACTATTTCCCACTTCTTACATAAGATTCCATGCACTCTGCCCAACAGTTGGCCGTAAGTCTCAGCATCTGCTTTGATAGTCTGCAGGGCAGAGCCTTTCAGAGGCCCTCTGTGGCAGGTTCCTAGCTTGTTTCCTGTTTTCTTCATCTTCTGATGTCCATCCTCTTTGCCTTTCGGGATGGGGATTGAGCATTTTAGTCAGGGTCCTCCCTCTTGATTAATTTCTTTAGATATACAGATTTTAGTAGGTTTATCCTATATTAGAAACGTATTCTTAAAATGTCCTTAAACAACAAGAATTGCATTGTGTCAGACAGCATCCTCAGTTCTTGGTGCAGATCCTCCCAACTGTTCTACACTGGATCTTACATGTCCCCGAAAGTCATGTGTAACTCACCAGATTATGGGCTAGGGAGAGGAAGCAGAACCTTTGAGTAGTGGGGGAACTAGTAGAAAGAATGTTATGGGGTGGGGTGCTCTTGAGGGGGATTTTGGGACCCCAACCTCTTCCATTTCTTTACTGTATGGTCACATGAGATGAACCAGTCTCCTTATTATGCATTCCTCCATGAAGGACCATGCCATTATGGGCCCAGAGCAAGTCAGCAAGTGGCCGTGGACTGAGCCTCTGAAAACAGGAGAGAAACAAATGCTCTTTTTAAGTTTTCTCAGGCATTTGTTAAAGTTCTAGGAAGCTGACTAACACAGCCCATAACTCAAATACTATCTCAAGTATTACTCACAAATGAGAAAGTATTACATCAAAATGTCTTGCATGAATATCTTCGACTTTTAAAATCATAACAAAAATCAGAATATATAATGGTTTTGAAAAAGTCACAGGACTAAAAAACGAGTGGAAGATAGAAAAGAGAAAGGTGTGCAATGTCAAGTCTGTTCATCCATGAATAAGAAAGCCTGGGAGACAGATGTCAAGGAGCTCTCCTGAAGTCCCAAGAAGTGAGCTCAACCCCTCCCTCTACCCTGCACAGCTGTGGAGCCTCCGGGAGCATGAAGCAGCCAAGGGCTGCCCACACATGCCATTAGTTACTTTCCATGTAACTCACAAAAGCAGCTTTAAAAAGGGCTTATTATGCTTCACAGCTGGGGGGTGCAGTGTGCCGCAGCGGGGAAGTCAGAATCAGAAAGCAGAGCACTCACACTCAGCTCTGGTGACCACTGACTTCACTCAGTGCAGGCTTTCCAATTGCTTGACACTGATCTCAGCGCTATTGACAAGGAAACTACAGAGCCTCACAGCCAAGCCTTCCAGGTACTGGAGCCTCAATTCCTCAAACTCAATTCTTGCTAGTGACACTCGCTGGGGAGACTTAACCTGGTGGCCAGCTCTCTTACCATCCCGGGGATGGGAAAACAAAGATACCCTACCTCTGAGGACAATCTGCTCTCTGGGAAGTTGCAGCAGCTTCACTACTCAAACTTTACATCTGCCCCCCCCCCCCAAAAAGCAAACAAAGTATTCCTTTTTGCATTTCTGTCTGCCAACTCATTAATCCTCTTCCAGGAGGACTGGGCAGTTTCTGAACCACTCAGAACAAGTAAGTAACAAACAGCAACAAAGGAAGCTGCTCATTTACGAAGCATTTGCTGCCAAGTCCTGTGACAGATGCTATGACGTGGGGGCAGTTTCTCCCAGCTGGTGAGGCAGCCACTGTCATTACCTCCCCTGTGGCTGTGGGAAGCTTGGAAACAAGATGCCCACAGCCACAGCTCTGCAGAGGCAAGGATAAGACCAAATTTAGCAGTAATGCCAAAGCCAATCTAAGAAACTGTCCTACCAAAATTCCCGAAGTGGAAAGAACAGGAAAATCACACTTTCTCTCTTATATGTACACGTGTGCAGGTACACATGTGTGCTCATGAGTGTGACGCTGTTATTCCTCAAGTAGCATCCACCTTTTGAGAGACCTCACAGTGGCCTGGAACCAGCCAAGTAGTCCAGTCTGGCTAGATGCCAGGGATCTATCTACCTGTCTGGCCAGCACTGGCTGTATACGCACAAGCCATCATGTCTCGCTTTTTTTTTTTTTTTTTTTTTTTGTGGGGGTTCTACCTAGGGCTGGAATTAGGTCTCCTGCTTACAAAGCAAATACTTTATTGACTGGCCTTTTCTCTCCAGGCCTGAACCACACTTTAAGAAGAAAAAAATGAGAAAACAATTATTTTTTTTTAATTCAATCAAAATTTATTTACCAACAAAGTTCCTAGAGCCTGAAGATGCCCCCTGAGGCAGGGAACTGTGCTTCTGACTACTGCCTGTCTCCGGGCAGACTGACAGATGGACTGCTCCAGTAACAACTTCCACGGAAGATGCTTTGACTGCATAAGCAGAACCATCTCCAGGTCCCCACCAGATTCTACTGCCAGGCCCTGCCAGGTACATCCAAATCTCTATGAACATTTAAGCCCGCTATTGGCATCTCAGAAAGACCAGCCGCCAGGCCCTGAAGTGCAGTCCCCAGCCCTGCCAGGCCCTGAAGTGCAGTCCCCAGCTAGGGGGTCTGAGTCCCTCACAAGCCAATGTTTGAGTCCCTCGCAGGCCAATGTTTACACATGAAAAGGCACAGCCCAGCTGTTAGCAGTGTTCCTGCTCCTGCAGAACACCTGAGATTGGGTCCCAACACTCACATCGGAAGGCTCACACACCCTGTAACACCTCTGGCTCCGATGGGCACCTGCAGGCACATGCACAGACCCACAGGCAATGTCCTAGCTAGTGTTCTGCTGCTGGGATGAAACGCCATAACCAAAGCAACTCAGGGAAGGAGGCGTTCATCCATCCCACAACTCTCCCGTCACAGTCTACCACTAGAGGACGTCAGGGCAGGAGCTAATGCAGAGACTGGAGGGACATCTTAACAGCATGCCTTACTCAGGACCACCCAGGACCACTGCCCAGGGCAGCAGTGCCCTCCACTCCCGTGAGCAGGGCCCTCTCACTCCAATCACTGATAAAGAAAATGAGAAAAGGACCCAAAGATTTGCTTACAGGCCAATCTGAAGATAGCAACTTTTCAATTAAGATCCCCTTGATCCCAGATGACAAAAACCAAGTACCACATGAAAACACACACACATCATTGGAAATAATAAAAACCGGGGTGTGCTGGCTCATACCTTTAATCTTATCTTAGCACTTGAGAGGGAAAGGCAGACAGAACTCTGTGACTCTGAGGCTAGCCTCAGCTAAAGAGCAAGTTCTAAGGCTACATAGTAAGACCTCTCTCAAAACAAACAAACAAAAAACAGCAGCAATAACAACAATGTTTTTAAGTAAGAAAGCTGAGCACTCAGAAGTAAAGCTGATCATTTGCAGCAAGTTAATCTTGTCAATACAATGAATGAGGGGAAGGAAAGTCATTTCAACTAATGGGAGTAGACCTGAGTGTCTAAATGCAGAATGAGTGTACAAAAGTTCACTCTAAAGGTAGACATGTAAGACATGTAAGATCTAAAATGGTCTACGTATTAAGAGGATGCAAGACTTAATGTGGGCTTTGGGGGCTTTGAATCTTTTATCTAACGGATTTTAGGAAAGAAATCTACAAGACAAGGAAAAACAGAGATTTTACGCACACTTCACTGAAGTTACTAACTTTTCTGTTGCAAGCAATATTATCAAGCAAGACAACTCACAGAATGAAAGTGTTCACAAACCATCCACCTCAAGAGGGACATCCCTGGAATCCAACCCATATGAAGATCTCCTAAAACTCAGAACTGGGCAAAGAATGCACACGGGCATTGCTCCAGAAAAGATACAAATGGCCAAGGAGCTCGTGAAAAGACAACATTCTGAGGCCTCAGTGCTGTGCAGGGAATGACAGTGACAGGCTAGTGACACATAGGCTGTGAATGGACTCACTGATTTAGAGCAAAAGTGGCAGCTGGACTGTTCTCAGGGGAAGGGTGGCTTTGCTGGGAGGCAGGGAAAGCTCTTTTCACACTAGTTGAAAGAAAGAAGGTAGACCTCATCAGGTCGATGTCTATGTCGAACTCATATCGGGATGGCTAGGAAGACATCTAATCTTAAAACAGACACCAGCCTGTTTTAGGGGAAAAGCAGCTGAAATGTAAGTGCCCAGTGTGGCTCTCCCTTCTTAGGACCAACTATCTGTGCAATGTAGCCCAATATCCAACACCTGATGGTCTGAGCATGCTCGTGACAGACTGGAATTCTCTGCAATGTTGTCTAGACAGTCTGTAGCCAGGCTTGTTTAAGGTCCACTCTTCTGCTTAGTGCTTGTGGGGAACAGGCAACCAGAGACTCGGTCACTATAGCAGAGACCATGGAGAATGCTGCTTCCTGGCTTAATCTCACAGCTTGCTCAGGACAACCCAGGACCACCTGCCCACATAGCTGCTGGGTTATAAGGAGAGATAACGCTCCCACTTTGCAGCTGGCAAGCCGTCTCACTTGCCTTTGTTATCTCCCTGGGCCAAGGAAAGAAAAAAAGAAGGATCAAAGAGGAGAGTTCCAAGGGTCCTGTAAAAGACCAGCTCAGGGTCTGCTAGATGGCCTCACAGGTCTGGCAACCCCAGCCTTGCCAACTAGGTGCTTTCTGCCTCTGCGCCTGTCCTCACCTCTCCTGAGTCTTTACTTTCTTTGTCCTGAGGTTTCAATTCTCTATTCCAGTCTGGAAAGAACCTGGATACCTGGATACCCATGGCACCAACACTTCCTTCCAGTACCCACACTTCTGTTATAAGAACAGCTCTTTTACGGCAAAAGCAGCATTGTTAGGAAGTTGGAATAGGCCAACATAGCCCTCATCTCAGAATGGGGTTTAGTTAGGAAAAAACAATCAACAGCAAAATGAGATATCAGAACCAGTTCATACCACTAGACTGCCCTATCTATTCAAGGGCACACAGTAAGAACATAGAGAAGTTAGAGGCGGGAACGCTGGTGGTGAGACAGAAAAAGCAGTTGTGTCTTTCCAGCTTGAAGCTCCCAAAGGTTAAATGTGATGACTCAGCACTTAACATTCCTAAATACAGACTTGAAAAAAATAAAGACACATTCATACAAAACCTTGTAGGAAAATATAACTGAAAACAGCATTATTAAAAACAGTCAAAATTTAGCCAGCTATGGTGGCATACACCCATAATCCTAGCAGATTAGAGGCAGAGGCACACAAGACTTGTAGCTCATAAGATTATCTTCCTGCTAGATAGATAGAGTGTTCCAGGCCAGCGTGGGCTACAGAATAAAAATCTCTCTCAACAACAAACAGTGAAAATAATCAAGAAAAAAAAACATTTGGTGAAATAAACACCAACTGATCTATGGACAAATATGGTATTTTTCATAGAAAGGAATGAGCTGCTGGGTAGCAGTGGTGCATGCATTTAATCCCAGCACTCAGGAGGTAGAAGCAGGAGAAGCAGGCCTATCTCTGTAAGCCCAAGGCCAGCCTGGTCTACAAAGTCCAGGACAACCAAAGCTACACAGAAAAACCCAAGGGGGGTGGGGGGTAAATAAAGAGTGAATGAGCTACTGCTGACCAAATACACAACCTTGAAAATACACATGGGAGAAGACAGTTACAAAGGCCATGTGACATGGTTCCCTTCACACAAAGTGCGGAGAATAGGCAAAGCCACAGAGACCTGTCGTACAAGTGTCAGCACTCTGAGTCTGGAGGAAAACTGGCATTAACTGTCAATAACCAAGATGCCAGAAGTGCAGAGTGTGGTAACCACTGCACAGCCTCAAGCATTCCAAAACAGAACAGGACAGTGAAGGGTACACTGTAAATACATCACGCTTATCACCACCTCAACGTTACTTTTTAAAGCGCACTTTAAGTTAATTAACTTTTAATTATTTTATTTAATTATTTAATTTATGATATATACTGTACATGTGCAGAGGTAAAGAGACACTTTTGGAAGTCAGTTCTCTCCTCTAACTTGGGGTTCTGGGAATCAAACTCAAGTTGTAAGGCTTGGCAGCTCTTGCCACTGAGCCACCCTTATAGGTTCTCAGGAAAACTTTTAAAAATTATAATAAATTTTAACTGAGCATGGTAATGTGTACATATCATCCAAGCACCTGAGAGATGGAGGGAGGGAGGAGAGGTCCAAGGCCATCATTAGCTATAGTAATTTGAAGGTCAGCCTAGGGTATATGAAATCATTTCTCCAAAGCCAAAAACAAGGACAAATAATTGGGAGGTATTGATATAGGCTTGAGCATGAGGACTAAGCTAAGAAAGAGACGGACAGACAGACAAATCTGAGTCCATGACTACATAACCTAACATAACCCAGGTGGGGTATGGGCTCCTGGGGCCTGGAATGATGGCATTAAGATTACTTGTTGCTCTTGCAAAGGATCTGGGTTAGATTCCCGAATCTATCTGGTGGCTCACAGTCATCTGTAACTCCAGTTCTACGGGATCCAATGTCCTTTTCTAGCCTCTGAGGGTACCAGGCATGTTCATGGTACACAGGCATACATGCAGGCAAAAAAACCCATACATATAAAGATAAATAATTAAAGTTTAAAACTTTTTATTATTTATTTTTATGTTTATTCATGTTTGTCTGTGCTGTCTATGTGAATGTATACTCACCCATTAGCAGTTTTCCAGGAAGCCAGCAGCATGTCAGATGTCCCAGAGCTAGAGTGCTGGTTCTGAACTGTGTAACCTGGATATTGGGAACCAGAGCTGAATTCTGGCCCTCTGTCAGACCAAGAAGCACTCTTAGCCACTGAACCAACTCTCTGGCCACCTCCCTCACCATATTTTTAAAATCAAAACTTAATCTATTATCATCCTTTGAGGATTAAAAAAAAATGTTTTCCACTTTCAAATAATAACAAAGACACCATTTGGTTTGAGGCCAGCAAAATGGCTCAGTGTTGAAGTATGCTCTGCAAGCCTGACAGCCTGCCTTCTGAGCCCCCAAAACCCATAGTGGAAGGAGAGCACCAACTCCAACGAGCTCTGGCCTGTACATTGCTCCGTGGCACACACCTGCACTCTCACGCACTCAGGACTCACACATGCATGCACACACAGGACCACCACACCAATGATAAAACTGAAAACGTTTCTTAAATTATTTAGTTGGACACTTCTGCGCAAGAGTGAAGTAGGAGTTAGGCATTTGTTCAGCTCCACTTTAAGAATAAGCAGGTTTCTGAACACCTGTTAATTGAAGCAGGAACAAATTGCCCCCAAAGGCAAATCCCAGCACTTTGGGGGCTCAGAGTGCTTCATGTTCCTGAGGTTATAAGCCTGCTGTAAAATTCTTTATAAAGTTTACATGAAGTGTTTTATGGATCTCTCAACGTTTCGTTTTCTTCAAAGGGCACATTTGAAATGGCTCAGTCTTAGCACCCATGCCTGTTTTCTCGTCCTACACCAACCAAAGATCCCTGGGAATGACACTTGCTAATAACCCAAAGCCCAGCTGGAGCCAACACAGAGATCTGACAGCTCTGTTAGGATTTAAAACCCACTGCTATGGGGGGCACACTCCTTTTCTGTAGTTCTATTTTCACCTCGGGACTTCAGAAACAACTCTATTTACATATGCAAATTATGAGTATACAGATAAGGACAGCACACAGTCATACCAAATATGCAGGCAGACATTGTTTTTGTCCTAAGCAAAAGTGGGCTAACTGTTATGGTCACACCCACTTTCTAAGTGCTTCATGTACCACCACCTCCTACACCCCTCGACTTTCCAAAACCAGGGATTATCAACATCACTATCAAAATCAAAACAATCTTGGAAAATGCAGTTATACAATATGCCAAATTTTACACATTTGGCCTTGCTGAAATAAGTTTTTAAAGTTTTAAAAAGCAACCAACATGTGTTCAAGATGGTGGACAACAAAGCCAACTGTCAAATGAAAACCCAATGTCCAGACACGGCCCGCTACCCTCCAAGCTCCTGTAGTGATCCTCTGCAGTGACCACTGTAACCAGACAAACCTCACAAATGCCTGTGCTTGCACAAGGATCCACACATAGAAATGTGCACGAGAACCAAATACGTGGATTCGCCATGTTCTGTTCTTCAACTTCCTCCCCAAAAAGGGGGAACAAATCTTTCTTAACTCTGAATCTTATCCATTTCTTCCTCTCTACACACACACGTTCACCTCATTTTTTTAATGTGTGAAAACACTGAGTGCATGGCCTTAGCCACGTGTATGCTTACAGTCTGTCGGCATTAAGGACATTCACACACTGTGCAACAAAACCTGAGGATGCACAGCAGCCCTGGAGTCTATGCTTACTTAACACAGCCTCCTTCTTTGGCCTCCTACCCCACAACAGAAAGAAATCTTCTTTCTGTTGTTTCGTGTTTTAACTGCTTTGCAGGTACTTCACTTGAAGGGAGCCACGTGTTATTGGTCCCTTTATAACTGGCTTGTTTCGTTGAACATAATGTCCGTGAGGTTTAAAGCCAGCCACCTACAAAACACTACCTGTGTCCTCAGACACATAAGCAAGGCAAGGTTTAATTCTATCACTGCACAGAAGCAGGGCAAGTCTGGTCTGCAGATTCAAGCTGTCAGGAGAGAGCGGTAAGACCTTTTAGCTAAGCAGGACTACATCCTCCCCAGGCCTGAGAAAGTCGGGGAGGAGAGTGAACAAGGACTCTAAAAGGCAGAGAGGCATGGGCTTCCTTTGTTAAGAAACACCTGCACGGAGGAGAGGTGGCTGGGCCGTTCAGATCTCTTGCTGTTCCTGCAGAGGATCTAGGCTCAATTCCCAGAACCTATGCGAGCTCACAACTGCAGTTCCAGGAGATTCAAAATCCTCTTCTCAACTCCAAACGGCACCAGGCACATACATACAGTCAAAACGTTTAAACACAGAAAATATTAAAAAAAAAAAAAAAAAAAAAAACAAGGGAGGGGAGGAAAGAAGGGAGGGAGGAAGGGAAGAGGAAGGAAGGAAAAAAGAAAAACAGAAGAAAAGAAAGACAAGACAGATCTACTCCAGTCAAAAAGCCAGCACTTCTCTCCCAGCAAGGCCCTGGTTGATGATGCTCCTCTCTGGAGTCTCCGTTTGCACAGTGACCTCACAGCTTTTCTTTAATATCTTATCAGTACCTAACAGGCTATAACACATTTTATATAGTATACACGGAAATTACATGTTACATATATCAAGGGGGAGGACTATACGTATGAGAACTGTTCTTTTGTTGGGGGGGGATTTACTTTTTTTTTGAGACCGGGTTTCTCTTTGTAGCCCTGGCTGTCCTGGACTCACTTTGTAGACCAGGCTGGCCTTGAACTCAGAGATCTGCCTGCCTCTGCCTCCCCAAATGCTGGGATTACAGGCATGTGCCACCATGCCCAGCACAGGTCTTACTATATTACTGAGGCTGGTTCCGATCTCAATCCTTCAGCCTTAGCAGAAGGAGGGTGCTCAGTGGAGCTGTCATTGTTGGCTTGTGTTGTTGTGTTGCATTGGGCTTTACTGGGACACCTTCTGGCTAGATAGCCATGGCTAGCTGGAACTTACTGGGCATAAGCAGGCTGTGTGAACTCCTGTTTCTGCCTCAGCTTCCCCAGCCCTGGGAATACTAGGCTGAACCACTGCATCGGCCTTAGAATAAACATTTTTCATCAGGAGCTCTAGACTTTGCATGCAATTTTCATTTTCCCAGACTTGGGAAAAAGTAAGAAGTGCAGGGAAACAGAAGACCAGTGGGTGCTAGAGAAAGGTCTTTCTCTACCTGAGAACACGCTACAGCCATCCATGAAGATGACTGAGGAGCAGAGTCTTGCTTTTCAAGCAGTCCACTTTCAGCCGTATCACCCTTGGATCAAATGGCTTGAGACTAGCCCACTGGACCACTTGTTTGCAAGAAATGTCCATGTGCAGCAGTCCTCACCACTCCCACCACCATAAGGAAATAATTTATTGCCTCATACCTTTCAAAGCCTCCAGCCAGAGCCGCTGCTGGGCAAAACGATTTGCATCAAGTTCTTCATTGGTTACCCAGTCTGCTGAAGTGGCCTAATTTCCCTTACTCAGCAACCTGCAACTTTCCCAAAGTACATCTCAGGGTACAAAAGTATTTTTAAAGACTGTTTTCTGTTAAATCTTGTGACCCACATACAGGGTAGAATTTTCTGGAACAATAACAATGAAATAAGCAACTCCTTAAGAGTTTAAGAAAGAGAAAAAGACAAAAAGCTTAAACCGAATTTACTACAGAAAAAAAATCATGAAAAAAAAAAACAACTTGAGATTCAAACCACAAGATTATGTTTAAAATTTATAACCATAAGCTTTGTTGGGTTGCTCTGAAAAAAAGCCCAACATCTCAAGATGTACTGTGTGTACTTTATGCTGGACACTGGCACATCGCAGAGGAGGGTGAAGACCCAGCAGAGCAGTCCTCTCCGTGACAGGAGCCTGTTTCCCCCTTAGTTACTGGAGAACAGTGCACATCTCTCTGGCTACAGAAGACCTTATGACCTCCCTGACTCTGTCTCCACAAATAGCTAGCACAGCACAGCACCTTGAGGCTAGGCCAGCATTCCCACCAGGAACCTAGGTGGTTACACGTTTCTACAAGAAGCCTCTCAGCACAATACTCTTTGCCAGGGTCCCGACTTTGAGAATCAGGTGGACACCGAACCTGTTCATACAAGTTTTCCGTATGACACCCAAACTGCGAGTTTTTGTGACTTTAGGAGCTGGAGACTATGAAGGAAAAATCTTGAAAAGAAGCTGTGTTTACAAAGACTGTTTACAACTGCAGTGACGTGGAGAGGCTGGAACGTTCCAGGTCCAGAGGCCAATTACTTCATCTTGGTAGTTTTAGCCACAAACAGCCATTGCTTACCCACCTCTGTGTCAGAACTAACACCTGGTGATTAATAGACAAAAATCTTTCAAATCTATTAATTTAGCAGACCACTAACTTCCACCACCAACCCAAAAGCTAAAGATGTCATCAGGTAACACCTGAGACCTAAAGAAAAGCTCGCTCCACCTTACTGTAACCACTTTTTTGTTTTGTAAAACTGCGAAACTGCTTCCATGTTACAACATGGAACCTAGAGTGTCTGCATTACTGCTCGATTGCTATGAGGAGACATTACTGAGCAGGCACCTTTCAAAGAGAGCATTGAATTGGCTTGATTACACTTTCAGAGGGTTATTCCATGGTGATGATGGTAGGGAGCCCGGGAGCAGGCAGAGCAGCGTGGCACTGACGTTGAGAGCTTACGCAATCTCATTGCAGGCAGGAAAGGAAAGCCTAGGTTGATGTAGGCCTTTGAAACCTCAAAGCCCACCACAGTGACACACCTCCTCCAACAAGGCCACACCTCCTAATCCTTCCCAAACAGTTCCACTGACTGGGGACCAAGCCCTCAAACATACAAATCTATGGGGGCCACTCTCATTCAGACCATCCTGTGGGATAGCTTAAATCTGTGTTCCCACGTCCCGGTCACCCAGAATGCTCCAGAATAAACTATCTCTGGTTCTCTTTAAGGTGAGAGCTGTATTTTTACATTGACAAGACCACTCCATGTTCTTTTACATGATTACTGTGTCCTTCTGCAAGACAAAGCAAAGTTTTTCAGTCCTGGGCAGGTAGCGGCGAGAAGGACTGAGAAGAAGGATTGACTCCACACCAGAAGATCCTCCCTCTGAAACTGTTTGCTTAGTACAGTAAGAGAAAGCAGCACACAAATGGGTCAGAGAGCCAGATCCTTCCAGCACCAACTTTCTGGGAGTAGCTCCAAGGAGCCTGCTGGACCAATACCAGACCTCACAGCTGAGCAGAAGTTTGACTTGAGAGCATCCTTTTTAAGAAAGCTGAAAATTCAGGGCCTCTTGACTATTCCAGACCCCACATCTCAACAGGAGTCTCACTGAGTCATCCTCCTTGAAGAAAGCCTGCAAGTCCAGAGCGTCTAGGCCAGTCATCCTATCCTTACTTTGAAAGTTCACACATACAAACAGGGTTTATGTGTTATGGCTTATCAGAGCTCAACAGGAAGTACGGGTTCTCTGTGAGATGCCAGAGACCTGGGCCCAACCATACAGTAATACTCAAGAAGTCACAATTCAAATGGTGTTGGGTCACACTAGGGTACTGGCAACAGCCTCCGTCCCCCACCCCACAGCAAGCCAAGGCTGTGACTTCCAACTTCTGACTTCTACAAGGGTAGTAAGTCTTTTTCAAAGTGAAGTGGACAATTTATCGTCGTCTTAGGTATTTTTAGCAATCTTAGAGTCATAAAATTGTTAATACTATTTTCACCAGATTCCTTTTAAAAATGAATATATTATTTTATGTATAGATGTATTTTTGTCTGTGCGTATGTCTGCGCACCACTGCATGCCTGGTGCACACAGATACCAGAAGGTGTCAAACCCGCTGGGACTGACTGAGCCACCATGCTGGTCTTGGTTGGTCTTGGTATTGAAAGCAGGTCCTATGGGAAAGCAGACAATGCTCTTAAGTGCTGAGCCATCTCTTCAACCTCAAGCTCCTTTAAAAAAAAAAGGATTAGTGACGAAGTGTTAAATGTTGTGCCCCATGTGAATCTTGCTCATGAGACCTGTGTTTTTCTTGCACAGCCCTGCGTGGACAGTGGGAGTGCACAGTGGACTATGCACCTTGTTCGCTGCAGCGCCACCGTTCCCAGGGCTCTAACCAAGGATAAGACGGACTACTTCTGGCCTCTTTAACATGCTATCTAAGAGAAAAGAGTGAAAGAGAAGTTTATGTTACTTATTATAAGTTAACACTACTAACTATATGGTAAAGGTTTTTGAGTGTGGTGTGTGTCTGCATGTGAGATGGTGCGTGTGCATGTATGTGTGTGTGTGGGTGCAGGCCCAAACTGACGTCAGTTATCATTTTTCGCTTCATTCATTGAGGCAGGATCTCTCAATTGAACCCAGAGCTCTCTGATTGGCTACTGCCCAGGTTTTTACACAGGTTCTGGGGATCAGAACTTTAGTACTCATGTTTATGTGGCAAGTGTTTTCTTCACTGAGCCATCAAAACTTCTTAAATGTTTGCTTTTTAAGAATTCTTACAATATGTGAAAATAGTCAATCTTATATGAGATTAAAACACAGAACACAGAGTACAGTCCAATTTATTGGAACCCTAGAATGAAATACAACAAAGTTCTAAGAGGGCTTGCTCTTCCTAGGATTAAAAGTAAATTTTTTAAAATAATCTTATTGTCTAAATGCTTAAACCAACCATATATTCTTAAAGCATAAAGTTCTGAGGTTTTTGATGGTTAGTTGATTTGTGTATGTGTGTGTGTATATGAGTATCTGTCATATATGGGTATGTGGGTGTACTTGGAGTACAGAAAAGGGCATCAAATACCCTGGATCTGGAGTTACAAGTAGTCGCCAGCCACCTGACATTGGGTACTGGAATTGAACTCAGGTCCCTGGCAGCGCAGCAATTACTCTAAATTACACACACATATGCAAAGAATACAAGCACATATTGAATATATTCCACAGGCATCACACAATTAAATTAAAAAGCACTTCTCAATTAAATTAAAAAGTACACTCTCTAAGTAACCACGAGTTCAAAACAGAATTATGAAAAATTTTACAAAAATACTTTGAGCTGAATGATAATGAAAATACAATCCATCAAATGTGTGGGCTGCAATGTTATTGTTTTAAATGCTTATTTGAGAAAATAATGGTCTAAGCATCTGCCTTACAAAGTCAGTCAAGAGGCAAATTAAGCTAAAAGTGAGAAAAAGAAAGAACTAACAAAGCAGAAGCTAGTGAAACAGAAAAGGACTGGCTGCAGCAGATGTGGCGGCCACCTGGCGGCCACCTGGCAGCCACCTGTAATCGTGGCTCTTGGTAGGCTAACACAAAAGGATCAAGTCTGAGGCCGGCCTGGGTTACACAGCAGGCCCTTATCTCAAAATAGAAAAAAAGAGAAGTGAAAGCTGCCAATGAAAAGCAAAAGAGCCTTAGCTTCCACAAGGGGAATAAAGCCAGAGCCAGGCAGATGATCCAGTGATCTTAACTCTAGGAGGCAGTGGCAGGAGGATGCCTCAAAGAAACAAACAGGGCCAGCTCAACAAGTAAAGAAAGGAGAGAACTGACTCCTCTAGCCTGTCTTCTGAGCCCCACACAGGGCTTTCGTACAGGCACCCACACACACATGAATAGATAGATAGATAGATAGATAGATAGATAGATAGATAGATAGATAGATAACCAAGCAGATAAATAAATAAATAAATAAATAAATAAATAAATAAATAAATAAATAAAAAAGGAGTGAAACTCCTTAATTTTTAAGGTTTTGATAAGTCTGGGTTATCTTACCTATAAATTTATTAATGTTATGTTTCTAGGCTAGCCTGAGATACAGATAGCTAAAAAAGAGTCTGTCTTAAATAAAGAAGGACAAGGAATAAAGCTCAAAGGTGTCAGACCTGTCTCAGATATGTAGGGCTCCAGCACCATCGTGATGCTGCTGATAAATAAATATAAATAAATATATATATATATATATATATATATATATAAAATCAATTATCATCCTACATACATGAATCAAGCTGAGAAGGGGCAGAGAGGGCCAGTATCAACAATCTATTTAGGATGATAATTGATATACATAATTGATAATTGGTATATATTATATAATATAAATACCAACAACCTGACATTTAGAACCATAAGCTGACAGAAAAGATTATTTGCTTTCAAGATAAAAAGGGTTATCTTACTGTGTGCACATGCATGCACACGCAGGGAGCTGCTGAGACCAGAACAGAGGATCAGCAACCCCAGAAGCTGGAGTTACAGGCAGCTAGCTCTAAGGTAGCCCATACAGCGCTGGGAGCCAAGCTCGGGACCTTTGGAAGAGTAAGCGCTCTTTACCACACACCCATCTCTCAAGCCCCTAGAAGAGATGTTCCAAACGACTTGCACTTAGGAAACCATCACACTTACCTCCTGTCCAGTTGGGAAATCGGGCAGGAGATGACATGATCAGAACTGACCTTTGGCAGAAGGCCTGACTGACGGGCAGTGCGGGCAAATATTCAGAAAGGCGGCAAGAGGAAAATCCTTCGCTCTCAGGCAAGTGAGAAACGTGTTCTGTTCATGCCCTGTACTTCCCACCTTCATGCCTTCGCCCCAGCCCCTCAGCACCTGCTTTCTGCAGGTACCACTTCCCCCATGGTCAAGCCACAGCCAGCAGCAGCACAGTGCTATGTGCAAACATCTGACCCATGTTCCCGGCTTGTATCATCTACATTTCTGGCCTCTCACCATGCCTCTGTGCCCAATTCTGTTTCCCAGTGCTGAAGAATCTGTCACACTAAGCTGCATTTCCCAGACTGTGTTAGAACCTTGACAATGACTATGTAGATGGCGACAAATATCAACTTCCTATGGTAGCCTCTGCTGTGGCAAGGTCCTGCAGCAGGCAGGCACAGGGGTCTAAACAGGACGACTCCATAAACTGCAGCCAAGGAAACTGACATCCTGTGTGCATTTACTGTAGTTAACTAATTCTAGAAAAGACATCATTTCTATTTCTGGCATAATGGACACGTAATACTAGGGCAAAAGGCTGAGGCCAACCTAGGCTACAACGTGAGTTCTGGGAAAGCCTGGACTAACTGTTTTCCTACATTTTTTTTGTTTTGGTGGTACATAAGTACATAAAAACAAACTTGATAATGAAAAGTGTACAATCCAATATGGCACTCCACAGCTTTATAACGGCGAGTCTAACTGGACAGAAGCTCACTGACACACGTAGACTTTTCTGTGCATGGCAATGGGAAAGCAATTTGCAGGTGGAGGTCAGAGGACAACATACAGGAGTCAGCTCTCTCCTCTAAGCAGATAGGGCCCAGGGAGTGAACTCAGGTTATCTCCCTTGGGTGCAAGCACGCTTACCCGTTGAGCCATCTCATGAGCCCTTGCTTTTGTTTATTTATTTTTGTTGGTTTTGTTTCCTAATAAAAGACTGCTGTGCAAGGCTGAGACAAAATACAAAGAATGGGCCTTCTCATGGGAAACACATTCCAAGCACGTGATATAGCTGCGTGTGCAACTGCAGGGCCGCAAGCGGCTATCTCCAGCCCGCTCCTGCGGACCTACCTGCCCTGCACGCTGTCGGCAGACCCGCCGCGTGGAAGGGGGCCATCCCACCCTACACAACCTTCGCTCCTTCCCCAGACAGCATAACCCAAAAGCTGAGCTGCCGACCCTCAATGAGCCATGGAGAAAGCCACCTCAGGAGAGATGCTACCCTAAGAAACTAAGCAAAAGTGACAGCCTTTCATTTGTATTATCCTGGAAAGCCAGCGATAGAGATATCTGCAGACAAACTGCTTTAAGGACTCTAAAACAAAAAACAGTGGCCAACAGGGTAAGTCCATAGTGCTGCAGGGTCCTTAGACATAACATGAGTGAAGCCGAGGGCCAGCACGGACGCGAAGTCCGAGTCAGGCAAGTTTGATTGCTATGGTCACAAAGGACTGCCATTGTTTCCGAGCACACTATGCACATCAGTGCATGAAGTCAAGAAAAAAAAAGACTAAATTCCTCCTTGGTCCCTGTGAACCAAGATCAGAGTGCACCGAGAGAGCCAGCCCTCCATTAAAGCACTAACAGAGTCCAAGAGCAAAAAGCTGGGAGAAATTCTACTCAGACTTCACAAGCTTTGTTTCAAAATGCAATTAGCCAGTCTATAAAAATGCTGTGTAAACAGAAGTCCGATTTTCCTTCAACTCCTCATCTTCTCATAAACAAGGCTTGCGGTTGCATGTAAGCTTGTCCCACTTTTCTTCTGCCTAGACTGTGAGGAGCAGAGCGCTGTCTAATCACGCCATACTGTGACTTGAAACCCACAGCGCTTCCAACTCACTCTGTAATACATACCTAATCCAACTAAGTTTTTCCACAGCAGCTGCCTTCCCAACACTTCAGCAACTTTAATAGCAAGGCAAGCTACAGAAGAAAGGCTGAGAGCAAAAGCCTCCCTGCCTTAGAATGCAAGCAGATGGTTTGTATAAGCAGACCAGACACTGTTTGCGTTTCTTAACACACACTACACCGACTCTCAGGCTACACTGTAAAAACCTTTAAAATTTTTGCTAATAAGAAATAAAATAATCATTAATATACAAACCAGAAGATGTAGGAAACGTAAGCCACTCTTACTAGGGCTGCAGAGGGTCACTTCTGACTATTTGGAAAGTCTAGCATTTGGGGACAAGCACAGTGGCTTAGCTTGGCAATATGACCAATACTGCTCTCACCATTCAATCATAACACTAAATGCAACTAACAAAACAGCAATCACAATGAAAACTCACTAGCCAAGCTTCCCGGCTGCCTTGGGGTGCCAAGAAGGTACTTTAGTTATTAGGTGAGGGAGGTATCACTTCTCAGCCTCTGGGATAAAATCCAGGGTACTGGAGCAAGGGCATTAGGCAGGTTTTAACACCTTTTTAAAATACTGGAAACAGCTTGGTTCAGGAAGGAAAAGCAATTGCATGTAATAGCTATTTCTACAGACCTAGAAGGGTGTATAGGAACTCTTCTTAGCTGAGTATAGGAGTGCACACCTATAATTCCTGGATTTGAGAAGCTGAAGCAAGGAGACTGCAGTGAGTTCAAGGCCAGCCTTGGCTACAGGTAAGACCCTGTAAGGAAGGTGGGGGGAAAAAAAGAATATCATCCTAGCACTAAAAAGCAGAGCCAGGGGGACTGCCATAAGTTCATAATGAGTCTGGCCTAACAAGTGACCAGCTGTCGTAACTCACTGATCTGTTGCTGTGATGAGACAGCATGATCAAGGTAACACTTAGAAAGAAAGCATTTAACTGGGGCTGGCTGACAGTGTCAGAGGCTCAGTGCACTGTCGTCATGGTGAGGAGCATGATGGCACACATGGACTGGAGCAGTAGCTGAGAGCTACATCCTGGTCCACTGGTGAAGATGACACTGGGCCTGACTTGGGCTTTTGAAACCTCAAAGCCCACTCCCAGTGACACACTTCCTCCAACAAGGCCACACTTCCTACAAGGCCACACCTCCTAATTCTTCTAATCCTTCCAAATAATGCCATTCCCTGGTGACTAAGCATTCAAATATATGAGCCTATGGGGGTATTCTTATTCAAACTACCACCATAGGCCAACAAGGGCTACATACCAAGACTGTGTGTGTGTGTGTGTGTGTGTGTGTGTGTGTGTGTGTATCAAAAGATTCCAGACAACTCGACTTACACAGCTCAGAAATACAAACAGCCATGCCATCATAATCACTGCCTTGCCCTTTCTGGGGTTTTTAAGGATGAATGTATTAAAACACTTGAGCAACTACTGAGTAAAGCTGATGAGCCTCATAGTCTACTCACTGACAGATATTCACTCTCTGTGGGAAAATCTACTGGCAATATTCACATGGAAAACACCAGTCAGGGAGAAGCAATACGGCAGGAGTGTGACTTTATCTCGTCAGCTCAGAGATGAGTCAGAATCTGCTCTCCATTTCCTCCAACTACTGCCTCCCCAGCACTCACTGAATCTGCTCTGCCACAAAGACCCAGTCCAGAGCCATGTGTCAGCCAGCCCAGGTCAGCTATCACGACTCTCAGAGGAAAAAACGTGAGGGAGCACCCTCCTGCAACTATGCAGCTCACCCAGCAACCATCACTCCCTTTACTGTGCAGGGAAAGAAAGGGGCAGAGACTTAGTTCTTTCACACTGGAATGTGCTGAGCCCAGCTAAGATACTGCCTGGCCATGGTTCCAGGATCAGCTCCCTGGAAGCTGCATCAGCCCACAGCTCCACAACAGGATAACTGCTCAACAGCAGGGTTGAAACAGTATATAGGCATCCACTGTATTCTACCTGCATTTTATACGCTAAAACAATGAAATGACAGGAAAAGTGAACGTGCCCACACTAGTGATGAGCACAGTACTCAAATTTAATGTAGTGGAAGCAAAACTAGGCACAATAAAACAGAAAAGAAGTCAGGACAGTGACTCAGTTCACGGGGATGATGATATATATCATATGTAATATTATGTGTAAGTCATATATATAGAACAATAAAAATCTCAGAGTTAAAGAAAAGACTGAACATGATTGAAATGACCAAGTTTTGCAGTAAAAATCACATATATCAAACAAATATGACTGGACATTTTAAATTTATCTCCAGGTAATGACAAGTTGTTTTTCTTTTCCTTGGTGTTTCGCAATACTGCCACATTCTTCAACAGGGTCCCAGTCTTGGAAAGAGTAAATCTGCATCTGGCTCCCTTCCAAGGGTGAGAGCACCTGATACTATGAGGACCCAACAAAGAACAGGGGAACAAGGGCTTTGTCACCAAAAGCCCTCATCATGGCATTCAGCCAGGCCACGCACACACTCTGCACACAGACATAGCACACAAACTAGCCAGGACACACTTTTAATGCACTAGACAACAAATGCCAAGTGGCGGCAACAGATCTAAGCACAAGTCTGCAAGAACTCTACAACAGGAAGTCAGTACTGAGAACGGATTTAGCTGTGTGTGTCTTAACAGTAAAGTTTCAGGTTTTCTAGAGAAATGAAGAATACTGTTGGGGGTGTCATCAGTATTTTGTGGTATGCATTCGTGTATGTGTGTTTGTGTGTGAAGAGCCATCTTCTCAGCCCTGTATTAGTTTTGAAGTAGGTCTTCCTGGGCTGTCTTTTTGAGTGGAAAGCTACAATCTGACAGTGGCTCCATCGCTTGCCAGAAAGATCAGTTAATACCCATAGCAAGTCTGCATGGGTTCTACTTACCCCTAACTCAGAGGATGCCAGAGAACCTACCCATCAGCACACCAGGAAGAAATAAGTAGAACTCAAGGTCCCGGCACTTAGGACTATCCAGACTCCAATACTAGGAAGCTGGGCCTGACTTCAACAGAGCTTGCAAGCAGCATCAGGCCACTTACCAACAAGCTTCCTGTGTGGAAAAGCTAAGGGCTGACAAAAGAACCCACTGTCTGCTGTAGCTAACATTCCCCTTCTTAGAGCATTTACTAAGAGATTTGCCTTTGTGAAGCTCCTTCCTGTCCCCTGGAAATACACAAGTACAAGACACCTCCTTATTGTCAGGTTCTGCATCTGTAGGTTCAGTCAACTAAGAACCCAAACTATTGGGAGCCAGGTGTAGTGGTATATGTCTATAACCCAAGCACTGAGGAGGCCAAGGCAGAAAGATCATGAGCTTAAGGCCAGCTTGCTCTAACAGTGAGATCCTGTCTCAAAACCCTAACAGTTAGGGGATATACCTGGGTATGGTGGTACACACCTGTGATCCCAGCACTCTGGGAGGCAGAGGCAGGCAGATCTCTGTGAGTTCAAGGCCAGTCTGGTCTACAAATTGAGTCCAGGATAGCCAAAGGCTACACAGAGAAACCCTGTCTCAATAAAACAAAAAAGAAACAAACAAAAAACCAAAAGAGTTACGAATATAGGTAGTTAAGTAATTGCTTAGCATGTGCAAACCCCAGTTCAGCAAGTCTTCAAAATCTCAACAATTGTTGGATGGCAGTGGCACACACATCTTTAATGCCAGCACTTGGGAGGCAGAGGCAGTCAGATCTCTGTGAGTTCAAGGCCAGCCTCGTCTACAGAGCTAGTTCCAGAACACCGAAGGCTACACAATAAAACCCTGTTTGGGGGAGGGGGTGGACCAAAAAAAAAAGTTCTCTCTGTATTCTAGCTTTTCCTTTTTTTTCAAATTATTTATCTAATTTTATTTTATGTTCATTCATGTTTCACCTGCATTTATGTCTGTGAGATACTATCTGATCCCCTGGAATTGGAGTTTTATTTGTGAGCTGCCATGTGTGTGCTGGGAATTGAACCTGGGTCCTCTGAAAGAGCTAACTCAGTGCTCTTAATTGTTAAGCCATCTCTCCAACCCCTTATTGTTTTTTTCTTGATATTATTCCCCTAAACCATACAGTGTAACAATACTAACATTAGGTATGAGTCAACCAGAGATAATTAAATGCACATGGAAAAATGTGCAAAGATCACACGTGAAACTGCAGCACCAAGAATGACGGTGAGCTGAAGGCATAGGGTTAAAAGCATTCACCCGTCCAGATATGAAAAAACAGAGCCGGGTATAGTGGTGAACATCTTTAAGCCCAGTACTCAGAAGGCAGAGGCAGAAAGATCTCTGAGTTCAAGGCCAGCCTGGTCTACAGAGTGAGTTCCAGGACAGCCAGGGCTACAAAGAGAAACCCTGTCTCAAAAAAAATTTTTTTTAAAAGTAAAATTTATCAGAGTGAAGAGACACTAACACTCAAGCGAGTGCATATATGCAACAATACATAAAAAGTATGTAAATAAATGCATAGCTAAATAAGCAATTAAATAAATAAATACTTAAAAGAAAAGATGGCCAGACGATGGCTCTGTGAGTTACTGTGCTGGCCACACAAGCCTGGCCACCTGAGTTCAATGCCCCGATCCGACATGAAGGTAAAAATAGAGCGCCTACTCTTCTTCATGGGCCCACATGCGTCACTGTGGCAGGCATGCCCTCTATGCACGTCATACATAAATAAAAATCTAAAATGTTCTGCAAGGACAGACAGAGATGTAGCATGCAAATTCTCAGGAGACTCCTGCCCTGAGGGGAAGTGGGCTTTGTTATGTTAGGGAAGTTATGTGTTCTTTTTCAAGCACCATTTGTGTGGGGACTTAGGTAGGCATTTCACCATCTTGTTCAGTATCAAGTGCTGAAACACCATCTGGTTTCTTGAGACTGGCCTTTGAGTTGGGCTCTAACTGGATCAGACATCACACATCACTAGGATCAGAAGAGTCAGAGTGTTAAAGTAAGCATGAGGATTTCTGCTTTTCATCTCTACAAACAGAACAAGCGTCTGCGGATTTTAGCATACAAAAGAACCAATCCTCCATGGCACTGCAAGTCTGAGACGCTGGGGTGGTAGTGGCTTTATCGCCGATCTAAAGCACACTTCTGTGATAAAATAATGTGACTAGGAGCTCCAGCCCTGTGGGAGGGCACACCTCAATGTGACCAGAGCCAGCTAGCAGGCAGAGAACCTTTCAGCTGTTCACTTCCTACCCTGGGTGTGGGCCACCTCTCCCCTGCCTTCTCTACCCTCCTTCTCTAAGGGACTCCCCTCTCTACGGTGCACACCTGTAGTCCCAACACCTGTGAGGCTGAGACAGGAGTACAACCTGGGCCAGCCAGAGCTACATCACAAGGCCCCACAAATACAAATAAGCAGCTCACTGCCCAATAAAGAACAAGTCCAGTTCTCTCTCTCTCTCTCTCTCTCTCTCTCTCTCTCTCTCTTAGGTCTTCACTTAGTCTTTATGTACAAAGACTAGTGAGATCAGTTTCACTGGGTAGACAGTCTTGAATAATGCATTCAAGGTCGCTTAGATCAATTTAATGAAGCCTATATGTCCTTGGAATACTGACAGAAACACTGATGGCACATGCCCCACCCCTATTTCTGGATCAGACTGTGGCAGTTAGAGCAGACGCAGCAGAGCAAGAACCCTGGCCAAACTTCCACAAGTGACTCCAGGAGAGTTACTGGTGACCCATCTTGCCTTCAGACAGCCAAAGAGGGAAAAGAAATGAACTAGTGTGAAGTTCAGCTCTTTACCCAATACTTGGCAAATGGAATATTATGCTTTTAACAAATGTCTCATTTTTAAAAGGAATATTATGCATTAACAAATGTTCCAGGTTTTTTTGTTTTTGTCTTTTCAGCTTTGACAATGGATGGTAGCCCCTGGTGGCATTAAAGGCTTTGTTAATTAACATGATAGATATTAGAGGTGGGTTTTTGTTGGAGAAAACCTCAACGATCACGAATGGCCAGGCAGTGGTGGTGTGCACCAGAACTTGGGAGGCAGAGGCAGGCAGAAGATCTCTGTGAGTTCAAGACAACTGTGGTCTACAGAGCAAGTTCTAGGACAGCCAGAGCTATACAGAAAAGCCATGTTTCAAAAAAAAAAAAAAAAAAAAAGCATAAAATAGAAAAAAAGAAAAAGAAATGTTATCTTGCCAGGCATGGTGACACATGCCTTTAATCCTGGTATTAGGAAGCAGAGACAAACTCAGAATCTGAGGCTCAGGTCAGTCACAATTACATGACGAGATGTATCTCAAAACAAACAAAATCCCCTAACTAAGTGCTGTACCACACACCTGAATTCACTGAAGAGATAGAGACAGAAAGATCAGAAGCTCAGGGTAAGCCTCAAGTTGGAAGCCAGTGTGGGTTACAGTAGACCCTGTCTCAAGAGAAAAAGAGGAAGGAGAAATGGAAGAGAAAGAGGGAAGAACAAAGGGAGAGATGGGGAGGGCATGCATAGACCCGTCTGCAAACACGTGCGCACGTCTGCCCTTGGGTGGCCCAGCTGCAGAGATGAACTGGCTCTTCACTTTGTCAGTGGCAATCAGATGGGACCTGTGTGTTCAAGACACCCTGCTAGGGTAGTCTTGGTTGCGTGAGCCCACCCAGAAGCTAGGCAAGCTCTCCCTACTGGAGGTGTTCACACGTCTTGCACCAGTGAACTCTTTATGCAACATGCATGACACAGCATCAAGAAGGCAAAGAGTTGTGGCTTCCTAGAGCTGCAGGAAAAACTGCAAGACCAGCAAATATCTGTGTATTTGGCAGAACTTAAGTCTGTAATGTGGGTGTTTGTAACTTGGACCAGGTTTGAGGGAAGAAACTACACCTCACTTAGTAGGAAAGGTCCTACTGGCAGCCAACAATATCTACCAAAACAGCCTTATCATTGTATAGTCAAAACTGCCTAAAGTCTATTCAATGCAGTCACGCATTTGTGCTGTGTAATAAGAAACAAGGAACAACCATATGAGCAGAGAAGTCGGCCAGCTGAAGCCTGGAGGTAGCCAACGGTGGATGCAGCACTCTATTGATCCATGTTTTTGCACTTCAATTGCCCCAGCTGTGAGACACAGGGCTGTCCACAGTGATGATCGATTTATAAAACCAGATAGCACACTGGGCACTGAAATAAACCATCACTACTACCATGACTACCATGAATGCTCATACTTCCTGCAGGAAACCCTGACAACACTTACTCTCAAACTGTCTTGGCAAGGCTGTCTACATTTTCTTAAGTATGTATATCACATGACCCCCAACAGTATGTCACAGCTCTCTCACACCTCATTCCCAACCAGGCCCTAAGTCAGAAGAGCAAGGAAGCGCCCTGCTTATCCTGCCCCTAGAGGTCCAGGTCACACTTCTCTAGCCCCAAATTGTGCTATGTGGCCTCTCCCTGGCATCTCTGCTTCCACCAGCATCCATTAGCCAACAGCCAAGTAAATCTTAGTATCAGAGTTGATAGAGCAACCATAAGAATGATGACCGGCCAAACTGTCCTGATATGGGCAGGGCAGGGAAAGACATGGAATTTGTGTGGTGGTACATGGCTGTAATCTCAGAACTCAGGAGGCTGAGGAGGAGGAATATCGTGATTTCAAGCACAGCCTCGGCTACAAACTCAGTTCCCAGTCAGTTTGCACAATAAAAGAAATACTTGGGTGTTCATGCAAATCCTGTCATTTTCATCTCTGACGTCACATGTAATCCTTATAATCACCTCAGTATCACCATACAAACTCTAAAGAAAAGGAAAACTGAAGACAGAGAAGAGACTTTTTCAGAGGCATACCAGCTCACCTAAATCCAAAATTTTTACCTACAATCTTAAACTTCTTTTGACTTAAATTTCAATGCAGATCCCAGCGCACTGAATCTCACTGAACTTAGTAACAGGTATCTCAAGTGTCACAAAGCCAAGAGAAAACTATGGGTTTCCTTGTCAAATGTTAATCTCCTACTTCACCTCATTATGGCACAACCCACCCATGCACACAAAAACCAAGTCCTAGGCCAGGTGTGGTGGTGCACACCTTTGATCCCAGCACCCAGGAAGCAGAGGCAGGCAGATCTCTGTAAGTTGGAGGCCAGTCTGTTCTATAGATCAAATTCCAGGAGAGCCACAAAAACGTTATCCCAAAAAACAAAATAAAACAAACAAACAAACAAAAAACCCAAGTCCTATTCTCCTCCTCACACCCATTTCCAATATATCTCTACCTCAAAGTCTACCGTGTCCCGCTGCTGCCACTCCTGCAGTGGACTGGACTACAGTAAGGACAGGCTGCCAGAGTGCACGCTCCATCAGGGAGCCGTGTTCACTGCAGAGCCTTGACATGGCACATACAAAGAAGCATGACAAAATATTCACTGTCAGGGCTGGAGAAACAGCTCCTCAGTTAACAGCACAGGCTGCTCTTGCAGAGGACCCAGGTTCAATTCCTAGGTCCTACATGGCAGCTCACAACCCTCTGCAACTCCAGCCGCAGGAGAACCAACACCCTCTTTCTGGTTTCTGAGGGCAGCAGGCAGGCACATGGTACATAGACATACATACAGGCTAAAATAAAATTAAATTTATATACATATTTGTAATTGCATAGATAGATACTGACTGTAGCCAGGCATAATGGCACACAGACAGGAGAGGCAGAAGGATCAGGTGTGCAAGGCTAGTTAGTCTCTATTTCATAGAGCTTGAAGCCAGCCACGTTAAATATACCTAGCCAGCCAGGTATATCAAGTAGTGTAGCCCTTTAATCTTTGCACTTGGGAGGATGAAGCAGGAGGATTACAAGACGAGCCTTGCCTACTTTAAGATCTGGTTTTTAAAAACCAACAAGCAAAAGGAAGTATTTGGTAAGTGAACAGCATATGAATACTTGGGCTGTTCTCTTCCCTCACCTTTCTCCCTTCTGGTGCAGCCTTTACAGCGATCTTCTAGATCTAGATCAACACAGCTCATCCTTGCTCAGCCTGTCCCTCTCACTTCCACACTCCGCGGAGGATCTGCTAGGTCCGGGCTTCACCCAGATAATACACCTCACGCTGTGGTGAACCCCAGCCAGAAAAGTATTTTCGTTGCTACTTCACAACTCTAACTTTACTACTGTTAAGAGCTGTAATGTAAATATCTACATTTTCCAGTGGTCTTAGGTGACCCTGGTGAAAGGGTTGTCAAACCCCCATCCCAGGGGCCTTGACCCATGGGCTGAGAACCACTGTTAGATACACAGCAGGCGCAGGGTCTACCACTTGCCTGTAGGGAGGTGGGGTCTGCGGAACTGATAACATCTCTTCAAATTATGTTTCTGTTTGTTTCATTCAGTGCCCCCCAGGAAATTCCTAAGTAGCCACATGAAACAGCAAAAATCTAGATATTCTAGGTAATCCAGTTGCTCACTGTGATCTCACTACCTGCAGACCTTCTCCTTAGCCATTCTGGAGTCTGAGCTATACAAAGATGTTTTCTCAAAGTGAGCTCACTCGGGGAGGCACCCTCCACAAGTGATGGCCAGTCATTCCACAGTGAGCATGCAGAAGACTCCTGAATAAAATCCCTGCTTTCAGGCGTGGGCAGCAGCAAGCGCAGGCATTGTGCCCACTGCTCGCTTTACTTGCTGCAAGTACCGTACTCTCTTAGCTCCCTTAGCTCCCGTATCTCCGGGTCATGCTCAGTAACTCTTGCCCTCACCAAGGATATGACTCACTGTGTGGGATTACAGGCTGACAATCTCCAGTCACATCTGGCCCAGCAAGTTCTCTGACCTGCTCTAAGTCCAGCCCCTGTACTCCTCCATTACATCTCAAGTCTAGAGGCATATTCTTAGACAAGCTTCTCACCCAACCCTCCCATGGCTGCTTTACTGCCCAGCTTGTCACAAGGCTACGGGATTATCATTGTTGTTCACACGCTATGGGATGCCCGTGTTACTTGTGTACGCACACAGGTCCCTGCAGCAGAGATGTCTGGCTTCTTACAGTGTATCCTCCTTGCATTGAGCATGTGCTGGTAAGACAATAAGGATATAAATGGCAGATTTGGCTCCTGGCGATGCTGTGAGGGTTGAGGGGTTCGTTTCATACAGTGCTAAGGGCTGAACGCAGCCACGAACATGCTGGGCAAGCATTCTAACCTTTAGCTATATCCTACACCCTCACACAAACTCCTGCTAAGGGTTTAACATTCCCCCCCAACTACATAAAATCACGGTGTGAGTGGCTGCGTCCTACAATAAAACCTACCACAGTGAGGCCTTCAGCAGCACTGAGAAAGCAGAAGTTATTATCCTGGGGAGACAACCAACACTTGGTTCTTTCCAAAGTCCTAAGAGGGGGATTTTATAAACAAGTCATAAATTCTGGTAAAATATCACTCATACCAATATATTTTTTTTAAAACTCACTTAAGTACTAACAATAATTTTCAGAGCCTGAAATCTGGCACCTGTCCTGAGAGAGCTTCAAAGGACTTCTAAGGGAGCAGAAGGGCAGATGGCCCCAAATATATGCAATTACTATACACTGAAAAGTGTTGCATTAATTGAAGAGTATCGCAAAAGAACAAGAATAATGCATTTGGAGGTGCTGCTCAATGATAAAACACCTGCCTGGCACATACAGGACAAGAGCTATGTACCATTCCAGCACCACATTAAAAGAGAGAAAACTTGCAATTCTCTGAAAACAATCTTTTCTGGCCACTCTTGGTCTCAAAAGCCCGGATGGGACACATTCCTTCGCTTTTTCCTTTCCTGATACTGGGGAGTAGGGGGTGTCGTTTTACCTCAAATCAAAAAGCCTCAATTTCCTCATCTCTGAAAATGCCAGGTTGACTGTATGCCAAGCACAGTACTAGACCTCAGAAACCAAGATGACTCCACATGGCCACCTCAAAGAGGACAGGAAGAATTACTGGCCACTAAAACCTGCGGGTCCAGAGACACAGCTTAACCCCTAGCCACTTCTGCTGGCCTCCATTGTCCTAACACTCAAAGTAAACAAGACCGGTCTTGCACCTGCAGGACCACCCATTGCGATCAGATTCCAGTTTTTGTTTTTTGTAACCCATTAAAACCGAACACAAAGACATAATCAACGTGGGAGAACAACCAGATGGCTTCACCTAGTTCGCTGTTGTTTTTCTAACCCTGCAGAAAGAAGGGAAATTAGCATTAAAGGGCTAAAACCTAATAATTCTCTCCAGTTAGAAGACGCCTGTAGCTTGGCTGTCGTGAATTTAACTGGCAAGATTACAAAACAGGTTCCAGCAAGATGAGTTGCAAAGAAGGGAGTGAAGGCTCATGCCCAGTCAGGTTTGCGTAGGGTCCGGTCCTTAAACATGGGAAGCAGAGCGGAGCCTTCCCTGAGCCAAGGCTCGTGCCTGGGAGTTTGCAAATCAGGTTTCCAGCCGTTCTCCTGAGTAGAGAACCCACATTCTAGACCTGGAGATGCCAAACGCGCCCTTCCTGAGCTGACAAGTTGTGTTTAGAGTGTGGAAACAGAGATCTTGTCCAACCCCATGTTTTTTTCTGGGTTCATCCCACGGGCAGTGCAGTGGCAGGAAGAGCTGAGTAGCTCAGCGCCACTCTCTCGAGGCTCCGGCAGGAGGTGACACGTCCCGGGAACCGATGGGATCCTCAGCTCCAGACCCGCTCGCCCCGCCAGCCCGGAGTCCTGGAGGCCTGACACTGAGGTCACCGGGGTGGCCTCTCGGGCTTCCCCGAGTCCCTTCCCGCCCACAGGGTTTTCCAAACCCGAGCCCGGCGCGCGGCCGCGTCCACGGTCTGACAACCCGCGCTGCAACCCGCCTCGCTCACCTGGCCAGCACAGCACCGGGCAGACATCGCTGCGGCCGACGACCAAGGGGACGCTGCCCACCGGACCCAGCTTTCGGGCTCTCTCGGCTCCGTCCGCGAGCGCGCGTCCGCGAAGCTGGTCTCGCCCGCTGCCAGCGGAGCAGCCCCAACTGAGGGCTGCGTACTGGGGCCCGAAAACAACCGTCGCCAAGCCCCGCCCCGCGGCACAGGCCCCGCCCCTGGACCGCCCCCGCCAGTAGAGTCCGCCTTGTGCTAGGCTCCGCCCTCTGGGCCGGCCGGCCCTGGCTTAGGGCCCCGCCCTACGGTAGAGCCCCACCCCTTTCCGGGCCCACGAGCTTCTTCCTCCCTGGCACTTCCGTTGGGGTTAGGCGGCGTTAAGGCCGTTGCAGGGCTCCGGGTTTGACCCGCCGGCCTCTCCGGCTCCAGGGAACAGGAACCGCTCGCCTTCGCTAGTAAAACCCAGAGCCCTAGAGAGAGACGCCCTCCTGACTGTCCTGCGCTGGCCCCACCGCGAGGTCGCCACTGGAAACGGAACTGTGGTCGCCTCCTCCTCCCAAGCGTCTCCCAGACCCCTGCTCGGGAAGCATGTCTTGTCCCCGACCCCTCATCTGCCCGTGCCAGGTCCTCCCACCCTCAAATCCCCAGACGCCTGGCTGTTCCACCTGCTGTTTCCGCGGGCCTCTGGGGCCTCTGGTTAGAGCGCTGTCCAAGTGTTGGTCTCAGAACCCAGGGCCTCGGTTGGGGCCCTTGTTTTCCCCTCTCCTGACCCACGCTGAAGGGAGGAGTCTAACAATTGCTTGTTGGGTGTCAAGGGAGCGCCAGGTTTTTTTCTCTACCTGAATCTCTCCTCACAGTCACTACAACTGTAAAGCTATTTCTTTTAGTATGAATTTTACACCACTCATTTTTTTTTTTCGGTTAAACATTAATGTACCCATTTGAGGAAAGTGACCGCGGAAGCCCAAGCAGGTTAAATAGCTTGTCCTCCAGTCTCAGGAAGTGAAAAGACAAGGCTGGGAATCCTAGTGTCTGATCGTCAGGCACAGAACCCATGACTTGGCCTTCGCTGAACAGAGCCTTTGCCGGAAGTTCGGGAGGGAGAAACTGAAGAAAAGCTTTTTGACAATCAGTGCTTGAGTTATTACCGGTGCTGAATCTTCCAGGGTCTTAGATACAGGAGTTTAGAATAACATACGTTAGGGTCCGATGATTTGGGAAATGATCCGCTATGAAAGCCAAGTTTGAGGAACAAAAAGTATCTTTATTTAAAAGCAGATATGTCAGAGAGACTGGGTTCAGGATCCAGAGTCAAACCAAGGGCAGAAAAAAACTCTTTAAAGAAAACGCACACACAAACATGCGCGCGCGCACACTAGGTGCAATAGGGCCATCCAATCCATACGTGCGCTTGTTTCACACCGTATTTCCCACCTGGCACCTTAAATGGGTTACACCTGGTATCCTAAGTGAGTTTCTATGTCAACTACTTCAGATGACTTCCTTCATAGCGTGGCCTGGATCGAGGCCAGCCAATCAGCACCCATGTGTTAACCAACAAAGCGTAGAGTAGGTTATGGTGGCTGTCTGAGACATTGGCCCCTGAAGCTGTTTCTGAAAATTTTGCTTAGTACAAAAGGAAGACTGTATACAAAAGATGGAATCTCTGTAACCAAGGAGGACTCCAACACATACACAACTTGGGGGGGGGGGGAGAAAAGTTATGAAGACAGTGGCTGTAACTAAGAATAAGGGGGTGTGGGAGGCGGTGAACCGAACCAAGTCAGCATAGCAGCTTGCTGGGCAGCTACCTGTGACTCAGAGCCAGGACCTCTGTGAGGCTTTACAATGAGCTTCACTGTTTGTAGCAGGGCAGTCACTTGACTTAGAACTTCATCCCCTGGGGAAACTGGTTGAACACCAAGAGTTTCTGTCTTTGTGGAAGCCACCCAACCGGTGGGGGCGGGGTGCAAAACATACAAACCTTTGAGCTGGGACTTACCCACTTCTTTAGGAGAATTCTCAGCAAATATCACTGTGTTAGGATAAGTGGCCTCCTACCAGAGTCCTGTTTTTGTTTGTTTGCCAAACCTATGCCAGCTAGCGTTTGAGGATTCTGAGTATGGATGTTAGTGTCCTAGAGAAAAAACATTTGTCTTCACAACCTGGAGATAGGGCTAGGATTGGAGCTGAATGGCCGAATACTTCCCAACACGCATGAGTTTCTTTTCCAACATGCCAACAATAATAAATAGCTTGTGAACATGTCAAATGTCCACCAAGATGTCCAAGAACGTTAACAAAAGCTTGAGCATCCAGAGTCAGGAAGCTGCAAATTCTAACTTTACTAAGAGACTGGATAAGATCTCTTTGAAGCTCTGACTTAACCATCGCCTGTATTAATGAACATGTTTAAATGAAATGAAGAAATAAATTGTGATTTTTCTCTTCTGGCCCCAGCCCCTTCAAGAGCTTTGTGGTACAAACACATGTCATATACAATCAGCTTTACAAATGGTATCAAGAAGACTGTTTGCAGGCTCCATGGCAGAACGTTTGCCTTGCCTGATGTGAACTGAAGTTCTCCGAAGAAGCTATGTGGTGTCTCTTTATTAAAACACTAGTGTTGAAGTCTGGCAGACTAGATTGGACCTTCAGGATTTCAGAAAGATGGAATGTTGTAGATCAAAAATCAAAGTTATGTTGGGCTATCTTTGGTCCTCTTAATAGCCATTTACTGCCCACCCCCACTATCTGGCCCAGCGTGTTTACACTCTTAGGTAAAACTTTTGGAATGCACTGCTTGGCAGAGCACCAGCTTGCAAACATAAAGATAAGCGCTCTGAACACATCTGAAACCTGTAGCTATTTCCCCGCTCACGTACCCTTCTTCTCTAATATTCCCACCGTGTTTGGTAAATAAGTTCATTTATGAGTTTTTTTTTGTTCTGAGACTATCATTCATATACCGTCATCTGTATTAGAACGTCATTCAAGCCAACCTAAAGGATATTCCCAGGCCATGGTTATTCAATTTGGCCCAGAATAAACAGCCTCTTGTTCCCTTGAGAGTAAAAGTTCTTTCACATCAGCATTAGCAGGCACTAAGTCCCAAGTTCCATTCCCAGAAATACAAAAAGAAAAAAAGAAACCCCAGCAACAGAGAGGAGTCATGTAATGGTAAAGTCCAAGTTTCTGAAGAAAACTTAGTCAGGAAGCACAATATAAGAGCCTATAGAGTCTGAGAGTGATATGGGACACTCTCAGCATGCAGGCCTAGTATACAGAAAGCTAAGTCCAGCAATGCCAAACCCATCCCTGTAGTTGCTGAAGTTATTAAGCCTTCATGAAACTCAAGAAGGTCAAATCCCAAATCATCAGCTGTACATTCAGTGAACTTGTTTCTGTCATCCATGCCAAGCCCAGGAAGAGTACATGAAGCTTGGACTAGCTCAGACAGCTACAGTTCAAGGCCAATCTCTCTATATAATTCTAACTCCATATTAAACTCCTAAGGGTACTCAGCTTCTACAGTCTCCTTAATATAGACCTCTACGCTGAAGCCCGGGACTGACCCCTGGACTGCCTTTGGCTTGTTTGCTACTTGTACAAAGAAACACTACACAGGATTGTCAACAAGAAAAAAAAAAAGGAAAAGAAAATCTGTGCACATGCTTCCTCAATAGTTGTTCAAAGATCTCAAATTAATGTGGCCAGGCCTGGAGGTTTCCTCACCTCTCTCCACTCTGAAGACTTGTCTGGTTCACTAACAAGAGTAGACCAATAGAAACAGTGGCACTTTTTTTTTTTTTTTTTTTTTTTTTTTTTTTTTTTTTTTTTTTTAGTAGTCTGCATACTTTTTGAAGCAAAACATAGTGTTCCTAATTTGAAGGTCATTACACAGTCAGGCCCTTTTGATGTGGCTTTTTCAGGGACAAGCAGTAACAGATCTATTTTAGTAAGATTGTAGTTCTTGGCAGACCAGGTAAAATAGTCCTCCCACAAAGATTGTTCTTAAATTAACTAAACTAGCTTTAGTTTATACGGTATAATTATATATATGCACATATAAAATTATAAATAAATAGCTTGTAATTTGGTTTTTCCCCTCTTGAATTTGAAGCTCTTTTTTGACAGAGGTAAATATTTTAAAATATCACATACTAAAGTAAAAGTAGTGATTGTGTGTGTTTGTATGCGTGTGTGTTATTAAAGACAAAATGTAAAATAGACATAAAAATATTTTTGAGACATTAGACCAGGCTGGCCTCAGACTCAGAGAAATCCACCATAATCTCCTCAGTACTGGAATTGAAGGGGTATGCCACCATGACTGCTAACAACTCCTCTTTTTTATATATATTTTTATTTTTATTAATTACAGCTTTTTCCCTTTGTATCCCACCTGTGGATCTGTCCCTCTTCCCCTCCCAATCCCACCCTCTGTTCCTCTTCTCCACCCATGCCCCTCCCCTAGTCCACTGTTTGGTGAGGTCCTCCTCCCCTGCCTTCTGATCCTGTTTCTATCAGGTCTCATCAGGAGTGGCTTCATTGTCTTCCTCTGTGGCCTGGTAAGGCTGCTCCCCCCTGAGAAGGAGGTAAACAAAGAGCCAGCCAATCAGTTTATATCAGAGACAGTCCTGTTCCTATTACTAGGGAACCCACTTGGACACTGAGCTACCATGGGCTACATCTGGGCAGGGGTTCTAGGTTATCTCCATGAATGGTCTTTGGTTGGAGTATCAGTCTCAGAAAAGACCCCTGTGTCCAGATTTTTTGGTTCTATTGTTGCTCTCCTTGTGGAGCTCCTGTCCTCTCCAGGTCTTACTATATCCCCCTTCTTTCATAAGATTCCCTGAACTCTGCCCAAAGTTTGGCTATGAGTCTCAGCATCTGCTTTGATACTCTGCAGGGTAGAGCCTTTCAGAGGCCCTCTGTGGGAGGCTCCTGTCCTGTCTCCTGTTTACCCCCTCTTCTTATGTCCATCTTCTTTGCCTTTCTGAATGAGGATTGAGTATCTTACCCAGAGACCTCCTTCTTGATTAGTTTCTTTAGGTGTACAGATTTTAGTATGTTTCTGCTATAGTATATGTCTTATATCCACTTATGAGTGAGTATAAGCCCTGTGTGTCTTTCTGCTTCTGGGATACCTCACTCAGGATGATCTTTTCTAGTTCCCATCATTTGCCTGCAAATTTCATGATTTCCTTGTTTTTAATTGCCAAGTAGAATTCCATTGTGTAAATGTACCACAATTTCTGTATCTATTCCTCCACTGAGGGTTATCTGAACAACCCCTCTTTTAAAACTTTTACTAAATTTAGGAATTTTTATTACAAATCTTGCTCCCACTTCAAGAATTGATCAAAAGCAAATAAAAGTGTTAACCCACTAAACTTTAACAGCTTTGAAGAAGAAACTAATGAAGCATTCTCTTCTGTTGTTTTTTGCTGTTGTCAGTGTGAGGACTTGAAACCTGGGCCTGGTTCATTTTAGGTAAGTGCTCTACAACTGAGCATCCCTCTGCTGAACTTTAAATATTACATTTTCTTTTTTTGTGATCTTCCTGTATCAAGTCTTTTAGGGCCTGTTTTAGTTGGTTTTTGTCAACCTGGCCAAATCTAGACATATCCAAAATGAGGAAATCTTAATTAAGAAAAACACATCATTAGATTGGCCTGTAAGCAAATCTGTGGGTTTTCCTCTTTGGTGATTGGTGAAGAAGGACACATCTCATTGTGGGCAGTGCTACTCCCAGGCAAATGGTGCTGAATTATATGGCAAAGCAGGCTGATAGACTACGGGAGTGGGCAGTGTTCTTCCATGGTTTCTGCTTCAGTTCCTGCCTCCAGCTTCCTTCCTGCAGTTCCTACCCTGTCTTCCCATAGTGAGGGCATGTTAGCTGAGAGTTATAAAATGAAATCAGTCCTTTCCTCCACAAGATGCTTTTGGTCGTGGTGTCTTATCACAACAAAAGAGAAGCAAACAAAGACAAAAACTAAGTACAAATCAGGGAGTACAATTACAGTAAACAGACCTGACCATGTTGTTTGGGAAGATTATAAAGAACTTTGGAACTTTGGGCTGGAAAAAAATTGAATAATCAGAACTTAATGAGCTATAGGGAGTTGAGAAGAGAAGATACTGCTGAGAGCAAAACAGATGATGGAGGCCTGGCTTGTGAACTTTCAGAGGGAAGTCTGAAAATCCTTGTAAGGCTGTACTAGGGACATTCAGTATTTGAATTGAGAGCCTATGGTTCTGATCAGCTGAGGCTGAAGAATTGGCTCTAAGGAAGAAGAGTTTGGGGGCTCTATATATACGCTTTAACTCTTAAACTTCCAGACTATGCACAGTTTAACCCCCAGGGGCTGCTGGTCATGAGAGAAAAGAGAGGTAGCAGGGAATTGAACACTGAACTTTCAGATGGAGCATCTGAAGCTTTATCAATTGAGCTACCCAGGCCTTCAGGTTTCTCTGCCACCAAAACAGCTAAAAAAATGTTATTGTTAAACAGCAGAGGATCTTTATCAGGCAGGGATTGGCCATAGCCCTGACAGTTTCTTGCTACAAATACAAGGGGTTGTAAAAAGAAAAACCTTAGTTCCTTTTAACTTAATGGCTTAGCAGTGAACAGTGGCTTGCTGGAAGCTGGAGTCCAAATTAGGAAGGCTGATAAAACAACCCCAGACTGCTTATCACTTACTAATCTTACTAAAGTTAGAAACATGCAAAATCATACACACATTTGGCAGACAAAGCAAGCAAATCTTTATAAACCTCATATACACATGCACAATACAAAAAAATAGATGAAACAGGGGAGCTCCCAAAGATATTATTCATCCACATGTATGTAAACATACAGATATAAATGTACATATATACATATATACAATATATAGAGACAATTAGACACATTTTTGGATGAAGTGGGTGGCCTCAACAAATGTTTAAGTCTCTCTTGGGTTTTTATACTACCTAATACAAAGGTTCTCCATGTATGGAAAGAATTACATCATTCAAAAATAGATATAATCATTACATAAAAAGGGAGTTACAGTAGGACTATCGATGCTATTATCTAACTAGATACTTTGCTTATTATAAATTTAAAGCAGTGGTTCTATCTATATGTTCACCATAAGTTCAAAGCAGAAGTTATATCTTTTTCTTGTTTCAAATGCACATTATGTATTCAAAGTAAGTTTTTTATGTCAAGGTTTTTCTAAAAAACAGTTGTCTGTTTTGTCCTGTATAGCTAACCATTTATTCTTTGTTTCTTTCTGTATCCATAAGGGCTTTCTTATCATGGTATACATCTGAGCCTTATCTTTGGACTAAACCTAGAATGAATGTATCTTCTTGATTTAATTTGTTTCAATCTTGTCCTCCTCTTGGTGTAAATCAAGTACTTGACTTGACATAGGGAGGTCCACAGAGCTCCTAGAGGTTTTTGCTACACTGCAGAAGGGTTTTTAAATTACTTGAATCAAGTCAGAAATTCTTTAAAATCATCATCAGGGGTTTTGAAATCATCAGTTCATTTAAACAGCACTATGAAGGTACATCTTCAAAATAATCTGCAGGAAATCTGTCCAACAGAGTGAAGCAATAAACAGTGAGGGTCTCTGCCATGCCAGATATATGAGACAAGCATGGAAAGGCAGTACAGAAATAAGCAGTATTGAGGCAAAATCCTTTCGGCCTTCCCTAAACCAGGGATACACCCATTCGGCAAAAAGCGAGTGGGCCGCCTCCAGGGAGCTCACCTGCATGCTTCTGCCAATGCAGCATGCCATTGCTCCCAGCAAGCCTCAGTTATGGCAGATGCCCCAGGCCTCAGAAGGGTCGTGGAGAGAAGCTGAGGCCCGGTGACATGCAGCAGAGTCAGGGTCCCTGAGGAGAGCCCAGGAGAGGCTGCAGCTAAGGATGCAGCCCACTTAGGGTGGAGACCCCAGCTCTTTAGCGGTGCCAGGACCACGGGATGGCCACGAAGGACAGCAACGGGCCTGCGGGAAGATCCCCTGAGCCTGTTAGACAAACTGTGTGTGCTGCAGATGGCAGAGCCAGAAAGGTGGCAAAGTTCCAAGCCTTGTGTAGACTGCATCACAGAAGTCTGACACTGTTGGACTTTGATGTTTGCTTTGATCTGATTGCAACAGGGCCCTGACTTTTTCCGTTTTAAAATAGGAAATCTGTAGCTTTTTATGGGAGCCCACAATTAAGGAACTCTGGAATTGGCCTGGTGAGATGGTGCTCGCCTTTAATCCCAGCACTCAGGGAGGCAGAGGCGGGCAGATCGCTGTGAGTTCCAGGCCAGCCTGGTCTACAGAGCAAGTCCAAGAGAGCCAAGGCTACACAGAGAAACTCTGTCTCAAAAAACAAACAAACAAGAACAACGCTGGAATTATAGAGAGACCTGGAGTATTTCAGAGAGATTGGATATTTTAAAGAGACTGAGCTTTTAAAGTCTTGGAATTTTCAAAGAGTGTGGAATTTGTAAAAATTGGAATGTTTTGTATTGTGGTAGTAACATGCTGTCCCAAGAACAAACAGGAAAAGTTGTAGTTGAATAGGGATATGTTTGTGTGTCAGGCTGACAAAGGGACAGTTGTGCCCACCAAGTTTTTTGTTAGCTTGATACAAGCCAGAGTCATTTAGGAAGACAGAGCCTCAGCTGAGAAAATACCTCCATCAGACTGGCCTGTAATAAAAGCTGAGAAACACTCTCTGGATTGACGGGTGATGGGGAGGGTCCAGACATTGTGGGTAGTGCTACCTCTGGGGAGGTGGTCCTGAGCTGTGTAAGAAAGCAGGCAGAGCAAAGCATGGTGAGGAAGCCAGAAAAATAGCATACCGCCATGACCACTGCTTCTGTGCCTGCCTCTAGGTTCCTACCTTGAGTGCTGACCTGACTTCCCTCAGTGATGACGTGTGACATAAGAGTTGCAGGATAAAATACACCTTCCCTAAGTTGCTTTCAGTCACAGCAGCCAGATGTGCTTTAATCCCAGCACTCAGGAAGCTGAGGCAGGTGGATCTCTGAGTGTTTGAGACAAGCCTGGTCTACATAGCAAGTTCCAGGACAGCCAGGCTACCTCGTAAGACCCTGTCTCAGAAAGAGAGAGAGAAAAAAAAATCAAATCACTAAGCATACTGGCACATTCCTGTAATTCCAGCAAATAGAGGTGGTCATGAATTGGGGAGGTAAATGGGCTACATAGTGAGCTTCAGGCTACTCGTGGCTACATAGACTCTTTCACCAATTAACAATTTTAACAACTCATTGAATAGATAACCAGTAAGTTTGGGGCTTCCGGGAAAAAATAAGAACCTCATGATGTCGCTATCCCACTTCTTCTAACAACTCCTATTTCTATTAAGTCAATATATGCCCAAGTTTAAACCTCAATAGTATTACAGAATAATAAAATGATACATGGTACCTTTCTGTCTCAACCTTCTAGCTGGGTACCTTTCTGTCCCAGCCTTCCAGTTCTTTTCCCAGAGCACTTCTCCCCTATTTACTTTTACATAATATTCTTCTGCTGTTCCCCAATCTTTTGGCTGTACTACTGTATGGAATCTTGATGTTCCATGCGAAGTAAACTCTCAGCACAAGAGAACATCCACCTACGTGTTCCCATGCTAAGTGGGTCATAGCTGTCATCACATTAATAGCCAACACCTATACAAGTATGGCTAGTAAAAATATTCACCACATAGCCACATTGTGGGTAAAGACGATTTCTTGTTGACTTTTTCTGATAAACTTATTTTTCAATGCTCTCCCTTTCAGTCTTCCTTGGAGTCAATGCTTGCAGTGAATTCTAACCCCATGTGAAGACCCAGAGTGAGATTGTTTTTGGTGCGCCATTAGCTCTCTCTGAGGAAATTGTAATGCCAGGACCACAGTGACAAGCCATAGATATATAAGTAAGAACATTTTTCCAGCAAGAATAGACAGAGAAAAGAGATATCAAAAAATAGACAGAAACACAGCTGGGAAAGTCTCAGCCAGAGCCTCAGCCCAGGAGAAAATAGGAGAAAGAGGGAAGTTACATGGGCCTATCTCTTGCACCATTTGTCTGGTGTTTGAACAGATACAGTTACCTCACAATCCTGTTAAGTAGTACATTTTACAACATCTGTTAACTCTTCTGAGGTTGTCCATTTCAGCCAAGACACTCTCCTAATTATCCTCAGCTATCAACTGGACACAGCCTAGACTCATGAAGGTCTCAACTGAGGAATTGCCCAGATCCGAATGACCCATATCTCTATCTGTGAGAGATTGTCTTGCTGACTGACCTGTCACAGCAACGAAAAGGAAGCTAGAACAGACACCATGGGTCTTTAGGAGTTAGGCTTTAAGTGTCTGAATAGGTATCACAAGCTCCTGGTACCTATAGTAGGCAGGGGCTCATTATTAAAGAGCTAGATTTTCATTTTATTATTGGCTGTTTTGTCACTATGTACCTCCATTGCCTTCTCTATAAAATTAGAGGGTCTGGGAAGCTCACACACAGTAAAGTCCTTGCAACAGTACCTACCCTATAATTCCTGGCATTGCATTAAGTTGCATGGCTTTTCCTTGTACCCAATCTTCATCTTTCTTGACTTATATCTAATGTCATTATTTTTAAATTTGTGTGTGTGTGTGTGTGTGTGTGTGTGTGTGTATGTGCATACGCATGAATGTGTGCAGGTTTATACATGCCTTGGCACACATGTGGCGGTCATAGAGCAACTTTCAGAAATCTGGTCTCACCTTCCACCATTTTTTAATTTAAGACTTATTTATTGTGTATACAGTGTTCTGCGTGCATGTAGGCCTGCATACCAGAAGAGGGCACTAGATCTCATTATAGATGGTTGTGAGCCATGTGGTTGCTGGGAGTTGAACTCAGGACCTTTGGAAAAATAGCCAGTGCTCTTAACCTCTGAGCCATCATCTCTCCAGCCCACCTTCCACCTTTTGAAGCAGAGTTTCTCTTACAGTTTTTGCTGATGCCCTGCATATTCCAGGTTGCCTGGCCTGCAAGCTTTGGAACCATTTCTGTCTCTGTCTTCTGTCTCGCTGTAGGAAAAGCTGGGATGACAGATGAATGGTGAACCATCTCCTGGGTCCTAATCTGACATCCTTATTTCCTAGATAATCAACCATGTCGGTTCAGCTGTATCCAACAGCCCACTCTCTCTCCCAGAGCCCTGCACACTCTTGTAGTGCACATCCCTTCTGGCTTCTGCAGCACGGCTCCTACCCTGGATCATGAGGGACAGAGTCCTTCTGTGCAGGTTCTTGGTCTGGTTGATAAAGGAATCTAAAAACAGACTCCGAAGCGAATTTGAGGACAATTTTATTGGAATTTGAAAGGCACAGAAAGATAGACAACCAGACAGACAGACAAATAGAATAGATAAGCTGCTGATAGGAGGGATTAGAGCAAACAAGTAACAAGTTTAGGGTTTTAGCTGGTGTCCAGAAAAGGGAGATGTAAGAAGAGGAAAGAGAAAAGCCAGGCCTTAGGAGTTACAACTTAGGGAGTGGATAGGCTTAGCAGTGACTCTGCAAGCAGCTGCCTACAGAGAGGGGCTTTGGGGAATGTTTGAATTATGTCCCCCATGAAAATGATTCTTACTCTTCCTGTTGGGGAGGGGGTCTCAGAATGGATTCCTTGATAGGCAGATACTCTATCACAGAACTATATTTCCTGCTGTCTTCCCGTTTTCTTATCTTGTCTTCAAACATACTTTGTTTCTTTGTACTGTCTTGCTCCAAGCTTGTTTTCTTTAGGCTGTGAAGTAAAAGTGTCTTCTTTACACCCAAGGCTGCCTCCCTACCAGCAAGGGAAACCCCCCACTGTTCAGCTTGAAAAGGAATTCAGCCATGGACCTACCCATTCCACTGGTACTCGCCCATCACTATCTGTGATAGAGGACATCACCACACATTATTCATGTGTCCCAAATGAGTTTCCAACATGGGAGGCACCTGATGTCTACATCAGAAAAGACGCTATCTGGACATGGGTCAGGCCACTTATACTATAGGAAGTTGACATAAACATGGCCCAAATGGTGTCTAGAGAGAGGCTGGCCACAAATCCCCCTTTCCACTCCTTTTCTTCTTGCCTAGCATCTCCTGTCACCAGGACCTGTCTCTATCCTTCTTTTCTGTTGCTCATTAGCTTTCTGGAGGTCACATCCCCTTTCCTAATTCTCTCTGTCTGTCTCTCAATGAGAGACATCATCAGCTCCACCCAGAACCACTTCTCTTGAGCACTAGCCTTCCTTGAGCTGCTGGAGTTAAAAACATATTATGTTCCTTTACCAGTTCTTCTTACTGTGCCCTCAGTCTTCTTCCAGTAACTCCTTTTATTTCCAGTTTTCTGTCTTTTGGGAGTTTGATTTTCTTTGAGGCAGCATCTAGCCATGTAACCCAATTGTCCTCATGCCCACATTAGCTCTCCTGGCTCAGCCTCCAAGGCATTGAGGTTACAGGCCTGACTCACCACCCTAGCTCTCCTGAAGATGTTCAATTCTTCCTTTTTATTCTTCAAGGAATGGAGATGGATCAATGATTAAGAGTTCCTGTGGCTCTTGCAGAGAACCTGGGTTTAGTTCTCAGCACCCACATGGGGCAGCTCACAGCCACCTGTAACTTCAGCTCCAGGGGATCCTACACCGTCTTCTGCCTCACATGCACAGGAACCCCACCACACACACAATTAAAAAGAAAATAAATCTTTTTTGTGGGGGTTAATTTTTTTAAATTTTTATTAATTACAGTTTATTCACTTTGTAGCCCAGCTTTGCCCCCTCTCCCATCCCCTCCCAATCCCACCCTCCCTCCCGTTTCTTCTCCTATGCCCCTCCCCCAGTCCACTGATAGGGGAAGTCCTCCTCCCCTTCCATCTGACCATAGTCTATCAGGTCTCATCAGGACTAGCTTGTCTTTCTCTGTGGCCTGGTAAGGCTGCTCCCCTCTTAGGCGGAGGTGATCAAAGAGCCAGCCCCTGAGTTCATGTCAGAGACAGTCCCTGTTCCCATTCCTAGGGAACCCAGTTGGACACTGAGCTGCCATGGGCTAAATCTGTGCAGCAGTTCTAGGTTGTCCTTGGTTGGAATATCAGTCTCAGAAAAAAAACCCTGCCCAGATTTTTTGGCTCTGTTGTTCTCCTTGTGGTGCTCCTGTCCCCTCCAGGAGAAAATAAATCTCTTTAAAAAATGTTCTCAAGTTAAAAACATGATCAAATTTTTCCTAAATTTTACCAGTAACTGTAAATCTCACATTGGTGTCGTTTTTGTTTTTTTGTTTTTTGTTTTTTTTCCCCCTCTTAAAATATATAGAAAACAGAGAGCAGTGCCTTGTCCTGTCTTCTGCATCCCCAGGTCACAGGAATTATTTCCAAGTCCAGCAGTGCTCTCTGCAGCCTCCTGCTTGTGCTTGACAGAATTAACATCTCTTCAGCATGGTTTGCTTTTTATATACAAAGAGAAAGAAAATCAAATATAACTCCACTAGTTCCCACTGCAAGGAATTTTCATTTTCCTCTTGAAATTCTCAAGCTCAAACAATGACCACAAATAGGTTACCAAGGTGTTGTTATGGTTATGTTATTACCAGGTTATAGTTAAGTTATAATGAGAGCCTGGTTATGACTCGGAGAGCAGGGGATATAAGGAAGGAGAGGTTCCTTTGTACAATCACCATGGTTACATGTATACAGGGTGTTGATGACTCTGAGGCTCCAAAATGGCACTCTGCCTTCGTGTCTAAAGATTCTCCCTTTTATCCCATTGCATTATTAATTTGCTTGGCAAGTCCCCCAAGTATAGAGAGCACAAAGGAAAGGACTCAGGCAACCTTCCAGGGAGCCCAGATTCCACACTAATGAGGGGAGGGAGTTCTCAACAGGCTTCCCAGCCCTGTCAGGTTACAGTTAGGCCTATTTCTGATGCCAGTGGTAAGGAGACATGTCCCATCTCTAGGATGTAATTTGGTTCCCCGGGTAGTAGTTTGGCTATAGTAAGGTTTTCAGTTTGGATACACTCAGATTTTTAGGGTACACTCAAGTTTTTACTGAATCCTTTAGAAAGGGGTCCAGTTATTAACCCGATTCATTTCGCCTCTGTGATTGGGGTTTTTTTTAACCCCCAATTTATCTCAAAATCCAGAATCACAAACTATGTTAGACAGACAACTTATGAGCAAAGGGAGGAACAGCAATTTCCTTGACTTTTACAAGTCTGTGACAACAGTCCTGAGGTAATGACCAGACTGTGACCTGGCCATGACCTTTTACTATCAAATTGCCCCAACTCTGTGTTTGTTCTATTCCTGTGTGATCTGAAGGCTGATACTGACACCCTACAGAAGGCCCTTAGATCTGTCTTTCTGGCTACATAGAGAGTAGGGATCCGCTAGGCTCCCCTGGTATCCCCAGAGTGAGGCTTCTATTCTAGAACTCAGTAACAGTTAAAAAGCCTTTGCCTCTTAAATGTTGTAATAGTCTTCGAGTAGTATCCTGGGGAGTTACTCAAATCCAGATCCTACTGCTGAGTAGACTTCAAAGCATCTTCTTCACTAAGATAAATATTTGGGGCTAGGGATGTAGCCCAAGTGGGAGAGTTTTTTGTAGTGGAAGTTTTGGTGTCTTTAAAAACTCAGTTATGTTCTGTGAGCATGTTTTTGTTTTAATCCCAGGTGTGGGATATGGGGCTGCTCCAGATTGTCCACAGCAGCAGACTATTTGCGGCTCAGAGAGGCTCCTGGTCTTTGCCAGTTGCAGATAATTTAATTTTGAGGACTCTGAGAGGGAATAAACGCCAGAGCCAGGAGAGAGATGGGGCGCCTAGAAAGAAGGCTACTGCTGCTCCCCTCTGCTGCTCCTGGTTGCTGCTGATGTAGTTTGAGGAGAAGTTGGAGATATTCTGAGGCGAAGACTGGACTTGCTCCGAGGAACCCAAATGACCCTAACCAGCACCAAGTCTAAAGCAGTTGAACCTTCTTTCTCTCCTACATAGTGCTGGGAATTGGAAAGGAGGTAGAGGTGAAAGAAACCAAAATAAAAGAGTTGAAAAGTATGCCTACTGTTCTTAGTTAGCACGTATGAAGGCCTGGGTTTGATACCCAGCCTAGTTAAAATAAGATATATTTGTGTGACTTTAGAAAAATAAGTGCAGTTATTATACACTTTTACTATGATATTTCAAAAGCATTTCTAAATATGGTTCATTTCTTTTCTTCTGCATACCAGGGAAACTTATTCTCTGTTTGATTTTAAAATTCAATTCTCAAAATGTTCACTATCCTGATTTCAAGTAAATATAGCTTATATTTGAGGTTGACAGAAGAGTGAGCGAGACAGGCATTATATACCTCCATCCTGCAGAGAGCCCAGCCAGTGGGCTGTAACAGGCTCAGCAATTAGGATGTCCACACAGATTTGTCTTTTGAATGTGCTTGTGAATTCATACAAACATTCCTTATAATATGCTAATAAAAAAGTTAAACACATCTCACCAAGCAGGAAAAAAAGTTGTTTGAGCAAAAATGCTGCTGCAGGGTTCCACTGGGAGATCTCCAGTGAGGCAGATTCAGAAGCTTGCAGACCCACATCCTCTGTGAAGTTCTTCAGCTGTGGCAGGCAGGAAGATGGCACTGATGGAGGTCTAGAAGGTCCTCAAGAACACAGGCCAATGGCTGGTGCTGACAGACAGGTCTGCTCAGCTGTAACAATTCAGCAGTCACTGAAGCCAGGGCCACATAGTGCTCCTGCTGAGGACACAAGCTAGAGCCAGTGTCTACAGAGTACGTTGGTGAGGTCCTAGAGAACATTCCCATAGTTCCAATTTTTGTATCATTTCATTGGATAGTAGCTTTGCTACTCTTAGGGCTCATAGCTTAAGAGCTGGTTCACTAGCACCATACATGCTTGCTCACTAGCATATCAGGGCCAGTCCTGGGCTGGCTCAGGTCTGAGGTACTAGGTGGTCTGCCTAGCTCTGCTTCTGAGGCCTAGTTCTTATTAGAGCTGTCGAGTGGCAAGCTTGTATCTCACAAGTGTCACATTATTTCAAGTACAAAAAAAATGGTTTTTGAGTCACACAAAATGGTTTTAAAATTACATTCCTTACACATCCCTTCTCACACTTCCCCTCAGCTTTCCTCATTAATCTGCTTTAATTTCAGGAGAGTCCATTTCCTTAAATAGGACTGCTGTGAGATGGCCTGTCTTTTCAGCTTGTTTCTAAACCAAGGCCTCCTCATGTCTCTTTGAGTCGTTAAGCCCACAGCATCTTTGAAGTATGAGCTCTTCGGAAGTGGCTGGCCGGGTCAGAACCACAGCCTGATAACGGCCTTCGTAATGAGAAATGGGACCATCCCAGACTAGAAAGAAAAACAACTGGACCTTGAATAAGGGCCAGCTTAGAAAGAAAACAGCAAGGGCTACTAAACCTTGAGTAGAGGCCAGACCAGATGGCCCTCCCTAGAGGACAGGATGAGCTTATTTTGAGATAAGAAACCCAGGGCAGGGAGGACTGCTCTTGAAAGAAGCTACAAGCTGCCAGCTGCAAAACTGTTTTTCATGTTATCTTTCTGCTGACTAGTAAAGACACATGTGTGGTCTGATTTTTAGGTGTAAAAAATCTGTGCTTTGTATGCTCGGGGTGATCTCCTGCCTTGAAGGGGCGACCCCCATCGCGATTGGAATAAACTGCCTCTTGCTTTTGCATTGAACCGCAGTCTGTGTGTCTCACTGGGAGGGAGCGGTCCGGAGTCCCTGCAGCGGGAGTGCAGGTCTCTCAGTAACCCTATAGCTTCATGAAATCAGTAAGAGGCTTTCTCTGAAGACTCTCCTGAAAGATGTCTACCTTGCTCTGTGAGAGACAAAAGGCAGAGTTTTCTTCCTGAGATTGCACAGGAAGAAAATCCCATGATTTCTGTCTAGTTATTTATATTGAGTTTTCAGTTACATAAGAACAGTTTAAGTCCATTTATTATTATTGTTGTTATTATTATTATTATTATTATTATTATTATTATCATCATCAAATGGCTTCCCTGCTGGTGAAATAAGCCAATTATACCAAATTAGAAGTATAAAGGCAGGTTTTTGGTGGCAGCTCTCAGGCAGGTTCCCTGAACTCTCAGGAGGAGGTCAGGGAAGTCTCTCTTCTGTGCTGGGGTTGAGGGTTTCATGGGGAACCAGGGGAAGTGGTGAGGGTACATAGCCTCATTGGAGGAGCTTAGGGCCCTGTGAGCAGGTCTTAGGTCTGGCGGTCACTTTGAATCCTGTGTTTTGAGAGGGTTACCTTCGAGGGCTTTTGTAAGCACTGACTTTTGGACAGAAGAGAAGGGTGAGGACCTTTCCGTCCATGCCATCTTGGCCTTAATCCCAAAACCTCTGGCCTAACAATTATTTTATTAATTAAATAATTATCGAGACAAGGTTTCTCTGTGTAGCTCTGGCTGTCCTGGTACTCACTCTGTAGACCAGGCTGGCCTCGAACTTAGAGATCCGCCTTCACGGTGCTGGGATTAAGGGTGCATCATCACCACCTGGCTTAGGCCTATTTTTTAGGAATGCTCTTAAAAGAGACTCAGCTGGAGAATTTGTTTGTGCAAAGACAGTCTCATGTAGCTTGTCTGTGTGAGCCGCCCTGACTGAGGAAGACAATATAAAATACTTTATCCCATTTATAAGCTTTAAAAACTTTAAATATGCTTTTTAAACTACTCTTGGAATGGTGTAACATTTCTCAGTGGTAAGAAAGATTGTTACAGGTTAATTGGTGATGTTTTTCCTCCTTTGAACCTATAAAGTAATGAGCCCCTATAATTACAGGGGTTTCGATTCTGTGTCTACAGCCGTGCTGCTTGTATCTTATATAAGACATTCCAGAATCTCAGCCAGGCTGATGTTCCTCATGATTTAGTGCCCTGTTGAGTTTTCAAAGGTGCCAGCAAATTCTCCCTCATGATTAATCCACACATATAAACCTTCCTTCATCCATAGATACATGTCTTTCTTTTCTGAACACTCTGGGTTCAATTGTGAGATCTTGCCTCAGTAAATAAAGTGGGGCGCAATCAAGAAAAAAACCCAATGCTAACTTTAGGCCTTGCACAAATAAGCACAGGCACATACACGTGCACACACATGCAACATGAGTGCACACACACACACAAAGGAGTGAAATATTAGAGCTGGAAATTCACTGGGGTTAGAGATGGCTAAGCGGTTAGGAGTGCAATCTGCATTTCCCGAGGACCCCAGTTGGTTCCTAGCACCCATATCATGTGTCTCACAACCTCCTGCAACTCTAGTCTCAGGGGATTAACCTCCGATGGACTCTTAAGGGCATTCTCCGAGTGCATACCCCATAGATACATATATACACCCCTGGGTTGAGAGCCAAGGGCAAGGGGAGCAAGTGGCAACAGATCCCACATAGAATCCCAAGACTCCAGAGGCCAGACTCAAAGGTACAGATCTCACTTTATTGTCCAGTGTAAAGGCCTTTAAATGACTGAAAGCCAGTCAGGCCATCCCTTGCTAGCCTCAAGCACCATTAACAGTCAACCAGGTTGGTGTGTCTATAAGAAAATGTGGAGATGTCGGGGGCAAGGTCACCTCAGGAGACTTCTGTAAAGAAGAGGGAAGCAGTCACCGCCCTAGCCTCGGATCCATTTTGAGACGTCACTAGTGCAAAGTTGCTAGTGGATCAGCACTGTGTGCAGTGGATGAGGACTTTTCGGGGAGTCGCTGACGCTCCACTCGCCATCCCCTATGGGCCTCCAAAAGGCTCACCTCCACGTTCCCCATATTCACCGGCTTGCTTCCCCCTCCCCTACATGGTCTGGAAAATTCCATTTCTCTCTCCCTCTCCAACCGCACCTGCTGAGAAAGCCTCCAAACAGAAAAGGGCTCCGAAAAGCCCACCCCTGCAGCTGACATTCCCCATGGCTCTCCCAATCCCCTCACCCTAAGTTGCCAGCCATCCCAAGTCCTGCCCTAGATAACTATACCTGGGTAAGAGCCCGTCCTGTGGCCGACACATCATTTTTCTTTGTCTAGATGCCACGAAAAAAACAAAACAAAAAACAAAAAACAAACAACAACAACAAAAAAAAACAACTTTCGCGCCATACACTCCCTGAGACTTTTTCTGAACTCATCTCCTGAGGCTGATGAACTCCCTTGGGAACCCATTTCTGAATAAACCGTTTTTTTTTTTTTTCCACTTTTAATTTGGTTCGAATTGGCTTATTTCTTCAGCGAGGAAAACCTATTAATATACATAGAGAAATATATATATTGCCACATACAGGTGCTTCTGCTGGCCTGCCCCAGGGACCTGCCACCAGGTGTGTGGGGGGGGGGACATAAAAGGACTGCCTGCTACCCCTCTCTCTGTCTCCACATTCTCTCCCTGTGTTCCTGTGGTCTTTCTCTCCCTCCCCCGCCCCTCCTCCCTCCGCCCTAATGGCTTGCTTGCTGCCTCAACCCCACCTTCTCCAGGCCCTCATTCCTCTCCCTTCCCTTTAAGTAAACCTCCTTTATCCCAGATCTGTTGCATGGTGTAATTCTTCAAGGAGCATGCCTTGGCATGGGCCCCATGTGACCTTCCTGCCCCATCATTACATATCGTAACATTTAATATATATATATATATAAACATTTCATCAAACCTTGTCTTTAAGCATTTGTTTCAATTACAATCAGTGTTCATTTCCTGTAAGAATGCTTAATATTTTCCACCTCCTCTTAACCAAAGCTGACACTGTATGCTAGCTGGAAACTCATTAGTTGTTTAGCACACACACATATTGTCACCTTTTTCTTAAATACACAGAGCAATTTTGATGCTAGCAGTTAATGCAGCTAGTGATGTTATAGATGAAAATTTTACATTTTAATTACTTCTAAAACTTAGCATCGCAATTTAATGCACACATTCATAATAACTGAATATTGGGCCTTTTTAAACATCCCATCTTATCATAAATAATTTATAATTTTCACTGCAAATAACACATCACACATACACAGACATATTTAAAGGTAAAAATAACAAAATAAAATAAAATTAAGAATTTAAGGCCAGAGAGGTGGCTTAGCAAGTAAATGTGTCTGTCACCAAACCTGATAACCCAAGTTTGATACCAGAACCCACATGATGGAAGAAGAGAGCCCACACCTGAATATTGTCTTCTGACCTCCACACAGCATGTTTACAACCCCATGCACAAAATACAAGGTTTTTTTTTTTCTTTAATGAAAATTTTTAAAAGTTGATCAGTTGGGAAAGGCCGTTAGCAGTACCACATAAATGGGAAGTTGTGTACACATCTGAACTTCTAGCACATGGGAGGCTGAGACAAGACAACCAGAAGTTCAAGGTCTCCTATTACACAAGAAGCATATGGCTAGCTTGGGCAACATGAGACCCTGCCCATAATCACCCTAAAAAACTCAGAACTTGATTCTGAGAGGAAGGCACAGTGGGCAGCACCACTGTGGTTTAGAGAGTAGAAGTAAGCATAGCTCCCTACTTTCCTGAGTCTCAGCAGACACAAGCTACTGCAGGGAGGACTGGGAAGCCTCTTGGTAGGAAGTTTGAGAGCCAGATGCCTTAGCACCTGCCTGTAATCCCAGCCCTTGGGGGCAGAGGCAGGCAGATGTCTGTGGGTTTGAGGGCAGCTTGGTCTACAAAGCAAGTCCTGAACAGCCAAGGCTACACAGAGAACCCCTGTCTTGAAAAAGAAAGAAAAGAAAAGAAAAGAAAAGAAAAGAAAAGAAAAGAAAAGAAAAGAAAAAGAAAGAAAGAAAGAAAGAAAGAAAGAAAGAAAGAAAGAAAGAAAGAAAGAAAGAAAGAAAGTATTTTTAAGGTGAAATGGATTGGTTTATTTAAAAACTTTTTGTTCATTTTTATTTAAAAAAAAAAATACATTCTTTGGAGTTGTGATAAATCCCCTTGACCTTGACTTGGTGTCTTCAGACACAATTGTGTTTTTCATACCAGAGCTAAGGTATGTGATAAAGCTTGGCCTGGAATTTTTCAAAAGCAAATTCATTTGCATTTGAAGGCATTATTCAGTAAGATAATTGAAACATTTCATCAAACCTTATCTTTAAGCATTTGTTCCAATTATAGTCAATGCTCATTTCCTATAAGATGCTTAATATTTTCCACCTCCTCTTAACCAAAGCTGACACTGTATGCTAGCTGGAAACTCATTAGTTGTTTAGCACACACACATATATCATTGTCACTTTTTCCTTAACTATACAGAGCAATTTTGATGCTAGCAGTTAATGCAGCTAGTGTTGTTATAGATGAAAATTTTACATTTTAACTTAATTACTTCTAAAACTTAGCATCACAATTTAAAGCACACATTTATAATAACTAAATAGTAGGCGTTTAAAAACACCCTGTCTTTCCACATGATAATTTTTACTGCAAATAATACACCATAAATTAAATATGAAAAATAGCATATAGACTTACTTGTCCTAATGATGTCTATAAAAATTGATTAAATATTAGCATATTTATTGATATTAATCTGAGTGGATTTAGTATGTTACTTTTTCAAATAAATTTTGTAATTTATTTCTCTAAGTTTTATAATATTCTGTAGAATTACACACATAACACATTTTTTTTTTTTCTGGCAGAAGTTAAGAGACCAAAAAGATTAAAAACTATCAGCTATTATTAAGGCCTGAACTAGGTGGGTGGAGAAGTCTAGTTATGCCCTGAGGGGAAGGACAGCCCTACTGCATTCTTTCCCCACCCACTAGAGATAACAGTTGCTAGGAAACTGGCCCATCCCCCTAGGGAGGGACACCAGGTCATTATGGTCTAGGGACCTTCCTATAGCCAATCAATTAAAAATGTAGCATTTTGACCAATAGATGCTTGCCAGGCAGGAATCACCCCTTGGGCATGCTGGGAGGGACCAGAATCTTTAAATCACCCAACTAACCTGAGCACAAGGTGCTCGGCTCCCACCGCTTCAGCAGTGGGGGGTGTGGGCCCAAGCTGCAGCTTGTAATTTACAATAAAAAGAACCTCATGTACTTACAGCGGAGTCTGTTTATTCCTGGTCTTTTGGGGTTTGTGAACTGGGCAGAACATTTTGGGGGCTCGTCCCGGGACCCCAAGACCCCAGGAACATGACCCAGAGGTTTTTATGCCGGCCGTAAGTGTCTAAATGTCTCTGTGCAATGTCTGTATGTGCAGTACTTTCTGTTCTCTATTCTGAAAATCCCTCAGGACTCGAGGTGTCAGTAGTATCTGGGTAACAAAACGTGATCAAGGTGGACGCACTGGTGGTCACAGCTGCTGAAGTTCAGGGGGACACCCCTAGCTTCATCAGTATTTTGGTGGGTAATCTGTTTAGTCTGTTTTGTTTTTTTGTGTGTCTTTTGGGAGTGAAATTGTTAGACCTTTGCCAGACACACTTCCAACATGGCGAAGCATGGTGACCTTGTACTCCCAGCTCCGGGGCAGGGCATAGTCACCCCTCCACACTGTAAGCTCCAGAAGGCCTGCTCTCACAGGCCCAGACTGCCTGGTCCCAAGGAGCACCACTTGGTGTCTCCTGGGGCAACAGCCCATTCTCGGAGTCTCCTGGGACATCAGGGCCCATGCCTCTTGCACCCACTGGGGTGTAGTAGCAGCAGGAGGAATCAGTATGTTTGGCCTGCCCCAGAAGAGTCAGTTTTGGTCCCTGGAAATTTGGCCAGCTGGTGAGTGTTTTTTTGTCTCAATGTCTCTGTGCAGTATTTATTTGTGTATACTTTCTGTTTTCTGTTCTGAAAGGCCTCATGAAACTTGTTTAAAATGTGTATGTGTGCCTATGTGTTTATAAGGTTTATAAATGTGTATGTTTAAAGGCAACAATATAGGTTGCCACGTGGTATAACTCTGCCATCTTAAAATTACGGAGTGAAATGTAATGTGACCACCATCTTGGTAGCCACATGTTTCCTTCTAGATTAAAAGGATGAGTTATTTTAAATTGGTATTGGTTTTAGAAATTAAATTGTTTGCTCTGGTAAATTCTGGTTTTAAAATCTGGTTTTGATCTTTAAAATTATGGTTATGCTTTGTGATTTCTCTCCTACAAAAGGGCTACTTTATTTTGCTATTGCAAAAACAGGTTTTAGAAAATGTTTAAATGTTTAAGGCTATAAAATGTTTAAAGTTTATCAGGCATTTTAGACAATGATCTTGGGTAGCCTAACAAAGAATTTAAAACAGTTTTTCCATCCTTTGGGGGAGAACAAAAACTTTGGTATTTAATATACTAAATGAAACTAAGCCATATGGTTTGTGCTAATTGAGAAAACTGCAGTTTTACAATGTATCTTGTGGAGAGCTGTTTGCTTGTTAAGCTGCTTTGTTTATGGAAAAACATGTTCCCACCCTGGTCTTCACCTTTTGACAGAAAAGAAGAAGTTTCACCAAGTTCCTTAAAACTTGTTCTAAATTCCTTAGAGTTTGTTTATGTGATATTGAACTACCATATCTGCTACAGGAAAGTAATTTTAGAAAAAAAATTGGCAGTTTCAGAACTTCTTTTTGTATTAATGTAACTTGTTTTTGCTTTGCCTATAAAAAACAAATCATGGACGCTGGGCTCCAGCAGGATCATGTCAGGATGGAAAGGATTTTGATGAGTTTTTATGTTGTCTGAAAAGGAAAGGAGAGAGCAAGAGATATTTAAAAAAAATAGCTTGTCTAAAATAAGAATGTCTGGTTAAGCCAGAAGAACAAAGCTAGGAACCTGAAGGTATATAGAATGTTGCAGAAGGTTAGTGAATGTATTATAAAAAGTCAGAGAGTTAATATGATTTGAGAAAGAACTGTATTTAAAAATATGTTATAATTCATTTAAAAGGCTGGTGATTCTTCATTGCAAAATGTTTTTTTATGCTCTTTAAGGGGGAAGAATTCTGGCTGATAGGTTTGATGTGCCAGAATAGTTCATACAGTTTAAAATTGTTTTGAACTCTTATATTATGCAGTTGGTTCTAAAACTTATTTGAGCACAATGTTAGGACTTTTGGCTATGGGAGGTAATGCCATCAGCAACACCTAATGGCTATGTTTGGTATTGTCAGCCACAGCCTGTGCTAACACATGGCCAGCCACCATGATGGTCAGGGACAAAGAGGGTGGAGCCATGAGTTTGCAACCATCTTTGTTTAGGTATATCAGTTATGTTCAGTCCTCTGATTAGTGCTAAGTGCAAAGCTTTTGCTGTTCAATTTTAATGCAAAGTGGTAGGATCAGTCAGATTTGCTAGCCTCTCTATAAACTGTATCTGATTAAAAGGTTTGCTTTGATTTTAGTTCAGAAAGAGCAGATTTAAAATTATACTAACAACTGCATTTGGTTAAGAGGTTGAGCTATACTTAGTGTCTTTGTTTAGGTTTTTTAAGGTTAAGCCTAGGATGGGTAACTATAAAGTTGTCTTTGTAAATCTACTTAAAATATAGTTCTAAAACATACATCTTAGGAATATGCCAGAATTAGAGAGTATAGCATTCTGTTTTATAGGACACAGTTTAGAGCAGATAATAAAGATAGTCTAAGAGTTACTCAGACATGCTGACCCTCAAGCTTGTCAGAGATATGATGAATATGGCATTGTAACTGTGTAAGCTTATTGTGACAGAAAGTCCCCAAATCCTGGCAGTAGCTCCTCCACGGTCCCTAAGAAGATTTGGGCACAACAACAGATGACTGTGACTCTGAATTGTGGTATGCTAACCACTGGACAATACTGCCTCAACTGGCCCACTGCTAGGGCCCAGCCTAAACTGTGGACAAAGCCGTGGACACCTGGAGAGCTATTGTTTCACACTGCGAGAGGCAAGGTGAGGTCAATCTCTCATGTTCCTCTTTCCACAAAAGCAGTCTCCCATCTGTGTCTGGCTGGACTGCCTCTGCTTATGATGCCATGAGACTACAGGAGCCAGGGACACTGCCTAGGTGATGGACTAACTAGTCATCTCTGTCATTTTGATTGGCACATGGATTGGTATATTTATTTATCTTATAATTTATCCTTCTCAGGTTTCTGATCACTTTGACAGCTAGGCTAAGCTTATGATAACTTTGAAGCTAAAGAGCAGACAATTAGATCCACTGTTAGCTCATTGATCAGTTCATTATCTAGTTAGAAGTACTAGGTACTAGCTTTTTTATTTAGAAAGAAAAACAGGTTTGCCTTGCTCACAGGACTCATGTTAGTTGCCTATATCTTAAGATAAATAAACAGATAAAAAAATACAGAGCTTATGTAGGGTCTGAGGATATGGGAGTCTAGGTTGTAAAAATCTAGAGAGTGTTGTTATTTGGTCTGGGAAAATGTTTCAGGGTTAATAAATGCAAAAAAGATTGGAGAGTCTAAGTAGGTGTTTTAAGGTATAAGCATATTAAAAATGGAGATATTTTAGATTTCTCCCCCTCTTTGATACTGTTGTGCTTATAAGATTTCAGAAGTTCAGAGTTTTGGAATTGGTCAATAGAGTTCTGACAAGTTGACAGAGCACTGACTGCTTATTATTCAGTCACCAGCTTGAGATTTTAATTACCTTTGGTTGTCTTCTGGAGATAGACTTAAAGGTGCTTCTTGTCATGTTAAAAACATCTGTTTAATGTATATATCTGACCCAAAAGTCATAGCTTTTAGTATGGTATTCTTAATATCTGCCATTTCTGGGGTAGACTTTGACACAGCAATATCGTAAATCTATTCCTTCTAGTTACTTTATAAAAAAAAAAAAAATCCGAGCATCCAGGGTTTAGCACTAAAGCCAGTAATGTATTTCTGCCTAACTTTGCAGTGTAAACATGGAGATGGGGGCTAAAAGTAGATGCTCAGTGTATGTGGCCAAGCTCCATTCATGGCTAATTATCAACAGCTATGCCCACAGAAAAAATGTTAAAGAGTTCCAGACTGTGGACACACTTACAAACAGCTAACTGATACTCATTCAGTGGGATGCAGCTTTACCTGTTACTCTCAGAATGTTATATTAGATTTGCTGAATATATATTTCCTTTTGTGTACCAAAAAAAATATTTCATATGAGTTTCAGGATGTGACCTGGATCTGGCATAGCTCAAAAGGGTCACAGATGAGATTTTCCCTGGTCTTTCCCATTTAATAGACAAAATTTAACTTCTGTCTCCAGTCTGAATTTGTCTCAGCAGATTTTCACCTGTTTGACTCTGTTCTGGGATCAGCTACTCCACCCACCTACTTCAGTCCTTAATAATAGCTAATTTTTAATATTTTGGTTTCTCATTTTTCCCTTTCCCATGATCATTTGAAGACCCAATATTGGGTCTTCCAGACATGACCCCTTGTATCCTATAGATTTGCCTTTTTACAATGGGATCTCAGTACCATTAGTGTATTGCTCTCAAGCATTTCTTTTATGAAAGTCATCAAGCAATTTAAAATACAAGTTCCAAAGATAAAAATCAAAATGAATAGGGGTCCCTTCAGGGTGGATATAGGGGTAGTAAACTAAAGAGAACTATTATCCTTTTTCTCTAGTGTCTAGAGGCTTTTAGCCCAGTTGCTGCAATATTCATTTCCATTTCAGCTAAGTAGATGCCCAAGATAATAGCTAATGCCAGGGAGCCAGCTCCATTTGACTTAGCATTTCAGCCTGCTATGTGGGATTTGTGTGAAGATCCATCTTCTGGAGCTTCTTCAGTGCTGACCATTGGACCATTGGCATCAGGCGCTAGGGAGGGTGAAATGCCAGTCAAAGGCTGGGCAATGGGGCAGTCACAAGCATCTGGTTAGTTGATCCACCCAAAGAGGCAGGGAACAATCATGTCAGTTTCCAGGAAGTCCAGATTTCAGCGGAGTCTGTTTATTCCTGGTCTTTTGGGGTTCATGAACTGGGCAGAACAAAGTGAAACTTGATTGGATTATTGCTTAGGGAAGATCAGGTTTGCTAATTATGTTCTACAACAGGTATTTTACATAAATGAGTAAATTTCTAGTTTCATTATTTTAACAAATAGCAAGATATAATGAGTATTTTATGCAATATTTCTATTAATTTTTGAGAATTCTATACATGCATATGATATATTTTGATTATATTCCTTTTCAATACTTTCCCTAACAAAAAGTATTTTATTAAAATATATTAGTGACACTACAGCCAGGCATGGTGCAAGCCTGTAATTCCAGCACTCAGGGAGGAAGAGGCAGGGGTATCTTTGTGAGTTCGAGGCCAGCCTGGTCTACAAAGTGAGTTCAGGGCAGCCAAGGCTACCCAGAGATACCCTGTCTCAGAAAACCAAAAATTAAAAATTAAAAAAAAATAGACACTATAAACAAAAACACGAAGGGAAAATTCTGCCCTCCCATTCCCAACAGTCTTTCTCTGCACTCAAGAGAAGTCTCCTGGCCTTATTTCCTGGACCGTTACTAGTAAGGATTTTTTCAAATAGAAATCAAATACAGCTCGACACAACAAATTTGATCACGCCTGTTTTCTCCAGACAGGACATCTGGGATGAAACACAATCAGCCATTGCAAATTAGGTTCTAACTGTGTGCCAGCTCAAGTCACTGGGTCAGGCTCCAGGCATGTAGAGCTCTTGGCCTTGTAGGGACCAGTTTATATTTTCATTTTATTCCCAACTCCATCTGAATATATTATGATAAGCAAAACATCTAAATATTACCCTACATATATATGCACGCATACACACACATACACTCACACACACATTTATACATATATACACACACTAAAACACACACACACATATGCACGTATGCACAGTCACACACATATTTCACATGCGCATATACACATGTATACTCACTCATGTGCACAAACATTCACATAGCTCTCTCGCACTCTCTCTCCTGTACCTTCCTTTCTGAGTAATCAACTCAACTTCTCCCATGTGCATAAAATGCTCTAGATCCCTCTGGAGTAGAGACATACAGGATTCACATTTTTGTCCTCTTCATCCCATCACTAATTTTGGCTTCTTTTTCAGTGCCTTTACCTTGAGCCAAACAGGTTGAGGCCTCCTTTCAAGAATCCTTCATGTGATGATTGTGTTTCTGTGACATCCTTTTAATGACTCATTCTCTGCTCACAGACTGTCACTGCCATCTCCATACCTTTCTCTCTCAGATCTCTCAAACCAGAAAAGCACATTAAAAACTATTACTTATTAACAGACTCTTATCCATGAGATAGAAACAGAAGGATCAGATTTCAGCCTTGACTAGTGAGTTTAAAGCCAGCCTGAGCTACATAAAACTCTGTTATAGGAGGAAGAGGAGGACCAGGAGGAAGAAGAGAAGAATCTATGTTCATACATGGAAAAGTCCAAAATGAAATGTAATAAGTACAGCTACTTACATAGTCAGTCAAAAATATGTAGTCACTGAGACCTCACCTCTTTACAAAGACGAGGACCTTTACTCTAGGCTACTCTGTATCCAAATAAAAACTGGTTTTAAACCAGGAAGATGTTCTCCTGCTTATGCCCAGCCTGAAGGTCAGCACAGCCAGTTTCCTTACTGTCCCTCTCCATTTATTTCTGGATTTCGCCACAAGCTGGGCTCGTCCGCTTACAGTCGGGACTCCAGCGGACTCTGCAGTAGACATCCTGCCCACCTGTGAGGGACTCAGCCAGCCAAACCACGATTCCAATCCTTTAGGATTTACTTAGGATTTGAGAGACGATCTGGTTTCTTGCATCTTCAGAAGTTCTGGTTTCACTTGCCTCTTTATTTATTTTTTCTAGCCAGCTCAGCAAAATATTTGCATAATTTTAAAAAGCTTCACTTGAGCATGTGTAGTTGTTTTGCTAAATTTGTCAGGGTGTCTAGACACCATCCGGTCCATCCGGTTCACACTAAGTTTTAGATATTTGTTTAATAAACTTTGAAAGAGTTAATCTTTGTCCTACAATAATTATTTCAGAGACTAGAAATGAAAGAAGTTGGACAAACCATTGTGCAAGACTTATTTGAGCTTGATGAAAAACCCAAAGTCAGCATATGTATGAGGGAGCATTCGCGTGCGCACACGCACAGACCCACAAATGTGCGCACGTTTTTAATTTTTTTTTTTTGGAGTGGTTCTTCTTAATTTAATCATTTTTTAAGACCAAATTTCACGTATTTTACAAGAAATCATACTACTTTTTATTTATCTAAAATTGTGTGGTAGGGGAATGGGCACATGCATACTTCTTGAGCTGAGAACACTTCTCACAAAAGCCCGCAGTACCAGGCAAGACAGACTTCTGTTTGAGCTGTTGGTCAGGATAGTCCCCAAACAATGGCAGTTATGACCATTGCCCTTGATTGCTTCAGAGCTCAAAGGCACGTCCCTGTTGCTGAAGACACTGCACTCTTCAGACACAGCTTGGAAGAGCTGAGCTATGGCTAACCTAAGGCTTTCTCCCTACACTCTAGCTTCCACAGCACCATAAAGAACCATGTGGCTGCCAAGAGAGAAGCAACCAGCGGTCCTACGAGCTGTGGTGGTCCTAAACCACAATGATGGCATCATTTCCTAACGCTGTGCTCATATCTGGGCAGTAACCAACAGCTCACGGGATTTAAGGCCTACTCAAGGAAGAAATCATGCCTGCCTTGTTTTCCTTCTCTCAAATACCAACAAAATTATCCTCAAGCTTCTTTCCGAATCCATTTTCAAATTATTTTGTCAATAAGATTAAGAATCTGCAAGAAGCATCTTGTGTCCTCTCTGACAGTTGTTGATTAATTCATTTTGTATCCCCTGTCACAACTGTTGATTAATACATTTGTACTCTATGCTTGGGGAAGGTAACAGCAAAATATTCTAGAAAGAGAAAACCCTTTGAAGAAATGGTTTTATGATGTAACCAAAGCCACAACTCAAACGACAGTGGCAAAATGAACTATTAGAAAGCAAAGTCTTAGTATAGGCTGGGCTCAGCTGGCGAAGTGCTTGCATAGTACCAGGGAGGCTGTGGGGTCAAGCCCCAGCACTTCATAAAACCGGGCGTGGAGATGTGCGCCTGGAGGTGTGCCGGCACTTTAGAGGTGGCAGCCAGGGAGTCAGGAGGTCTGCGTCACAGGTGAACACACGCCACATCTGAACTTTGGGTAAGTTTGGGCTAGTGAGACCTGTCTCCAAACAGCAAAAAAACCTTAGCAGAGATATTGCTGGTTTTACAAGGACTTCTGAGAAACTTCAGAAGAAAAACGCCACTGGTGGTGTTAATCAGCAGACAGAATCTCAGTTTCAAAGGGTTAAAAGGAGTACACGGGAGTTAACTACTTAAGTATTTTGCTTCAACTTCCGTTGTTTCTTTCCCTTTGCTAATTTTGGGCTTAGTTTGTACATCATTTTCCTAGTTTCTTGATGTACAGAGTATAAAGCTAGGTTGTATACTTGATGGCAGTTTTATTTTATTTTTATTTTTTTATTATTATTATTCAATTTTTAGTGTGTTTGTGTGATGTGGATGTGTGTTCCATTGCGAGGTCAGAGGCTAACTTGGTAGAGTCGGTTCTCGCCTTCCACCTTCTTGTGGGTCCCAGGGCTCAAAGTCAGGACCTCAAGCTTGCTCACCAAGCATCTTTACCCAGCAAGCCTTCTCCATCTCACTTGCCCTAGGTTATTGGATATTCCCCTCTCCTTTTAAAAACCAGGGTCTTTTTATGTAGCCCAGGCTAACCTCCTGGATACTCTTTATGTAGGCCAGGCTGGCCCTCTTAGCTACTCTATCTGTAGCCTATGGTCCTTCTGTCTTAACTGCTGGGTACTCATCTCCTTTTTCAGGATGTCGATATACTGCTGTAAACTTCATGTCAGCATTGCTTCTGCTGGCACACATCATTTTTGAGGTAGTATGTGTTCTTGTTTGTCTCAGGATTACTCTTGGTTTTGTTTGTTTGTTTTGTTTTGTCTTGTTTTTCCTCAGTGTTCGGAATCCAGTACAAAGCCTGCTGTTTGCTCACTGAGCTCACTACCACTGAACTACATCTGCCTGGGTTTTTAGAGAAAGACTTTAGCTTTCGGGATCTTTGCCCTAAAACTGCCTGGCCAGTTTTTATCTCCTGTTTTTGCTGCGTAGTACAACTGGTCTTGTGTTCGCAATCCTCTTGCGTCTGCATCCTGAATATTGGAGTTATAGGCATATGCCACCATGACCAGCTTTTGGGAGTTAGTCTGGTGCTCAAGTATACACATACTGAATTCTGGGCCCTGAGATCTGGTTACAGTCTAGACTATGTGACCAGCGCATTATCACATATTCTGATCAATGTCATGTCAAGTTTGCTCCCCAGTTATCTCTGATTTGTTAATAAGGAAGCTTGACAGCCAATTCTGGCCAAAGGAGATAGGGAGGAGCGACTTCCATTCTGGATCTTGGGGTCTCAGACAGGGACCACAAAGTGGGAGAGAAAAAAAGAGAAGCGAGAGAAGAAAGATGATGATGCAGAGAAAGGACTTGGTCTAATGGAGCAGAAACGGCCCAGACAGAACCAATATGTTAAGTAACTTTGGGCCTGTGGCTAGGAGGTAGCCAGACTAGCCTGGAGGGTTAGTGTAAAAGGAGACCTGCCCAATTATTGAATCTAAAGCTTATTCATAAGCCTAGAGTGGATAAATAGAAAAGCCTCTCAAAATAGAAATTAATTACAACCAACTCTGCTTTTTAGTGAGTCTAGTTTCATGTGGTCAGAAACAAAAACAAAAACAAAACGAGATTTCAATCTTCTTAGATTTGTTGGGACTTGTCTCATGGCTCAGTGTGTGGGCGGCCCTGGAGAATGCTCCATGTGCATTTAAGAGCACACACTTCATTCCTTTTGGATAGGGTGTTCCATACATGTCTGTTATGGACATTTAATCTACAGTGTAGTCGGTTTTCAGTTTCTGCATAGCGCTCTGTCCTATGATCTATCCACTGATGAACGTCGATATGATAAGCATTGCCATTTCTCTCTTCAGTTCTTCTAATTCTCAGTTTTAAATCATTAGGCATTCCAATATCATATACATATTTATATTGTCATATCCTCTCAATGTATTTTTCCTTTTAGTATTTAATAAAAATTTTAATTAGTGTTTTCTGTTTATGGGGGTTTGACCTGACTGTGTGTCTGTGCACCCATATGCACACCTGGTACTCTGAAGGCTAGAAGAGGTTTCAGATCCCCTGGGGCTGAAGTTAAAGATAGTTGGGAGTCATCAGGTGGGTGCTGAGAGTTGAACCCAGCTCCTCTGTAAGAGCAGCCAGTGCTCCTAACCACTGCGCCATCCCTCCAGCCCCTTTTTGTACCATTTTACACTAGCCTTTTTGTCTCGTGGGGGCAGTCTCTTTTGACTAAGTATAGCCACGCCTGCTCTGCTTTTGAGTAGCATTTGCAAGAACTCTTTTGTTCTTCATTTAATTCATTGTGTCCTGAAGGCTCAAGTGTGCCTCTTGGAGGTAACATTTTGTTACAACTTTGCTTTTTAAAACTATGTATTTACACACTAAATGTCTGATTAGAAATTCAACTCATTTATATTTAACGGGATACTATTTACTCATTTGTTGAGGAGTTGGAGGTCACTCAGTGTAATTACTGATAAGGGCTTACTGTTGTCATTTTGTTAATTATTTACAATTTTATAGACTTTTGTTCCAGCCTTATTGTCTTCCTTTGTGGTTTGTTGAATTACTGTGGTGGGTTGCTTTGACTCTTTTTCTCTCTGCTTTTTGTGTGCCTATTGAAGAGTCTTTGTTGTTACAATGAAGCTTACATGAAACGTTTAACATTCTAAGTTAGGCTTAAAATAACTTCAATTGCATATGAAAAACTGTGAATTTTTACTTCCCACATAAGCACACTTTAATGTTCACAATGAACTCTCTGAAAAAGAAATTAAAAATCATATTTTAAATAATATTTAAAATAATTAGTATTAGAGTTAATAAATAAGCAAAAGGTCTGTGTATAAGACATTTTTGGGTTTTGATTTTGTTTTTATTTTTGTCTTTTTGAGACAGGGTTTCTCTTTATAGCTTTGGCTGTCCTGGACTTACTTTGTAGACCAGGTTGGCCTTGAATTTATAGAGATCCACCTACTCCTGCCTTCCCAAGTGCTGGAATTACAGGTGTGCACCACTGCACCTGGCTATAAGACATTTTTAAAAGAACATACAAATCAATGGAAATTTAAACATGGATTAGAAGAATCAATCTTGTTTATATGGTGCCCACATTAGATTCAATGCAATTTCTATCAAAATTACAACAGCAGCTTTCTCAGAAATTGAAAAATAATCCTAAAATTTGTGTGGAACTACAAAAGAATCTAAACATTCAAAGCAATCTTGGGAAAGAGAGAAAAAAAAAGAACAAAGTTGGCATCATTATACAGTAGTAAGAGCTATTGTAATCAGAAGAGAATGGTACTGATATAAACAGAGAGAAATGGAACAAAATAGGCAGCCCAGAAATAAGCTCATCCCTGGCATCAACTAATCTTGAAAAGGGCACAAGAATGAACTAAGAATATAAAAATATGGAATATGGATGAGGAAAGCCTTTTTTTTTTTAATTTTTTTTTTTATCCTGTTCTCTGAGACAGGGTTTCTCTGTGCATCCTTGGCTTTCCTGGAACTCTGTAGAACAGGCTGGCCTCAAACTCAGAGATCTGCCTACCTCTGCCTCCCCAGTGCTGGGATTAAAGGTGTTCACCACCACCACTCAGCTGGGGAAAGTCTTAACAACAAAAACAAAACAAAACAACCAAACATGAGTAAGTTTACCCAGACACAAAATACAAGCACCACACATTCTCATATGTGGATGATAGCTCCAAATCTTGTGTGTGTGTTTAACCTGAAGCATGTGTGAAGCCAGGAAACTGGTGACACGCCAGTCTGGAGGGAAGAGACATTTAGGGAGAAAGAATAAAGAACATAGTGAACTTGGAAGATAAGAATATTGAGGATAACACAGAAGATGGAGGCTTGGCTTGAAAAGTGTCATCAGGAAGTTTGAAGACTATCAGGAGCCATTGCATATTTTGAGTTAAGAATGTGTGGTTCTGGTTAGTTGGAACTGAAGACTGTGATTAATAAGAGATCAGAACCACTAAAGTAAAAAGCTTTGCTTAGCTGCGACAATGGATGGCAGTCAGCTAAAGCTGACGACCAGCTGTGATGAAGAAAACCAGCATTACTGTGGTGAAGCTTTCTCGGAAGTGTTTCCTCAAGGTCAGCTGTGCTTCAGAGGTGGCTACGTTGTACCTCACACTAGCAACAGAATAACTTAGTAACATATGTCTCCCAGTTGGTTTTGAAGGCGTGAAGGGGTCATGGAGAGCAGCTGACACTTGGCACTGTGAGAGGCCAGGAGGGGTCATTGGTGAAGTGCATCTTCAGTAGCAGTTGAAGGCCCAGGATTGAAGGGGTCATACAGAAAAGCTGAGGCTTAGAGTCCTTGAAGAGAGCCTAAGAAAGGCCATTAGTGGAAGTGTAGCCCGATGGCAGCAGAGGAGCCAGCATTTTAGAGATGCCAGCACCATGGATGACCACCAAGATCAGAACCAGTGGAGTGCAGCCTGCTGGAGCTGAGAAGACAAGCTGTGTGCTGCAGAGGGCAGGGCTGGAGATGTTCCCCAAGCCTCGTGGAGGAGCCCAGAAGATCAAGAATGAATCACAGATATTGGTCATTGATTTATTTACATAGTTGAATTTGGTTTTGCTTGGTCCAGATTGTGACTCTGCCTTAGTTCTTCTCTCCTAAGTAAGAAAGTGTTTAAATTTATTTTTTATTTTAAGGACCCCACAGTTGAGAGACTTTATTAATTTTTTTTCCTAAGACAGGGTCTCACTATGTAGCCCTGGCTGCCCCTGAATTAGCAATGCCTCTGCCTCCTTCATGCTACAAATAAATGCATGTTCTCCATGCCTGGCTGAAGAAAGTTAAACTAAAAAAAAATAAATAACTAAATAAAATTTGGAGTTTTAATGAGATTTTGGATTTTAAAAGAGTATATTTTTAAAGAGACTATTGTAGTACAAGAATTGGCACACAAGTTAGCTTATACAGGCAAAAACTGCAATTAGCTCACATGGCCAGTGAGGACAGTGGGACAAGGTAGTCATCTCTGACTCAAATAATTTTCGTTAATTAAACAAAGCAGTTCTAGCTGAACTTTAATTTGATGGTTCCAAGTGGAGTTTCTCGTTAGGGCCAGCTGCACTTATGGTTGGAGGAATTTCTAGGAGTAGGAAGGCCACAGAGCAGGCTGAAACACAGTTTTTGGTCAACCTCACACAGAGAACTTTTCCTTCTGTCAGCAACAAGCTGAGATGACGTGGCCATTAGGCCTGAAATAGAAATGGCTAGAGTTATGGTACCCAGAAGGAGTAGGCCTCAACACAGACAATTTTAAAAGTTTTTTGAATTTGTAAAATTATGGAATTTTTTTGAGACAGAGTTTATCTGTGTAGCGTTGGCTGTCCTGGAACTCACTCCATAGACCAGGGTGGCCTCCAACTAAGAGATCTGCTTTCCTCTGTCTCCTGAGTGCTGGGATTAAAGGCGCGCACCACCAAAGTTTATAAAATGTTTTATATTGCTGTGTCTATATCAATGGTGGCCCTTGAGGCGGCTTTACAGTAACGTGTTTGTGTGTAAACTCGACAGGGATCAACTGTGCTTGGTAGTGTCATGTCAACCCGACACAGGCTAGAGTCAGCAGAGAGGAGGGACCCAAGTGAGAAAATTCCTCTATACAATTGGGCTGTATATAAACTTGTAAGCATTTTTTAAAATCGGTGGTTGATAGGGGAGGGCCCAACTCATCGTGGGTAGTGCTAGCCTTGAGTTGGTGGTCCTAGGTTCCAGAAAGCAGGCTGAACAAGCCATGAAGAGCAAGCCAGTAAGTAGCACTCCTCCGAATGAGTGCCTGCCTGCAGGTTCCTGTCCTGATGTCCTTCAGTTAGGAACAGTGATGTGGAAATATAAACCATTTCCTCCCCCAACTTGCTTTGGTCCTGGTGTTTTCTCACAGCAACAGGTACCCTAAGGCAATTGTACCCTAAGATACAAATTGTAAATATATATAAATTAAAAAGAAATTTAAAAAAAGACTCCGACATGAAATTGGGAGGCAGATGGGTAGGGTGCACTGAAAGGAGCTGGAGAGAGTAGTAGATGGTTATAATAAAAATGCAGTGTATAAATGCGTGTAATTTTCAAAGAATAAATAAATATCTATTATTCATTTGTTGAGACAGGATCTCACTGTATAGCCCTGGGTATAGCTCACAGAGATCTTCCTGCCTGTGCTGTCTTAGTGCTGGGATTAAAGACATGCACAACTATGCCCACACTTTTAAAATAAAAAATATTTAAAAAGGAAAGAAAACACCCCATAATAACTAATTTTAAGTATATATCCAAATCAAGTGATTATCAGAATCTCATAAGCTATAAGTGCCTCATGCTCATTGCAGCATTATTCACAACAGCAGGGTATGGAAAGAGTATGCAGATGATGAATAAATCAAATGAATGAAGGAAGAAAATGTATACACAATGGAGTACTACTCAGCATCAAAATGTTACATCATGCAATGTAACAAAATTGATGTAAATATAGGACATTATGGAATAAGCCAGGCTCCCCAAACACAAATCCTCTTCCATCTCACATGTGGAATCTAAAATTCAAATTGTACAAGCTGAGTTAGAAGACATGAATAAAACCAGGCATGGTTTTATGGGGGTATACACCTGTAATTCCGACATTTGGGAGGTGGAGGCAGGAGGTCAGGAGTTCAAAGCCATCCTTGGCTACATGATGAGTTTGAGGCAAACCTTGGCTATGTAACACCCTGACTCAAAAAAATTAAGAAATCTAAAATCATATGCATTTTGGCAACTTAGTATACTGAAATGGTCCTAGTGGGTATGTTATTAATTTATTTGTTTGAGTAATTATACATAATATGCATAGATCAAGTTGTATACACAATTTGTCTCTGTGTGTGTGTGTTTCTTTGCACATATAAAGGCCAGAGGACAACTTGGATCAGTCAGTTCTCTTCTTTCATCATGTGGAACTCCCGGGACTGAACTCAGGTTTTCAGGCTTGGGGGCAAGCTCCTTTGCCTATTGATCCATCTCACTACACAATCTTTAGAGGCAAATTAAATGGACATTGAGTTGTTTTGTGCTGCACTGGGGATGCCGCTCAGTCTGCCACTAGCAGCGTGTCTGCCTCTCAGGCAAGAAGCCCCGACAGCACATCCGCTACTTGTGGAGCACACTGCTAACGCCAGCTCTGTCTGAGAGGTAGCGGCAGGAGGACCAGAAGTTCAAGACCATCTTTAGCGATGGGCTGAATGTGAGGCCAACGTGCTAGGCAATGTTCTCTGTGTTCAGCCACAGATTGTGTGTGTGTGTGTGTGTGTGTGTGTGTGTGTGTGTGTCTGTGTGTCTGTGTGTGTATGTGTACATGCACAAGCATGTTCAGCTGCATGTGTGTGCGCTTATGTGTGTTAAACAAAGACTTGAATATTTATAACAAGCAGAAGACTGAAGTGAGTGCAATGAACCAAATTGGCATTGTCAGAAATTTCCAAAACACAGCAAGTATTCTCACAAAGAAAATGGAATTCAAGTTCTGAGCAGCAGGGTAGTGCAGCTGAAGTTGCTGGCAGGTGACCAGACTTGGAAGTTAAAGGCAGATGATGAATGTCTCACAAAAGGACGCTTTGTTGACAATAGCTGAGGAAGGATGAAAGGCCATTTCCAATCCAGACTGAATGGAAGTCGAGCTGATAGCTCAGCACAGACTGGAGACAGAAGTGGAACACAATCTTGTTCACTGTGTTAAGCCAAAATTTTGCTGGAAAATGAATATAAAACATTGGAAAGCTGATATCCTTTATGAACTTCTTAGTAGAAAGCCACAACTCTACCAATAAAGCTCTTTCAGGAAGAATTAAAAAAGAAAGAAAGAAAAAGAACAATAAAAACAATCTAGCTGGAGAAAATCCTACAAGTAGAGAATTCAAAGCAGAGGGCCAAGCACAGATCTTAGATGTCTCTTCCTTTTCAGCAAGGCCATCATGGCAGCAGGCTGGGTGGAACAGACTGAAGAGGGCCCCACCAGTGGGGAAGTGTAAGCTGCGGACCCCAGACAGACACACACATTCCACAGGTGAGTAACTTTTAAAAAACATGGGACTGTCGACAAACTCCATGAAGATCACAACTCCAAGGTTGCTTTTGGCCTGTCCTTTGACACCGTTAGAAAAGCCTCTGCTGTCACTGATGTGGGCTTCGCCTGGGTGTCTTGTTCTTGTCTATGAAACAGATGAGCCAGTGTCTCTGGATGGTACTGTGCCCAGTCCTATGTGCCCATTTAAAGTACTACTTTCTCCTCCTAGCCTTGTCCTCCTCTTTTCCCTCTACTTTTGCCTCCTAGCCTTGTCCTTCTCTTTTCCCTCTATTTTCTCCTTCTAGCCTTGTCCTCCTCTTTCCCTCTATTTTCTCCTCCTATCCTTGTCCTCTTTTCCCTCTTCCTCCTTCACCTTTTCCAGTCTGAGACAGCGTCTCGTGCTATAGTCCAGTTTGGCCCTGAACATTTGATAATTCTTCTTAGGTCAGCCTCCTGACTATTAGGATTAAGTGAAGCCATCATGCCTGGCACACCATTTCTTACCTGAGGATAATTCATCAATAAATTTTGCTTGGACAAATTACCAACATTTATTTATCCATACCAAATGTATTTTATGAGTCATAGATTTTGTAAGTTTTAGAGAAACATCAGAAAACAAGACAAAAATGTTGCCTTCATGGAGTTTACATTCTAATAGAGGAAACAAAGCAATAAACTGACCAAAACAGCCCATGGCTGAAATCCCACACATAAGGGGCGGAGGCAGCAGGATCAATTTATGACCAGCTTGGGATATATAGTGAGATCCTGTTCCTGATAACAATGGTAATAATAATGATGAAAAGAAAAGAATAGACAATAACCATAATTCTACATAGGATAAGGATTGGAGAAAGCAAGTGAGAAAAAATATATATTCTCATATGTGTAAAGGAATTCTTTCATTGTTATTGTTTTTTTTTTTTTTTTAGACAGGTTTATCTGTGTAGCCGTAGCTATCCTGGAACTCACTCAGCATTTCAGGCTGACCTCAAACTCAGAGACCTGCCTGCCTCTGCCTCCTGTGTGCTGGCATGCGCCACCACTGCCCAGCCTCATATACTGATTTTTTTCACTTTGGCCCTCCTAAATATTCTGTGAACTAAGGATGAATGGTATTTGAGTTTTTACCAATGGAAAATTGAGTTGTAGGATAGTTAAGTCATTACCCCAGGGCTCCCGTGTAGTGAGGAGTATGGCAGGCATGAGGTCCCGTTAAATGCTAAAATTAAACTGCTATCTATTTTAAATTGATGGTTATGTGACAACGCCTCATTGTTTGTTTGCTCGTTTTGACCTGTTTAGTATGATAGCTGGTGTTTGGGGGAGACAGTAACAAATTTAGATGCGATACAGAGATACAAACTGAGTAGCTTGTAGAAAGTCATTTGGGAATTTGGGAGCTGCACAATTTTAGCTTGCCTTTTCTTCCTATTGCTCCTTATTTTATTTTTATGGTAGGAGCCCTGCATTCACCTTCATTTAGACTTGCTGGGAGCACAGATACCTAAATCAAAGTCTAATTTTGGGTTATTTTTTTATGTGGAATAAAGCCATTTTGACAGTGCATTTGGTAGAAGCAAAATGTCCGTCTCCAACAAGGCTTTCCGTTGATGGTTCCCCATGCTCCCGTTACAGGTCCACTGTCCTAAAAGTCAGCTTCACACACTGTTTTATGTTCACCTACAAGTGTGCCAAATTGCCAAATTTCATGGGCTCTTCCCATGTCTGATTCCTGAAAAACTACATGCAACATACATAGAATTGTAAATTTTAATTGTCTGTTTTATTTCATAATGTTTGTATAAGACAGACAAATAGGTTTGTTTTTTGTTGTTGTTGTTGTTGTTGCTGGTGTTGTTTGTACCCAAACAATATCTTGGAAAAGCCAGGAAGAAACACTGTTTTACAAAGATTTGCTTATTTCCAAAAAACATTGTACAAAGCATGAGTTTTATGGTATAGAAATTAGAGTTTTAAACTGTCGCTTGTAATTATTATGTAAAAGGTCCAAAGCAAGTGAGAGTCAAGGCATGATTCATTCCAAGGCAAATTGCCCTCAGTTGAACTGTAAAATTAAACATGTAATATGCTCCAAAACACAGCAGTGTGAGGGACAAGGGAGGAAGTCCTATGCCAAAGGGAAGGATAGGAAAGAGAAAAAGAATGAGTCCATTCAAGCCCAAGAATTAGGGCTCAGTTCTCACACTTGCCCTTCTGTGTTTATAAAACATCACAATACCCATGCTTCAGAGTCAAAGTGGACGCAGTGGGTGGGGGAGGGGAGGCGTTGGAAAGGTGATGTGGACTAGACTCTGATCATTGAAGGAGGGCAGCATTTGGGGTTGCAGAGAGGTGTAGGAAATAGAAAGATTGGGATTTGATTGGATCCAGGAAGTGATGGACATGGGTAGGAAGGGAAGTGAAAGATGATCCCAGATTTCCCATTTATGAACTGTGGGGACCAGTTAAGGAAACAGACGCCAAGCAAGAAGTAAGAAGTAGGGAAGTTTGTGACATAGAAGCAGATGGTGACGTTCCCCCTCCTGTTTTTGTTTAGTTGTTTGTTTGTTTTTGTTGTTGTTGTTGGTCCTGTACATCAAACACAGAGCTTTGGCTTGCTAAGTGCTCCACTATTGAGCCACACCTTTAGCCCTTGGATTTTTCAGGTAAAGTCTCACCAAAAAGCCTTGGCTAGCCTTGAACTTGAAATCCTTCTACCTCATCCTCTCAAGAGCTAGGACTATGTTTGCCCCACTACTCTCACTTGAGGATAGTTTTGAACTTGCTGTCAGGGCGGTGGTGCTGCATGCCTTTAGTCCCAGCACTCAGGAGGAAGAGGCAGGTGGATATTTGTGAGTTCAAGGCCAGCCTGGTGTAAGAGAGCTCTGGGATGTTCAGGACTACACAGGAAAACTACCTCAAAAAACTAAAAGAACATCAGAAGAAGAAGAAAACAGGAAACAACCTAGGAACCTGCCACAGAGGGCCTCTGAAAGGCTCTGCCCTGCAGGCTATCAAAGCAGATGCTGAGACTTATGGCCAACTGTTGGGCAGAGTGCATGGAATCTTTTGTAAGATGTGGGAAATAGTAAGAGCTGGAGAGGACAGGAATCCCACAAGGAGAGCAACAGAACCAGAAAACTTGAACACAGGGAACTTCCCAAAGACTCATACTCTAACCAAGTACCATGCATGGAGATAACCTAGAACCCTTGCACAGATGTAGCCCATGGCAGTTCAGTGCCATTACATAGTAATGGGAAGAGGGACTGCCTCTGACATAATCTGATTGGCCTGCTCTTTGATCACCTCCCCCTGAGGGGGGAGCAGCCTTACCAGGCCACAAAAGATGGCAATGCAGCCACTCCTGATGTGATCTGATAGACTAAGATCAGAAGGAAGGAGAGGAGGACCTCCCCTATCAGTGGATTTGGGGAGGAGCATACGTGAAGAAAGGGGAGGGAGGGTGGGATCGGGAGGGGAGGAGGGAAGGGCTTATGGGTGGATACATAAGTGAATGATACATAATACATAAGTGAATAAGTGAATAAAGTGTAATTAATAAAAAAAAACTAAAATAAATTTTTAAAGTGTTTACTGTGACCCTCTGATACATGAGCAGAAGAGCCAAACTTTTCTGCCTCTGTTAAAGCTTATTTTATCTGCATATAGTTGTTGAGCTTTTCCAGCATCTTTGGCTGAAGCAGACTCAGCCTTTGAGTTGCCTCTGTATTTTTGCTGAATCTTAGTCGACTATGTGTGAGCTCTGTTGCTGCATTGATTCCATACAGTCTTCCTAATGCCATGCTGTCTTGAATACTACCGCTCTGTGGTGAGACTTGAAGTGGAGGTAACGTGAGACTTGCTACTTGACGTCTCTTCAGGGTCATCTGATTGCTCTGGAGATCCGACTTCCCCTGAGCTTTGGGATCAGCCTGTCTAGCTGAGACTTTGGTAAGGGCTGTGTTGGGACTAGCCTATTGCCACCACAGGTACCCATGAATATAACAAATTATATCTCTTTCATGTCAGTTTTTAATATCTTCCCATGATCATGTGTAGTTTTCAGAGTACACATTTTACAATTCTCTTGCTGAATTTACTCCTGAGTATCAACAATTTTTCTTAACTAGTATGCCCTTGAATATTTAACGATACAGCAAATGCTGTCAAAGCCCTCCGTTCCCAGCAGGGAATAAAACTACTTACCAGACTAGACCTGCTATAAAAAGATTTAAAGAATGCATGTTGCGAGAGCAACAGTGGGCTTATTTTCAGATAGAGTTGACAGACAGGCAGACAAATAGATACATATAGAGAGATAGATGATAGACTATCACCATCACAAAAGATGGGAACTCTTGGAACTGTTGAGGTTCTTGCTCATATCTCATGTTCTATCTGTGTGCCATTCATTTCTGAAGTGATAAGTGGGCATCTATCTTGTTATGTAGTTCATTTAAAAATTTTATCACATTTTCTGTGTGAGTGTGTATGTGCACACATGTGTGTGTGTATGTGTGTGTATGTGTCTGTCTGTCTGTGGCATGTGGAAGTCAGAAAACAATTATCCAGAGTCAGTTCTGTCTTCCCACCATGTGGGTCCCAGCTTGGCAGTAAATACCTGTGGGTTCTGAGCCATCACAGCTGCCCAAGCAGTAAATTTTATAGCAATGGTTAGCTGTCCTTGGGAGTAGCCATTCTGGGGGAGGCTCCATGGGTCATGATGAGTTGACCTTGAATGTTTAAGATGTCACAGTCACTGGGCCAGATGCTGCGTGCTCAGTGCCTTTTGATAATGTGTGTGGGTTTTGCTTTGAGTTTTGGCCGTTTAGTCTCTACAGATTCTGAACTGTTAGTCTCAGAGGAGCAGCCATGTTTCTGTGTCTGGTCTCTCAGCAATCTTTACTTTGGAGTTGTTCTTCCGTAGAACTGCTTTGCATTCTAAGGTTTGGAGCAGGTGTGTAAGAGGAGCCGGTGCCAGCAATACTGACCTGCTCTTCCTGTAGAATGAACACTGTTTAAAATGCTGCTGCCGCCTCCTGCCCTCACACTTGCCTCCCCAGACTCAAGCAGGACAGGACACGACCCAGACTCCTATCACAACTACCTAGAACTCTGCCAAGTCCTTTAGAACTGACATTTCTGAGCCCACAGTGTGGGTGAGCTCCTCTGCGATCCCTGCAGAGTTCAGACTCTTGGTCTTTCCGACTCCCTTAGCCACAGTTATAATTTTGTAGCTCTATATCTCCACCTGGTGGTAAAAAGGCATGTTGAAGAAATGGTCAGACAAATGTGCAGCTACATCTATCTTTTAATTTTTTTAAATAAAAATTTCAATTTCAGAAAAATTTTCCTATAAAATGACTGTAAAATTACAGGTGAGTAATTACATTTAGAAGTACAATATAAATCAAGATGTTAAAATGATATCTTGCAGAGGCTGGAGAGAGAACTCAGTGGTTAAGAGCACTTGCTGCTCTTGCAGAAGACCCAAGTTTGGTTCAGCACCCACACGGCAGAACCAGTCACAACTCTAGTTCCAGGGGCTCTGATGCCCTCTTTCAGGTCTCCATATGCACCAGACTCTTTAAAAAAACAACATTTTGCAAATCACTCATTATTGGATTTTTTTCTTAAAGTGTTAAGAGGCTAGAGACGTGGCCTAGCGGACTCAGCTCTCTTGCTCTTGTAGAGTGCTCAGGGTTGTTTCCCTGCATCCATGTGTTGCCTGCAGTAATGGCCTCCTCAGCATCTGAGGGAACCAGACATGCACATGGCGCCACATATATGTGCACAAAAATGCACACAATAAATAAACCGTTAAACATCCACATAAAACAAAGATGCCTTATTTTGCCAAAATTCCTCACCATATTCAATTTCCCCTCGGGTATTTGAACAGGAACATAAACGGTGGTAGGAGCAGGAATAGTAATAGTTGTGTTTGTGTGTGTGTGTGTGTGTGTGTGTGTGTCTGTGTGTCTGTGTGTGTGTGTGTCTGTGTGTGTCTGTGTGTGTGTGTCTGTGTGTGTGTGTGTCTGTGTGTCTGTGTGGGTGTGTGGTGGTGGTGGTAGTGTGTGGTATGATGGCACAGACATGTATACACTATATGTGGGTTATGAATTTATAGAGACTAGAGGAGGACCTTGGGGTCTTCCTCTATTGCTCCCCACCTTAATTTTTGAGATAGTCTCTCACTAAGCTTGAAGCTTGCAATTTCAGCTAAACTGGCTGGCCAGAGAGCCCCTAAGACCCACCAGTATCTACCCCACGCCAAATTCTGGGGTTATAGGCATGCATGGCCATGTCTGGCTTTCTTCCTGGAGATTTGAACTCAGGTCCTCTTACCTTTACAGCAAATGCATTTAAACACTGAGCTATCTTCCCAGCCAAAGAGCATTGTGTTTAAACTCAAATCATTTTTTAAGTATCTATAAATCCACACTTATGTAGATACATGATTGAATGAAAACCTGAATTCTTTACAAAATGCTCTCTATTAATACAAAAGGAATGGGAAGAGGGAATGACATTTGCCATTAGAACAATACTGTAATAAACAGGCTAACTTCTCCTGGGGAACTACAGTCAGCGCAAAAGTGTGAGGGGAACAAGACCTTTGTATATCCTCAAGGTAATTCATCTAATATTTGTTAGTTACAGAAGGAAAGATGGTAACTGTGCAACAGATGAGTCAACAGTCCCAAGTAAATGGAGTCATGAGATTTAGGAGACATGCTCTGGGTCATGGCACTTGTGTGACATTCTTGCCTAAAGTACAGAACCTCAATAAAGTGGTTAGGAATCAGATAAACACAAAATACCTATTTGGTCATCATCAGGAAAATCCTGGAGGAAACTAGACATGCTGAGGAAGTACAGTGTGATTAGGAGCAGAAAAAAGAATTTTAGTGGGGAAACTGGATGACCCAGGAGAATCTGTAGTTTACATGATGGTATTGTGCTGACAGTGTATATTGTGGTTATACAAGATGCTTGTTAGATGGTGCTTGAGCAGTAGCTTTCCATTTCAGCAACTTTTACCTAAAGTAAAATGTTTGCGAAGCAAGAAGTTAAAAAGTTACTTATAAATTATTATTATGTATTGCATGTACCCTAGGCTGGCTTTGAACTTTCTAGGCTCCTGTGTCAAGCTTCTTGAGTTTTAGGATGATGGGCACTTGCCACCACAGCCAGCCATAAAAGAAAGAATTTTATCTCTTATCTCTACATGCTTATCATCAAAGGTAATCGCTAGTAAAACAACTCTCATAGGAAGGATGTAGTCTCCAAGCTTTCACATGAGAGGAGAAAGCATCTTCAGTTTTGACAGTGGGAAATGATTTTTGCCATTATCGTGTGTTAGGTGCAGTGTGGAGCCATCTGCCAGCATGGCCTGATACTTGTTTCCTTTTGTATTTTGGGAACAGCTCCCTTAAGTTGTCTCATCAGCATGTCCCTGTCACAGTAGCAGTATTTTCTCCTATGCACTTTCTCCTATGTATTTTCTCCTCTTGCCCCTTTTTCTACTTTGTTTTACCTGCCTCAGAGTGTCTTGGCCCTGGGTAGAACTTAAATAGCTTCCCTGCGTCAGCCCTTGGTTTCAGAATCAAAGCTGTCAGTTAGAGATTGGTGACCGCTCTTCCTGCAGAAATTCAGCCCACCATGGTTTGCCCTCACCCTTCCCTTTGATGCCCAGGCAGCTGTCACTTGTACAGAAAGTGGCAAGTCTTAGAGAAGGTTATTTGGAACTGAGTCCTCTAGCGCTCCTGGTTCATACATCCCAGTGCTGACCTCTCAGTCCTCCTAATACTTTTAGGCATATTCTAGAAAAAAAAATGTAAAAATTTTTTGGTCTGCCCATTTTGGTGCCCACCCTGATTCCACCTTTTAGTATGTTGGCATGGAACTTTAGAAAAATCAGGTATTTCAGAATAAAGAAATCTGATTGGGCATAAACCACTTAAGCTTTACTCTTGAGTGTCTCCTTTTGATATAGATCATTTCTGGACCAGTTTGTCTAAGTCCTGGCTCTTATTGGCTCATGTGAAATGTTATCTTCACTTCTTTGTATATTATGTATCAATTAGAAAATGAAATGTGTGAATAACATCGTATGAAATAAACCTGGTCTTATGTTTTTCTCTTAAAAAAAAATCTTATCCCTCTGATTCAGTTGTTGGGCTGTAGGCCTCTGGAATTCAGGGGCATGTGACCTCTGCCGGGCCAATTATGCTTTCCTTGGCATTCTTTTTCTTATGTTTTTCGAGAAAGTTCCTTGAACTCAAAACCCTTCTGCTTCAGCCTCTTGAGTGCTGGAACTATAAACACGTGCCACTGTGCCTAGCAGTTTCTTTTGCACTTTTTTTTAAGCGGGGGTGGAGGGGTGTCTTGTGACTAGGAGAGAGAGACCATCTCTCAGAGTCCAGAGTGAGGGGAGAGTGGTGAACCGAATGTAAACAGGGAAAGAGCAGAAGTAATGAGAAGAGCAAGATAGTCTTCTTTGGCTCTTCTGCTAGAACCAGGTGAAAAGAGAAATTCCTCCTCCTCTGAAAAGGTTAACTGTGTAGGATATAAGCCTGGAGCTGTTAAGACCAGTAAGTGGAGAAACTTAGCAGAGAAAATGTGTTTCACAATCTGAATGTATGTAACTTTCATGATTATTCATTTTGGATAAAGGTCAATAAAGCAAAGGAGGGCTGGGGATGGAGCGCAAGCGAAGGCAGATGGCTTGATTAGCATGCATGAGGCCTGGGATTTGCTTTTGCCCTGCAAAAAATAAACCAGAACTTTAAAATACAGTCCCTACCACCACCAAAACAAACAAAAAAGCCCAAAAGGTACTGCTGTGAAGAGACCACAGCAGCTCTTACAAAGAAAAGCATTTAATTAAGGCTGGCTTACAGTTTCAGAATCCATGGTCATCATGGTGGAAAGCATGGTGCTATGCTGGCAGACATGCATGGTGCTGGAGAAGTAGCTGAGAGTTCTACGTCTGGATCTTCAGGCAGCAGGAAGAGAGGTATACTCTGGGCTTGGAATGGGCTTTTGAAACCTCAAAGCCTGCCCTAGGTGACACACTTCCTCCAACAAGGCCACACTTTGTAATCCTTTCAAATAGTGCCACTGATGACCAAGTATTCAAATCTATGAGCCCCTGGGGGCCATTGTCATTGAAATCACCACATCTTCCTCACTCCTTTACAACACCTCTCCAACAACAGAAGCAGCAAAGCCCCTGTCTATGGAGCAGTCCTCACCCAGCATGGTGAACTCTCTCTCAACCATACCGTTGGTTGGGACACTGTGCTTGAGGTTGGCATGGTGTGGTATGGTAAGGTTGGGGGTGGGAAGGTGAGGAAGGAAATTACTGAAATGCCCTTAGAGTGAAGATCCTAGGAGGACAGAAAGGGGCAGGAATGTTATAGAGGTCTTAGCTGGGGAAAGTAAGGCTGGTTGTGGTGTCTGAGTTGTGGGCAGGAGTTTAAGAGGCTTCCATTGTGATGCAAAGGAAACAGAATGTATGAGTAGTACCCACAAGGGCAATGACAAAATAAAGGGCAATGACAAATCTGACCCCTTTGCTAGGGCCTCAGAATAAACACCAGGAGGCTATCAGAAGGGGGATGGAGCTCCTGGTGCTCCTTCCCACCCTCTCCCCCTAGGCTGTCTGAGATGTTACCTTCCACCTGAACACCATCTCCCTGGGTCTCAGTCATTAACTCTGGTCTGTAACTCCTGCTTGGTTCCATCTCCTCCACCGACTCACAAGAGACTGCCATCTGTCCTTCCTGGAATCTCTAAGGTCTTATGCCCTCCTCAGGCCCTGATGGCCAACTTTGACAGCCCACATGAGAAGCCTGCCCCACCTCAAATCCGTATCCCTAACCAAGGATCATCACCAAACCCGGGGATCACCATTTCTTTCCTTGAGATTGGGTCACTCCCCCATCTCTGTTGGGACTACCTCCCACCACCAAAGAATAGTATTAGCCCAGTAGGAAGAACAGGGACAGTACAGAAATTTAGCAATCTCTTAAAAGACATTAAAGATGTTCTTAAAAGTATAGCAGGCATTGAAGATAAGCCTACAGCAGTCAGGGAGAGTTTTGATGATGCCAGTACTTCTGAGGATGTGTCAAAACTTAAAATCAGAGCTGTTGATAAGAGAAATAAAATGCAACTTAAGGATATGGTGTTTCATTTCGACCCAGAGAGAGAACAGTACACAAACAAAGAGGAGGTGTTTTTGAAAAACCAGAGTGCTAAGAAAATGGTGCAAGCATTTACATGGGATGTGTGCAATTCAGAAAAAAAGAGAAGCTTTGATGACTTGAAGCTGAGCGTGGAGAGAGGCCGGAGTGGCTCCCTTATCATACGTGAAGGATACAGAAAACTCAGGAGCAATATGGAGCAGTTATTACAGGAAGCAGATCACTGGAGTAGGCAGCACAGCGAGCTCAGAGAACTAATGAGGTTATATCAGGAATGCCAGAAAGAAGGAAGCTGTCGAATCTATTCCCAAACCCAGCCCAGCAATGGACAGTCTGCCAAGCGGGAACTAGAGGTACAGGTGAAGAACCTGAACCGTGATGCACACTCGTTGCATTTGATCGCATCCATGCTCCAGGATGAATGTCAGGTCCTAAAACAGAGAGTAGATATTCTCAACAGCTTCCCTTTCCATGAAGCGGGACCCCTGTATGAGAGGCCAGTGCAGATGTGCGGTGAGCAGGACAGGAAGAGTCCAAGGTCAGCAGAAGCATACAGGATGGAAGCAAACAAGAACACCATGAAGACAATGGAGGGCGTAAGTTCTAGGAAAGACAAGATCTTCAGGACCTCGGATGCCTCTCTTACTAAAAAGGCTCGGAATAACCGCTCCAGCACCCGCGTTGCAAAAAAATCTCTTGCGGGGAAACGAAGAAGCTTCCACTAGAAACCACCAGAAACAGATCCAACTTCAGCCATAACTACCATCAACCAAGAGTAGATAGATCTTCTGGTTCTGCCAAGAAAGAGACATAGAATAAGAGGTGTTCGTATTACCTCAGCAGTTAGAAGTTTGGACCTTAACCATTGTGTGAATGTCAACTAAGTGAAGATTCGAATAAAAGCAAGAATAAAAGGAAAGTTTGTTTGTTTTGCCTACTTTTCTTTAACCATATCTGGGGGAAGAAAGGTTCCAGAAGGGAAAAGTACTTACTATGATCTAATTCTCATATTTTAAAGCTTATTTTCAAGTTAGTTGTTTAGTTTTCCTATTGTTTGGTTTTTTAATACATATTTTATTTTTTATTGTATGTGCATTGGTGTTTTGCCTGTATGTATGTCTGTGTAAGGTTGTCAGATCTTGGAGTTACAGATGTTGTGGGTGCTGGGAACTGAACCCATGTCTAGAAGAGCATTCAGGATTCTCAACTGCTGAACCATCTCTCCAGCCCTCTATTTGTATGAAATATGCTGGAGTTAAGGGAGAAAATAACCAAAAAAGGAAAATAATGGTATTAACTACCTTAGAAAGCTTTCGCCTCTCATGAATCTACATCCAGCTCTGCTTTCCCTGCTGTCCCTCTCTGGCTCTCAGCTCGTGAATGAGGGTACGCCAGGCGACTGAAGCCCCTGGGAAGGATGCCTCAACTTGAATGGAAGGATAGACATGTTTCTAGATTTCTTAATTTTTGTTGTAAAAATTCCCCTCATTCTTCCAAGTGGAGACAGCAGGCTCTCTGCAAGCCCTCTAAGGGAGCTGGGTTTGAACTCCAGGACAAACAGAGCACTGTCTCTCCTGGAGATCATGCGCAGAGCAAATAGAAGACACACAGTGGAGTGACCAGAGCCCCCAGTTCCTGAGTTCTTGTATATTCTAAACTGGTGCTGAAGAAGCTATCAAACAGCAAGAAAAACAAATGAAACAAACAAACAGAAAGCCTCTAGAGAGCATGCACTCCTGACAAAAGGCAAGGAAAAGGATAGTGTGACAGAGTAGACACTGCTGACAAAAACCTGTCCAGATACAGCCAAATTGCATGGAGTGTACCATGTGTCTGTTCCACAATGACATCAGCAGACACTGAGTGGGAAGCCTAGACTGCAGCCTGGTTCCAGGAGAGTGAGGCACAATCAAGAGGATTTTTATAAAACCAGAGAGATCTTGGAGAGCAAAGGAGCTCAACAGGGTAAGTGCAGCACTGTGGGAGCAGTGAGAATGAAGGGGACTTACTTAACTGGGCTGAATGCTTATATCCCATCTGGGGGTTCGACACTTGGGACTTCGGGCCCAGCTCTGGGTTTTCTAGCTGGAGCCATGACTCGTGGTTTATCTGTCTGCTGGAGAAATCTGTTTATGCTTTGTATACAGAGGACAGGATAAAGTTCAAACAAAGAGAAGCAGACTTTCGTAGTCACGTTCCTTGAAAGTCTGTGAGACAGACAATAGACAGATCATGTATTGGTTAGCTTCAGATTTTTTTTTTGTTAAGGATGAAAGCAGAGGGATGATATTATCTTCTGATTCAAACTGGCCTGTTGGGGAGATTTGTTATCTTTCTTTTCTATTTATTTTTATTTTATTCTTTGAGAATTTCACGCACACACACACACACACACACACACACACACACACACACTGGTTATTTTTACCCCATTACCCTCTCTAACCTGCTCCCATTCCTGCTGAACCCTTTCTTTTCATTAAGTTCCCTTTAATTGCCATGTTATTTTGTTTGCTTTGCTTTGCTTTTGTGACACTGAGTTAACCAAGGTTGCTTGCATGAGCTTGGGTAGGGAGTTGTTTGCTATAGCATGGACATCTCACCTTTTTCTAACTCCTCCCAGATTCCCCCCACCTCTCTACGCACCCACATTTACACCCTTTTCCTTTCTCTCAATCTTTTCTCCTCTTTCTGAAAACCGAATAAGCAAAAACAAGAAACATACCCCCAAAACAATAAAAACTAAAATGAACAAGCAAAAATTCAATAAGAAAAAAAAATGCCCAAAGCAAAGCAAAATGAGACAAAATGTCTACAAAGATAGCATCAAGTTAATTTTGTGTTGGGCAACTACTGGGCATGGCATATTAATCAATGCCCTTAATAGATAGATGTTCGTCTTCTAGATGCTTTAATGTACTCCCTGAATTTTTGGGTTTTACATGTACCTTAGTAACTTGTTTTTTAAAAATTGATAGTGTATTATTTACTTTAAGTTTTTTTCCTTGTTTTTAAGAAGGTGTATGTGTGTTGGGGGGGTTATGGGTGTGGCAAAAAGAGAGCATCAAATCTGTCTTAAAGATATAGATGGCTGCAAGCCACCCTGTCTGGGTGCTGGGGATCAAACTCATGTCCTCTGGAAGAGCAAAAGTCACTCATAACTTCTGAGCTATCTGTCTACCCTCAAATACAACATAGTTACATCCAAATACTATCTGTGATTTGTTTGCTTGTTTTAAACAGGGTCTCACTAAGTAGACCAAACTGGCATCATACTCAAAGAGATCTCTCTGCCTCTGCCATCTAAGTGCTAGGACGAGGAGTGTGTACCACCATGCCTGGCTTCCATGTTTTTATTTTGTTTATTTTATTTTTGAGACAAGGATTATTGGGTTGGCTAGCTTTGAACTCCCCATGTAGTTGAAGATGACTTTGAACTTCAGATCCTCTTGATTTCACTGTGTGGGCATGTTTAGTTTATCTGGGCCTGCCCAGGCTCTGTGCATGCTAGGCAAGCAACCCAGGTACTGAGTTCTGTGTGCAGGCCCATGCTTTTCCTTCAGGTAAGGTGAAACTCTCCTGAAGGGCACTGGTATTTTGTAATTACTGGTGGAAAGGAACAGAATGAAACAAAGTCTCATTCTTGCCAGTGTTCTAGTTCTCTGGGCCTCTAGTTTTTCAAACTGAGTTCTGTAGACCCTTAGGATCAGAAAGAACTTAGATTAGAATTTCAAATTCTAACTGTGACTTAGATAATAATGTGAGCTTTCAAATGTGTTAGTGTTACACAGGCATGTTGGAGCTTACCAACAACTTGTATTTGCCCTGCAGAGTGATGCAGTTTGTACACACCACAGAAAAAAGTGTCCTCTGCCATCTGTGTTGTAGTAAATTAAAAAATGAGTGTTGGGCTATATGATGTTTATTATTAGCCCTAAGATTATCACGGTGGTATTATGTAAACTGCTATCACAAAAAATAAAACACAGACACCTGTTAGATTTTACAATTGCCTTATTTTTACCTTCGGGCCAGGCAGATATTTCACTACACGGTCTCAGTAACCTCACCAGACACCTTCCAGTCCCCATCCACTGCCATCCGCCTTAATCATCCTCATCTGGGTCACCTTCCATACATAATCTCTTGGTATTTGCTTTTATTCTTCATCTGGGCCTTTCCACGCCATTATACTGGCATCCTTCCTCCCACTCCATATTGTTTCTTCTCCACCAACCCATCATGGCGTCCTCTTTCTTCCCATCCATCTGTCTCCCATGATTCTCTTGAACCAGAAGCCAGGAACCTAGCCACGCCCACCCCATTCCACCCTGCCCAGGTATGGCCTGTTTAATCAGCCTGTCAGGTATACTGACTTAGGCAGGTTTACACAACGAGGGTAGGCTTAACCAGATTTTGAAGGCCTGCATCAGAACAACCTCCAACACATCTGTTAAACTAAAGAATATTCGGAAATTCAAGTCATCAGTTCCCTTTAAAATATGGATAAATCAGGACTAGAGTGATGGCTCAGCAGTTAAGAGCACTGGCTGCTTTTCCAAAGGACATGCGTTCAATTCACAACTGTTTGTAACTCCAGTTCCAGGGTACCTGGCACCCTCACACAGATATACATGCAGGCAAAACATTAATACACATAAAATCAAAATAAATAAATCATTATAAAAATAAAAAATATTTCTCTCTGTACTTCCTCTTCTACGTTGTTCCCTCTCTTCAACTGATTCCACTGTTTATTCTATTTCCCCTTTTCAGTGAAATTTAAGCATCCTTCCTTGGGTCCCCCTTGGTACTTATCTCCTTTGGGTCTGTGGATTTTAGTCTAGTTATCCTGTACTTTATAGCTAAAATCTGCTTATAAGTCAGTGTATACCTCGTGTGTCTTTATGGGTCTGGATTACTTCACTCAGGATGATCTTTTCTAGTTCTATCCATTTGCCTGCAAATTTCACAATTTCCTGATTTCCTTGTTTTTAATAGCTCAGTAGTATTATATTGTGTAAATGTACCACAATTTCTTTATCCACTCTTCAGTTGAGGGACTTCTGGGTTGTTCCCAGAATCTGGCTATTAGAAATAAAGTTTCTATGAACATAGTTGAGCAAATGTCCTTGTTGTATCATAGAGCATCTTTTGGGTATAATCCTGAGGAGTGGTATAGATGGGTCTTGAGGTAGAGCTATTCCCAATTTTCTAAGAAAGCACTGTATTGGTTTCCAAAGTGGTTATAGAAGTTTGTACTCCCACCAGCAATGGAGGAGCATTCCCCTTTCCAAATCCTCACCAGCATGTGCTGTCCCTTGAGTTTTTGATCTTAGCCATTATGGCAGGTGTAATCAGAGTTGTTTTGATTTGCATTTCTGTTATGACTAATGACATTGAACATTTCTTTAAGTGCTTCTCAGAGATCAGACTTGTGATAGAAGGGGTGGGGAAACAGATTGCTTGCAGAGAGAAGAGAAACCATGGGCAGGGGCATCTCTGTGACAAGCTAAAGACAGAAGGTCCAAGTCAATGTCTTTGATTAAATTTATATTACCTACATATAAATCTTGGAGACATGTGTGCATCTTGTGGGAAAAAATGGAAAGGGAACCATAAACAGAAGACATTATGAAGGAGGGAGGAGTGAACACATGTGACATGAGAGGAGACAGGGCACTGCTGGAGGCGGAATAGTATAAGGGAGGGCTACAGGGCCATTCAGACCCGTGTCACAACTTTGGATTCAGTCTGGCTCTGCCACTTTCTGGTTATACAATCTTGAAAAAATTAGTCTCTCCAAGCCTCAGTATTTTAAAACTATTAGATGGGTCTAAGAATACTAGCTGTTTTGTAGAGAAAATGGATCAGCTTAACACTCATACAAAGTTCTGATGCAGGTATGAATGGTTATACATTTTGGTAGAAAACCAATGTTTTCATTTCGTTCAGTTTACATAAGTTGAATTGAAAAACCTTAAGTTAATCAATGACAACAGCCACTGTTTTGGCAATGATCCAGGGCCAATCCTAACTGGTCACTGTATTTTATGCAAGTATACGCTATGGACTTACATAGACAGACAAATTGCTTATTTAAAAATTGTTCTTTTTAAGCAGACACTTAAGTGGGGAGCTGTAATTTGTGGCAATGAAATATTATAAAAGTATCTGGCTTAAAGGAATATAAATGAAGCCTTTAAGTAGGTCTTTTCTACATGCATATTATGCCTCATTAAAGAAAAACAAACATAAAAAAGCCGTTGGTAATTGCTTTGTTAAAAAGTGCCAATTCTCTGGTCACAAACTCCACTGAGTTTAGCACTTAAGGTCTCTGCAGTGTTATAAACGTAATTGGAAATACTGTTAATTCGATAACTCCGTTGGGAAAATGATGTGACTTGGAATATGGCAGTCTTCATGTTCAGGGCTGTGATCCACAGTTCTGTCTTGTTTTTACCCGGAAGAGCAGCATCTTCCACTGCTGCTCAGAGCTTGAGGGTCATCATGTCGCTGGACGCCGAGCGGCCCCGGCCTGACTGGAGCCCTGGCCTTTTGACCTCTCATCCACTTGCACTGTTTCTGTCATTCTTTCACAAAGATCAAGAAAGAGTTCCCCAACTCCTTTGTTTTGTTTAGAGGAACTATGATAATGTTTCCCTCTCACAGACTCTGCATATGATTCTGTTTCTTGAAAGGGAACATGTTTCTCCTTTTCCAAGTCTATTTTATTACCAACTATACACAAACAGACTTCATTTCCCAACATTTTCCATAATTCTTTGACCCAGTTTTTTACCTTCTGAAAAGAATCTTCATCTGTTACATCATAAACTAAAACAGCTCCTTTCAAATCTTGGTAGTAAATTGGACCCAATGCATCTCTCTAAACCTCCCATAGAGCAAGGTTTACTCTTTTCCCAATGATATTTAACTTCCTTGTTCGATAACCTGCCGGGTGGTGATGTGCTTGTCTTTGAACTTGCTCTCGCAGTAGTGCAGCAACAGTGACCACGTCTTCCCCATACCACCTTCCCTGAGCGTCAGCACCTGGAAGGCGTCCTGCCCTGCAGCCATGCCTGCTCCTCCTGGGCACGGCCCTTCACCCACCGGGGAGCCCAGGACTCTTTACCACGTCCTCCACAGGCAAGGCCCGAGAGGGCCAAGAGAAAATCCCAGAATGAAAGACCCCGGCCACCACGTCAGGAACCCGAGACCAGGGGAGAGCTCCTTCTCCTCCCTCTTCAAAGATCATTTTAATATGCCTTAGTATACATGGTTTTTGAGTCTAAACTCGTGAACATCAGTTACGAAAGTAAAATTCCTAGAAAAAAATAATCAACACAATGTTTAATCATTTCTGACATTCTTTTCTTTTTTCCGAGATAGAGATAGAGAGACAGAGAGGATAACTCAGTAAAGTGCTCTGCCATTACCATGAGTTCTTGAGCTCATTCCCTGGCACAATTGTGAAAATCAAGGCATGATGGCAGAGACAAGTGTAATCTAGTCGCTGAGGAAGCAGAGACAACCTGATTCCCGGAGCTTACTGGTAAACCAGTCTAGACTAGTCAGCAAACCCCATGACCCAATGAGAGACCTTGTCTCAACAACAAGGTGAATGGCTCCTGAAAAGGGAAAGCCAAAATTGACCTCTGACCTCCATACAACATACACTTGTACCCACACACCTGCCTACACACTCATGTGCACATGGCAATGCGTAATTTTATGGGAGTATAAACGATCTTTTTGTATTGTATGGTTGCGGGGGGACCATGCCCAACTGTGTGTTTGGTATCTTTAGACTGTCTAGTTTTTGAGATAGTGTCTGTGACCCGCCCCCCTCTCCCACCCATCTTCCCACCCCCTTCCCCAGAGATTGTTGGCGGATATTGGTCCATTGAGGGCAAAGGGAACAGAATGGAAGAATGGGAGATTTGGATGGCCTGTGAATATGACGCAAATGACAGACTTCTGGGACCAGCTTCATCGAGGCAGTTCAACTTTATTTGGGGTGATCAAGAATTATACAGACCTTTGGGGAGGGGGTAGAGATTTCTAGGGTGGGTATAGATCGTTGGCTCAGGGCTTAAGATACTGGAATGCCTCATTTGCATGGAGAGGGATTCCAGAAATCTCAGGTACTTGCTTAGTGGAGAGTTTTTATGAGGAGAAAGGAAGTTGAACCTGTACTTTCCCTAAGGACATTCCTCAGGTGGAGGGTGTAGGGAACGGGGCTCCCCACTGACAAAGAAAGCCCTCTATTTTGTGCTGAGCTCAGGGATTTCCTGTCATGGTGGACTTGCAGCCACAAGGTTTCCTGACAAGTGTTTCATCACTGAACTTGAAGTTTTCACCATTTAGACTGGTTGGCCAGCACTGGGATTATAGATGCACAGCATCAGGCCCAGCTTGTAATGCTCAGATCTTAAGGTCCCCTCAGACCAGCAGGAGCTGGACCACGTATGCAAGAGCAAACAGCTTTATTCTGCTTAAGCTGGGTCTCTCTACCGTCACCAGCGCGGTGGATCCGAGAGGAGAGCCAGAGCAAGAGCCCAGAATCCCCAGCTTACCAGTTACACGATTGGATGATATTCAGCAAGGGCAAGCTTGTTACAAACTAACATAACTAACACTGAGTGAGCTATCTGTAGACCTCAGGAATGTTCGGTCAGTGGGCTTCCCAGCACAAGGCCCCACTGTGAGATAAGCTACCTTCCCATTCTTGTGGTTACCTCCAGGCTATTCCTTGGGTAGGAAATTTTATGGTTTTCTTATTCCTGGGATTGGTGACTTATGGCCTAGTTCCTAGGACTGGTGACTTTTGAGGTAGAGGGTCAGGCCTAGTCCTTTCAAGCTTAAGTGGTGTTAGAAATCCAAACTCATACCCTCATGTTTTCGAAGCAAGGAATTCTCACTGAGCCATCTCCCCAGCCTTGGGAGTATGAACAGCCCAGTTTTAAAATGTACCGTCCTATACTTCCCAATAATTCTTTGAAGTTTAGGCAATTATATTTTATACTGTAGTGGTAGGATTAAGATATTCTTAATTTTTTTTATCAGCCATGTACAGTGAATATGCTCCACTGGTGATTCTGTGGGAAAACAGGTCCTCTCTATACTATTGGCAGGCACACAAATCAATGGAACTTACAGAAGGGAAAATTACCAATTCGTTTTATTTTGTAACCCAGTATTTTTTTCTTCTGAGAATTTATAGCACAGATACAGCTATACTCAGGGAATAGAGCAAGATGAAGATTGCCACTGTAGATTTGTATGTGTGCACACGTCTCTGCATATGTATGTACATAACTGTTTGCATGTGTGAGTGCATGTGTCAGGGTGAGCATGCACATATGTGTGGCAGCTCTAGGTCTCCTATCAGTCTCCACCTTGTCTTTGGAGACAGGGTCTCTTGCTAAAGCTGGGCTCACCAGTTTGGCTAGACTGGCAGCCCAGGGATCTTTGTGCCTCTGCCTCCCAAGTGCTGAGATTACAAGTACACCATCGTTCTGGCTTTTTTTCCCCTTTTGTTTGTTTGTTTCTAATGTTGGTGCTGGGGATCCAAAGTCAGGTCCTCATGCTTGTGTGGCAAGTACTTCACCAAGAAAGCCATCTTCTCAGCACCTATCACATAGTTCTTCCCCCTTCTATTGAAAACATTCCTTCTTCACGTACTATATTCTGATTACAGTTTTCCATTCTCTACTCCTCTCAGTTTCTCCCTTCCTTTCCTCCCAATTGGATACACTCCCTTTCTGTCTCTCATTAGAAAAGAACAGGCTTCTAAGAAATAATAATAAAATATAACAAAATAAAAATCATAAGATAAAACAAAAACTCTCACATCAAAGTTGAATAAGACACACCAACTGAAGAAAAAGAGCCCAAGAAAACGTATATGAATTGGAGACCCACCTCTTCCCACACTCAGGAATCCCATAAAATACTACACTGGAAGCTATAATATATACACTCTGTATATTGACTAGTATATGCCTGGTTAAGTAAGTCATGAATTACAAATCCAGATGTTGACTAGCATATGACAGGTTAAATAAATCATGGATTATAAATTTGGACTGGAATACTATACTATGCAAGTATAAAAAAGAATGAAGAAAACATAATATTTCTAAAAGAAATGAAAAATTAAAACAACTAAAAATAAAACCCAAGGACACAACTGTCATGTGTTCTATGCTAGTTTCCTCCATATTAAAACATTCCCCCAGGGGAGTTTGGGGGGGCATGAGTCTCAGGAAGTAAAACAAAGGTCACATATCTGGGAGAATAACAATTTGGGAGATTCTGGCAGCGCCTCCTCAGGATCAGAAAAGGGACTATAAACGTGCTGGGAGACTCTAAGCAGTAGAACTGCAAAGAGGGGATACCCATCCATCAGCAGCTCTAGCAATAATCACGGTGCTGATATGGGGTTTTCATAACACAGCTCCTCACCTGGCTTAGTTAGAGCTTCTATTGCTATAATGAAACACAATGACCAAAAAGCAAGTTGACTGTGGGTGGGTTTATTCAGCCTTCAGTTATAAAATAACTCCTCACCCATTTACCCTTAGTAACCCCAATAAAAATTCACTGACTTACCAAGTTGATTTCAGTGCATTGTTAGTTTGTTCTGCTGTGGGTTTGTTGTGCCTGATTCTCGAGATCCCAAAAGACCACCAGGAGTCGAGTCTGTTGCAAAACACATGATAATCTTTTTATTACAAGCTATAGCTTGGGCTCACACCCTCACCACCGCAGTGATTGAGAGCAGAAAGCCTTGTGCTCAGGGTAGGTGGGTGATTTAAAGAATCCAGTCCTTCTCAGCATGCCCAAAGCAGGGGAATTCCTGCCTGGCAAGCATCTATTGGTTGAAACACAAAAGGGAATGTGGAATGTTGCATTTTTAACTGATTGGCTATAGAAAGGCCCCCAAACCATTAACTGTCTGGCTTCCCTTGTTTGGCTGTCCTAGGGGAAAAGGGCAATCTTCGTCAGTTTCCTAGCAATGGTATCTCTAGTGGGCAGGGAAAGAATGTAGTAAGGCTGGTTCTTCCCTGCCAGTGGCTTGTCATGTCTCCACCTGTCTGGCCTTTGTTCAGGCTTGTGCTTTAAACTTTAAACCGATAACTCAAAAAACTAAATTTTAATTCTTTGGTCTCTCAGGTTCCCTTTCTGGGGTGAATAGGTTTGTGTGTTATAGCATCTGGGCAAAAGTAAGTTTAAAAACACTATATAGTCAATCAATTCCACAACTGCATACGCAGCCAGAAGAATGAAAACTAGTGCCTGGCAGAAATATCTGCACTCCCAAGTACATGCAGCATTATTCACAATAGCCAGCACAGAAGGATCCTTGGGAACTTCTGGCTTACTGCAAAGTCAATTTGGCTGAGCAGGATTGTAGATGGCTTTGAAAAGAAATTTAATGCTGTCCTAGTTAGGATTTCTATTGCTGTGATGAAACACTATGGCCAAAAAGCAAGTTGGGGAGGAAAGAGTTTATTCAGTTAACACTTTCACACTGCTGTTCATTATCACACTGCTTTCAGGACAGGAACCCAGGCAGGGCAGGAACCTCGAGTGGAGGCTATGGGGGCAGGGTGGGAGTGCTGTTTATTGGCTTGTTTCACATAGTTTGTCCAGGCTGCTTTCTTATAAAACCCAGGGCCACAAGCACAGTGGTGATACCATCTTCAATGGGCTGCACCCTCTCCCATTAATCACTAATTGAAAAAAATGCCTCAGAGCTGGATCTCATGGAGGCATTTCTTCAACTGAGGCTTCCTCCTCAGCTTGTAGCAAGCTGACACACAAAACCAATCAGTATAAATGCCTTAAGATTCCTGGGCTAGCTACTGGAGAGATGGCTCAGAAGTTAAGAGCATTGGCTGTTCTTCCAAAGGTCCTGAGTTCAATTCCCAAGAACCGTATTGTGGCTCTCAACAATCTACAATGAGATCTGGTGCCCTCTTCTGGTATGCAGGCATACATTCAGGCAGATCACTGTGTACATAATAAATAAATAAATCTTTAAAAAGAAAAAGATTTCTGGGCTAGAGGATAAACACACTGTCCAGGTAGTATAAGCAATCACAGTGAGACCATTCTATGGGCAGAAAAACAGCTTATTGGGAGATGTACTGCCAGTGTGTCTTACTAGAGTAGCGAGTAGCAGCTATTGGGAAAGCAAGCAGGTTTTCTATGATAGCAGGTAGGAGATTTGTGCAGGATGTTCTGGTTAATTGGGAACTAGATGGACTTTGCCTGAGGTAGCTGGTTACTATGGGCAGAGAAGGGAAGTAGCAGCTTTCCTGATAAATGGAAATCCACATAATGAGATTTCTGGAGAAATCTCATAATTTTTGTTTATTGAATAAGAATCCTTCTGTTCAGTAAGAATCCAGCCTGGGTTGATTCTCTGCCATCATCTTAGGACATTGCCAGCAGCACTGCCATTTTCTGGAGCTTTGTGACCTAATAGGTAGATGCTGAGGAAAAGGGAAGTGATTATGTTGAGTTCATGTTTCTCACAAAGATCTGAAGCAAGAATGTGAAAGCAGCTCCAGAAAATGAAAAACATGATTCCTTTTGATCAGATGGCCATTGACAATTTGCATGAAGTCTTACCAGAGACCAAATTAGACAAGAAGTATTGAGAGCCCAGGAAAAACCTGTGACCCTTGCAATACAAACTCAGGACATTCAAAATAAAAGTAATTATACAATTATATTAAAGAATCCTCAGATAAATAGGTAAGGATTTGTTATTTTCTTAGAGACTGCAGTCAATTACAGGAAGTTACAGAAGCTTTTTTTCTAGAAATAAATAAAAATAGAATGATATGAAACAAACACATTTGTTTTGTAATTTATACATTTTTATAGCCAATGTCACGCTAGTAAATATTTTAGGATGTTTCACATGCAAACATGGACAACCTTAAGATGTATGGGCTGCCATGATAAATAGAATGTCCTCCATAAATGACGGGAATCAGGATTTATTTTAAAGTAGAAATGTATTATTATTTGTTCATAAGTACTGAGTGGAGGAATTTTAATTTTATCACATTGTTGTAAGTCAGAACTTGTTTACATGTTCCTTTGCTTTGCATTGGGATTAACGATATATGAGTAACTTCTCACCAGCTTGGTTAATACAAGAATCAGGTGTACATTGGCTTTAGAGCAATGGAAATCCCTCCTCTTTGTCATAAAAATGAAGAGCAAATTATTGAGTATGAATGAGAGTGATTTTTTCAGGGGGGCATTTATGCAGTGTTTATTGCTTAAACTCAACAATGTAGCTTGCTGTCTCTTAAAATGCATTTTTAAAACGTTTTTTAGCTGTCTGGCTGAGTAGCCACAGCGGCAGCCAATACTAGACAGGATTTGGCAACAGGGATACCAGGCAGCAGTGAGAAAGCATCTGAAATGTTAATTTGTCACAGACAGATGCAGACTGCACACTTGCATGTGTACACATCAAGTGCTATCTGGGAAACAAGGCCGCCACCCTTCTGAGGACGTGAACTTGATGAATGCCGCACTCAAGATGTAGGAATGAAAAGGAAGCAGGCATGGCTATCCCTTACATTTCACTTCACATCAGGGTGATTGTTTTCGCCCCTGCCCTTGAACAGTATTTGTGTGTGTGTGTGTGTGTGTGTGTGTGTGTGTGTGTGTGTGTGTGTACAGGACACCTGTGTACCGCTGCCCCGAGGGACCAGAAGAGGTTGTTGGGTCCCTTGGAGCTGGGGTTACCGGTCTCGCAATGTGGGTATCAGGATTTGAACTTAGGTCTTCCTGGGAGAACAGCTGATGCTCAACTACCCTTCTTTTCTGTTTTTAATTTCTATTTGCTATGCTGGCCTCGGCCCTACAAGGGTTCTTAAGTTCCTCTCTAGTTTTTGTTTTGTTTTTTAACATGGTGGTTGAAAATGATTCACAAATGTATATGCACACCAAACTGAGGTCATGGAAAGCCTTTAACCACACAGAGGCAGATACAAAGCCAAGATTACTACCCAGCACCTGTATGACTTTGTTACTTAATTACATAGGGACTTAGTTTTCTTTTCTGATAAAGACAGTCATAGTGAGGTTATAGTGATGGTCCAAGAAATGTTTCAGAAATAGCTAATTCAGTAGGCAAAGAGGCAATATTTGATTTATTTTATTTCAAAATAAAAGCTGTTATTTCTCATTTTGAAAATGAAATACCCACTCATACACTAAACAAATAAATTTTGAAAATGAAATACTGAGTGGGATTCTAAAGAGATTCCACTTTCATTGAAGGTGGCGATTGATTTTAACCCCCAGGGTAAATATGTAAGCTAGCAAACACTACTCACTTGCTGGGGGAACATCAGTGCAGCAGGAAACCAGAGCAGTCATAAGCAGCCTACAGCAGGAATTGAAAGACAGCCATATCCATCACCGTCTAGCCAAGAAAATGGAACTGAGGTTTTTGATAAAAGAAATTCAAAGTGGGAAAGTTCCAAAAGGTGCTGACAACAGGAGCTTCAGTGAGGCAGCCGGGAGCTAACAAAGGGCAGGAATTTGCTGCTGCTCCCACAGCCAGAAGACAAAGTAGGCAGGAGGTAGAACCAGAGCTAAGGGAACTGGAGAGCAGTGGGCCCATAACACAAGATTTGCCTGACAGGCCACCCACAACAGAGACAGAAAGGAGAACAAATCTGTGGACCTCCAAACCTTGTTCTTCTAGGGGTTGACATCTTAACCTGAAACCAGTAGTCAAAACACATGTGGAAGGCAGTTTGGAGGGTGTGGGTCAGCTTCCTATTACCTTAACAAAACGTCCAAAATGATCAGCTTATGAGGAGAAAAAGGTTGTTTGGCCCAAAATGTGGGGAAATTGACTGACTGGCTCCAGTGCTTTGGGGCCAATGACATATATGACCACTTTATGACCAGGATGCAGAAAGAGAAAGAGAGGGATCAGGCCCTAATACCTTTTCAAGTGCATGCCCCCAACAACAGAAAGACCATCTATTATGCTTTGCTAATGCCTTAGCATCCTCAGCTGGAGACCAAGCCTTCAAGAACACACAGAAGACACTTAACCGATGATTGAAGCGATCAGTGTTCTATGGTCTAGAGCAGCATAAAGAGAACAGAGAATGGTCCCAAGAGTAAGACAAGAAATGACCAGCATCCCTACAGTCACAGTTATTCTCCATAGGTCTGTTTACATGTGTAGAACAAAGTCACAGAGAAGGTGGTTCATAGATTTTGACTTTTTCTTTCTGTAGCATCAGTTCTCTGACTCAGGACTTAGTGGGTGCACAACAAGATACTGAAATCCCAAACTATAATTAAATAGGAAGAAAGTTCATGGGTGTTAGGGTTTTGTAGTAGAGAACTTTGGTGGGTCAGTGCCAAGGTATGCCATAGATCATACAGCACAACAGATCTCACACAAGGAATTTATTGGGGCTGGGCAGCAAAAGACCCACTTGGAGTGGGGACATAAGAGTCAGAGAGAGACAGAGGCAGACAGACACAGCAAGAGAGAAGTCAGGGACCTTTTAAAAGGCTGGTGACTGGTGATGATGTAGCTGCTGGCACTGAGTTGCTGAAGGCAGGCTAGGGAATGCCTGACTTCTAACAATGGGTGTTCCATATCAGGAGAGTAGTGATCAGTCCAGAACAAAGTGTGACAGCCAAACACAACTATAAGTAATGGCTTACTACCATAAACAGATAAACTCCATTCCTCATAGGTAACAAAGCAAAAAGCAACTATAATGGAACCATCTGCAATAAACCGAAGTGATGGTAGGTTGCACCAGAAAATAAGAAGATGCATTTTGGAAGTCAGAGCCAAGATTTGCCGATGACTCTGAGAAAATATGAGGGGAAGAAGAGAGGATATAAGTGTTGTGCCCATGTTTATTCTGAGCAACTGGAAGGATAAACCCACTCATCAGAATGTGCAGGAGAGTGAGCACAAAAAGGATTTCAGGAGCAAGGTTTTGGTTTTCAATACACATAATTTAAATATTTTTGTTTTTAAATTCCCACTTAACCCATTTTTCTGAAGCCTCAAGATCTTCCAGTCTCCAAGATCATCCAGCATTCAGCCCATGGTCCTATCTGCCTTCCTGAGGAGGCCTGATGAACTGGACCCTAGGATCATCCAGATTAGACCCTCCTGCACCAACTGGTATGCTGTCAGGGGGTTCAACCGATATCCAGCCCGCAGAGGAGAGCTGCAGGCTATTCCCTGAGTTCCAGCTTCCAGCATACAGTTCTACCTGTCTTCCCAAGAAGGGCTGCCAGGCCCCAGGGTCATCCATCCTCTGGCCCATGGCTCTCCCTGTCTTCCTGAGGAAGCCTGCAGGGTCCCCAAAGACCAAAAAATATTTTCAACAGAATCAGAGAAGAAAATTTCCCCAATATAAAGAAAGAGTTGCCTATAAACATACAAGAAGCCTACAGAACACCAAATAGATTGGACCAGAAAAGAAAATTCTCCCACCACATAATAATCAAAACACTAAATGTACAGAACGAAGAAAGAATATTAAAAGCTCCAAGGAAAAAAGGCCAAGTAACATATAAACAAAATTACACCTGACTTCTCAACAGAGACTCTAAAAGCCAGTAGACCCTGGGCAGATGTCTTGCAAACTCTAACACCGCAGATGTCAGCCCAGGCTGCTAAACTTTCAAAAGCAAAACTTTCAATTATTGTAGATATTCCATGAAAAAAAATTAAACAATATCTATGCACAAATCCAGCCCTATAGAAAATACTAGAAGGAAAACTCCAACACAAGGAGGTTAATTACACCCAAGAAAACACAGGAAAAGAAGAGAACAGACACATAGTATCACCACCAACATCAAAATTACAGGAACTAAGAATCATTGGCCATTAACATCTCTCCACATCGATGGACTCAATTTATCCCCCCAAAAGACACATGCTAACAAAATGAATGCGTAAACAGGATCCATCATTTCTCAGCATACAAGAAACATACTTCACCAACAAAAATAGACATTACCTCAGAGTAAAGAGATAGGAAAAAAGTTTTCCAAGCAAACGGGCCCAAGAAGCAAGCTGTAATAGCCATATCTAATAAAATAGACTTTCATCCAAAATTAATCAACGGAGATGGGGAAGGACACTTTATACTTAACAAAGGAAAAATCCCCCAAGAGAGCATCTTAATTCTGAACACCTATGCCCCAAATACAAGGACATCCACGTTTGTAAAAGGAACATCACTAAGGCTTAAAACACACATCAAATCCTACACATTAATAGTGTAGGGAGACTTCAACACCCCACTCTCACCAAAGGACAGGTCATTGAGACAGAAATTAAACAGAGAAAGAATGAAACTAACAGATGTTGTGAATTAAATGGACCTAACAGATATTTACAGAACTTTTCACCCAAACACAAAAGAATATACCTTTTTTTTTCAGCATTTCATGGAACTTCCTCCAAAATCAACCATATAGTCTGGCACAAAGCAAGCCTCAACTGATACAAGGAAATTGAAATAACACCTTGTATCTTATCAGATCACAATGAATTAAAAGCTGTACTTCAACAACAACAGGAAGCTTATAACCTTACAGAAACTGAACAACTCTCTACTCAGTGGCCACTAGGTCAGGGATGAATCAAAGAAAGAAAGAAAGACTTCCTAAAACTCAATGCAAATGAAGAAATAACATACCCAAACTTATGGGACACAATGAAAGCAGTGTTAAAAAGAAAGCTCATAGCACTAAGTGCCAACATAAAGAAATTGGAGCATTCTCATACTAGCAACTTAACAGAACACCTAAAAGTTCTAGAACAAAAAGAAGCACATACATCTAAGAGATGTTGATAGCAGGAAATAATCAAACTCAGGGCTGAAATCAATAAATTAGAAACAAAGAGCAACACAAAGAATCAACGAAATGAAGAGCTGGTTCTTTGAGAAAATCAACAAGATAGACAAATCCTCAGCCAAAGTAAAAGGTAGAGGTACATTATCCAAATTAATAAGATCAGAAAGGAAAAGGGGAACATTACAACAGACGCTGAGGAAATCCAAAGTCTTACTTTAAAAACCTCTATTCCACAAAATTGGAAAATCTAAATGAAATGGACAATTTTCTTTTCTTTTTTGGTTTTTTTTGTTTGTTTGTTTGTTTTGTTTCAATTTGGTTTGGTTTGGTTTTTTATTTATTTTTATTTTATTTTTTAATAATACTTTCTAAGATTTATTTATTAATTCATTATGCATACAGTATTCTGCCTGCATGGCAGAAGAGGGCATCAGATTTCATTACAGTTGGTTGTGAGCCACCATGTGGTTGCTGGGAATTGAACTCAGGACCTCTGGAAGAGCAGCCAGCAGTCCTGCTCTTAACCTCTGAGCCATCTCTCCAGCCCTCGACAATTTTCTTAATAGATTCCACAAACCAAAGTTAAATCAAGATCAGGTAAATAATTTAAATATTTCCCTAAGGAAATAGAAGCAGTCATCAAAAGCCTCCAAACAAAAAAAGCCCAGGTCCAGATGGTTTCAGTGCAGAATTCTAATAAATGTCCAGGGAAGAGCTAATACCAATACTCCTCAAACTATTCCATAAAATAGAAGCAGAAGGAACATTGCCAAACTCATTCTATGAACCACAGTCACCTTGATAGCTAAATAACACAAAGCGCCAACAAAGAAAGAGAACTTCAGATCAAGTTCTCTCATGAATATTGATGCAAAAATACTCTATATAGTACTCACAAACCAAATCCAAGAACACATCAAATACATCTTCCACTATGATCAAGTAGGCTTCATCCCAGAGATGCAAAAATCCATCAATGTAATCTATCATACAAACAAACTGATAGAAAAAAAATCACATGATCATCTCATTAGATACAGAAAAGGCTTTTGACTAAATGTAATACCCCTTCATGGTAAAAGTCTTGGCAAGATCATGGATACAAGGCCCATACCTAAATATAATGAAGGTGATATACAGCAAGCCTATAGCCAACATCAAATTAAATGAAGAGAAACTCAAAGCAATTCCATTAAATCAGTGACAAACCCTACTCTCTCCATATCTATTCAATACAGCACTTGAAGTTCAAGCTAGAGCAGTAAGACAATGAATGGAGATCAAGGGGTTACAAATTTGAAGGGAAGAAGCCAAAATATCCATATTTGCAGATGATGTGATAGTACACGTAAGTGACCCCCCAAATTCTACCAAAGAACTCCTACAGCTTATAAATACCTTCAGCAAAGTGGCTGGAAAAAAAATTAAATTAAAAACAAAACGAAACAGTAGTTTGTAGGTATGATGTTATTGTGTAATTCAAATGCTAATGCTGATTTCTGTACCCCCCATCTCTAGTTTTGATCCTTGTTCTGAGAATCTCCTGTGTCAATGTTGTATAAACTCTGCTCCCCAATGGACTCTGGATATGCCAATAAAGCAGCTTACAGCCAACCACTGAGCAGGGGAAAGAATAGGGATGGACTTCCTGCCAGCTAGGGGAGGAAGAATTAGAAGAGGAAGTAGGGGATTCAGCCATAGATAGATGTCCAAGAGGGACCAAGAGAGAGATCTCAGCAGAGAAAGCTACAAAGTGCAAGTATCTCTGTAATGTATGCTGGAAGGAAACAAGATTAGCTTAGGTTAAAAATAGAGTAAGTAATAACTGCTCATTTATTGTGTTATGAAGCTTATTAAACAAATATAAGAGTCTCAATTATTTGTGTGATAGATGGGTTAAGAGAGAAACAGAAATAAACACAGTTTTGTAAAAATAACTTTAACAGTAGTTCTCCTTTATACAAATGATAGACTGAGAAATAAATTAGGGAAAAAACACCCCTCACAATAACCACAAGCAACACAAAATATCTTGGTGTAACTCTAACCAAGCAAGTGAAAAACCTGTATGACAAGAACTTCAAGTCTTAGAAGAAAGAAACTGAAGAAGAAATCAGAAGATGGAAAGATTTGTCGTTGTAAATAAAAAAAAAGTGTTGGGCTACATAATGTTTATTATTTGCCCTATGATTATCACAATGGTGTTATTTAACCCACTATCACAAGAAGACACAGACACCTGTCAGATTTTATAATTGCCTTACTTACCTTAGGCTAGACAGATATTTCACCTATGCAGGCTCAATAATTTCATCATCCATCTCCCAGCCCCCATCCAATGCCATCCAGTTTAATCCTTCCTATTGGACCATCTTCCATCTGTAATCCCATGGTACTTGTTTGCATTCTTCATCTGGGCCTTTTCCTGCCACTATTGCAGTCCTTTCTCCCAGCCCACATGATTTCATGCTAATCCATTGTGGCATCCTCCTTCTTCCTCTTTTTTCCCATCTGTGTGTGTCCCATGATTCTCCTGTCCTCTCCAAACTCGGGAACCTTAGCCATACCTACCCCATTCTGCCCTGTCTAGGTATAAGCTGTTTAATTAACTAATAAGCTATGTCTTAGGCAGGGTTATAAAACAAGGATAGGTGTAACCAGATCTTGAGGGCCAGTAACATGCATCAGATCAACCTCCAACAATTTCCTATGCTGGTGGACTGGTAGAATTAACATAGTGAAAATGGCTATCCTACCAAAAGCAATCTACAGATTCAATGCAATTCCCATCAAAATATCAACACAATTCTTTACAGACTTTGAAAGAACAATTCTCCATTTCATGTGGAAAAACTGTTGGGATCAGTAAGCAGGCACCTCTACGGCCAGCCCCAAGGGACCTGACAAAACAGTTATCAGGCATTTGTGAAGACACCCAGACCACCTGGAATTACCTGCGCATGCCCTGGGTCACCCTATAAGAACTCCTGGAGCCCCTCCTCTTACTCTCTCTCTCCCTTCCCCCTCTCTCTCTTCCGCCTCGTCTCTCTGCGACCCCCTCCTTCTTCCCCTAATAAACCTCCCACATGGAACCGATCTCGTGGTGTGATTTGTGAACCCGCGTGTAACCTTCACAGGCGCACAGGCGCACGTTTCCTAACATTGGTGTGTTTCCTAACAAACACAATATAGCTAAAACAATCTTGTGCAATAAAAGAACCCTTAAAGGTATCAGCATCCCTGATTTCAAACTGTACTATAGAGCAATGATAATAAAAACTTCATGGCATAGAAACAGGCAGGTTGATCAACTGAATCGAACTGAAGAGCCAGAAATAAACCCACATACCTATGGGCACTTGATTTTTTTGACAAAGAAACCAAAACCACGCAACAGAAAAAAGACAACATCTTCAACAAATGATGCTGGTCTAATTGGAGATCTTCATATAGAAAAATGGATAGAGATCAGTATTTCTCATCCTGAAGAAAACTCAAGTCCAAGTGGATCAAAGACCTCAGCATAAAACTAGACACACTAAATCTAATAGACAAGAAAGTGGGGAAGAGCCATGAACTCATTAGCACAGGAGAGAACTTCCTGAATAGAACACCAACAGCACAGGCTCTAATATTTAAAAAAATTAATAAATGGGACCTCATGAAACTGAGGTAAGGCAAAGGAAAACAGGAAAACAAAGCAGCAGCCAACAAAATGGGAACCCCACATCTGACAGAGGGATAATACCCAAAATATATAAGGTACTGAACATCAACAAACCAAATAACTCAATTAAAAATGGGTACAGAGCTAAACAGAGAATTCTCAACAGAGGAATCTCAAATGGCCGAGAAGCACTTAAAGAAATGCTGAATGTCTGAGAAACGCAAATCAAAAGAACCCTGAGATTCCAGCTTACACCCATCAGGATTGCTATGATCAAAAACTCAAATTGCTGGTGGAAGTGCAAACTTGTATAATTACCATGGAACCAACTTAGCAGTTTCTTGGAAAATTGTGAATAGTTCTACCTCCAGCTACACCACTCCTGGGCTTATACCCAAAGGATGCTCCACCACCACAAAAATACTGCTCAGCTATGCTCATAGAAGCTTTGTTCATAACAGCCAGAAACTGGAAACAACCCAGATGTCCCTCAACCAAAGAATGGATAAAGAAAATGTGGTACAATTATACAATGGAGTACTAACTCAGCTATTAAAAACAACAAAATCATAAAATTTGCAGGAAAATGGATGGAACTAGAAAATATCATTTTGAGTAAAGTAATCCAAACCTAGAAACACACAAATGGTATGTACTAACTTATAAGCAGACATTAGTCATAAAGTACAGGATAACCATGCTACAGTCCACAGACCCAAAGAAACTAAGTTACAAGATGGGCCCAAGGGGGGGACACTTGAATCACACTCAGAAAGGGAAATACAATAGGTACTGGAGGTGGATAGAGGGAAGGAACTGGGTAGGAAAGGGGATGGGACTAGGAGATAACAGGGGTGGGACTGGGAGTAGGGAGTGATGGAGAGAGAGGGCCAGGTGAGAGAATGAAAATTGGAGGTGAGGGTCATCTCTGGGATTTGCCAGAGACCTGGAATAGGATATTGTCCCAGTAAGTCTATGAGGGTCACTCTTGCTGAGATTTTGAGCAGCAGAGAATATGGAGCCCGAAGTGGCCACCTCCTGTGGCCAGGCAGGATTTCCAACTCACCCTCAAAACCTTTGACCCAGTTTTTTTCTACAAGATGGGTCAAAGATGGAGCACAGATTTAGGAAATGGCCTGTTAATATTATTTTTATAAAACTGTGTTTCTCTAGATGTAGCCCATGGCAGCTCAGTGTCCAAGTGGGTTCCCTAGGAATGGGAACAGGGACTGTCTCTGACATGAACTCAGTGGCTGGCTCTTTGATCACTTCTCCCTGAGTGAGGCACAGCCTTACCAGGTCACAGAGGAAGACAATGCAGCCAGTCCTGATGAGACCTGATAGGTTAGGGTTAGAGGGAAGGGGAGGAGGACCTCCCCTATCAGTGGACTTGGAGAGGGGCATGGATGGAGAAGAGGGAGGGAGGGTGGGGTTGGGAGTGCTGAAGGAGGGGGCTACAGTTGGGATACAAAGTGAATAAACTGTAATTAATAAAAAATAAATAATTTTTTAAAATGTGTTTCTCAGTTTCTTTCTTAACTCAGCTATCACATAAAAAATTGAGACTCTTATTTTAACAAGCTTTATAGCACAAGAACTGAGCAATTATTAATCTATTATAACCCTCTAAACTAATTTGGCTTCCTCCCAGCATGCATCCCAGCAATACATACACTTTGTAGCTTTCCTGCTTCAGCTCTTCCTTTTGATGTTTCTTGGGCCTTTCCCATGGCTCAATGGCCTCTTCCTCCTCCAACTCCTCCTCACCTGGCTGGCAGGAACTCCAGCCCTATTTTCTCCCCTGCTCAGCAATTGGCTGTAGCTGCTTTATTGGCACAGTAGTGGACAATTGGGGAGCAGTGTTTACACAACACTGAAACAGAAGATTCTAAGAACAAGGATTGCAACCACATATGGGGTTATAGAAATCAGCATTTGAATTACACAACAACCTTATGCCTACAAAAAGCATCTGGGAGACTGGATTTCTACACTGGGTGGAGCTTGAGTATATACATATGCATATATACTCATATATATATATATATATATATGAATGAGACCTCAAAGCTCACCTCCACAGCAACACACTCTCTCCAAAAGGCCCATACCTACTACAAAAAGACCACACCTCCTAATAGTGCCACTCCCTATGGGCCAAGCATTCACATGAATGAATCTATGGGGGCCAAACCTGTTCAGACCACTAAAGAAGGTGAGTCTTTTTCCAGCCCCTCCAGAGGCATCAGGGGGAAAGCAGTGCAGGCTGGTAAGGGGTCGTGGCAGCAGCAGGTGCTCTCAACCCTGCGACTTCTCTCCAGCCCCCGCTTTCTTCTTCACCGTGAGCTGCTTCTCTTACCTCAGACATTTAGAAATGGTTTACTAGCAGTTGGTTCCTCTCTGTTTTGTAGAGGTGAGCAGATTATATGTTGTTTGAAGCTTATTTAAAAGGCCTTATAAAAAAAGAATTTTGGATGGCCATCTTACCAAAAGCAATCTATGGATTCAATGCAATTCCCATCAAATTACCAACATAATTCTTTACAGACCTTAAAAGAACAATTCTCAACTTCATATGGAATAACAAGAAAACCAGAATTGCTAAAAACAATCCTGTACAATAAAAGATCTTCTGGAGGTATCTCCATCCCTGATCTCAAGCTGTCCTATAGAGCAACAGTAATAAAAACTGCATGGTACTAGCATAGAAACAGAATAATGAATAAATGGAACCGAACTGAATACCCAGAAATAAACCCACACACACCCATGGACACCTGATTTTTGACAAAGATGCCAAAACCATACAATGGAAAAAGACAGCATCTTCAACAAATGGTGCTGGTCTAACTGGAAGTCCACATGTAGAAAAATGCAAAAAGACTCACATCTATCACCCTGCACAAAATTAAAGTCAAAGTGGATAAAGATCTCAACATAAAACCAGACTGTGGGGAGCCGCTGGTCTGCCGGGCTGCTTTGTTATCTAGATCTCAGCAGAAAGACATGTTTTCACCCTGGTCTTCACTGGAGTCAGTGAAAAGCTGGCAAGCCTATCTCCTGTTGTTTGAGACAGCGGGTGAGACATCTTGTCCATTCACACCTTTTGTTTGTGAGGATCACACAGACAGGTGGTCAAGGTAAAGAAGTTTTAACTTCCCTGTGAACTCATTCACTGTACTGAGGTGCTTTTGCTCTGACTTAAAAAGGGATTACTGGAATAAACTGGGCGACTAGTTTCCACTGGAAGCCCTCTTGGAAAGATCCCACGTGTAGTGCATTGGTTTATTAATTTTCTTTCAGTCTTCACTCCTGACTCAAGAACTGTTCGACTCCGCCGGCAGGTCTGGCAGTTTGGCGCCCAGAGAGCAACTTGAGATACAGGGAAGGATTGAAGGACACCACAGGTGTTGGCTCTTTGAGGCTCCATATGAATTACACCAAGAGGGAAGACAAGATTGAAACAAATTAATAATCAAGGAAATACATTCATTCCAGGTTTAGTCCAAGGTTAAGGCCCAATAGCTATACAAGACAAGACAGACACTTGTTTCTTAGAAAAACCTTTACATTAAAAAAACAAAACAAAACTATCCTTTGGACAAACAATGTACATATAAAGTAAGAAGAAGATAAAACTTCTGCTTTGAACTCATAATGAGCTGAGCGTATAAATAAAATCACTGCTTTAAACTGATAATGAGCAAAAAGTATTGTTCTGACTGGTTTGCAAACCCCAAAAGACCAGGAATAAATAGACTCCACTTAAATACATGAAGTTTTAAATTGTATACGTGTTCGAACACGGGGCGCAAACCTGTGGAAACAGAAGAGGAATGCGGCCCTGAGGTCTGGGGTACAGAGTTTTTAAGGGAAAAAAAATGTAAGCAGTGATGTACATGCTTTGGCAGTACATGATTGGGTAAAGAAAACTGACTTTTGAAATGATTGGTCCACTTTAGGCGCCAAGGCTACTAACAGTTCTGGTCTGGTCTTATGGGCTAGTTTCCTAGCAACTGTATAATTAGAGGGCAGGGAAAGAATGCAGTAAGAGGAGTTCTTCTCAGGGCATTACTGGACAAGTCTGCACCCAGGTAGCCTTAGATCAGGCTTTAACCTTTAATAATATCAGCTGATTTTTAATCTTTTGGTCTCTCAGTATCTAGTTAGATATACTTCTAATGAAATAACTTAACAATCAATAGTCCTACTGTAACTCCCTTTTTGTGTAATGAGTGTATCTATTCTTGAATGAGGTAATTTTTCTGACATAGAAAACCTTTGTCTCAGAAGGTATAAAACCCAGGTCAGAAATGAAGTTGTTAGTTGATTGGAGATTTCTTCTATTCACCATCGACCAAATATGTGTCTGTTTGTCTGATTGTCTGTGTATATGTTTATATGCATGATTGTCTGTTTGTATGTCTGTATGAATATATATGTACAAGTGTGTAAATATTTGTTTGTGTATACGCATGTGCATGTATGATGGGGGCCCCTGGAATGTATGCATGAATGTATACATGTCTACATGTCTGATTGTTGGCCTGCATGCATTTATGAACTGGTCCTATGGAATGTACAGGAATGCATGGCTTTTCTTCTCTCTGAGAAGAGCCCATGCAGGGGCCCTGATGCTCATCCCTGAGTCATGTAGGGGCCCTCCTGCTCAACCCTGAGCCGTGTAGAGGCCCTGATGCTCATCCCTGAGCCGTGTAGGGGCCCTGATGCTCATCTCTGGGTAGAAGTCCCACAAGTTTTTCACTAGAATAAGTAATTATGTAGTAAACCCTTATAAAAAAGTCTGAAGGGTAATTTATCTGGCTGACTTTGTGTACATCTCTTCAGGCTTTCCCCTGTTTGTGTCAAAGCTGTACTTGTCAGGTTCAGAAAGGGGTCAGACAGTCCTGTTAGTGTTCCTAAACAATGACTCTGGCTTCCAGGAGAATGAGTATGAGAAAGATGGGACCAGAAGCTGAAAGTCAGCTGAGAGGCCAGAACAGAGGGGAAGAAGATGACCATCAATCCATAATATTGTCAGAAACGACAGAAGTTACGATGTTGTAATAGGTCGGACAGGAAGGGAGAGGAGACCCAGAATTCAGTCTGGGGACGCTGTGTAAAGAGACGTCTTTAGGGTAAGTGGCTGGACGGTTATTTAGTCAGAATTTAGTCAGAATTTAGTCAGAATCTAGTCTTTCACTCTTACAATTTCAGGTGTAAAGATTTTGTTTATCCCTCTAGAAGACAGATGAGTGACATACCTCTGACATCAAGCAACAAAGCCAGGCAAGATGTCTGGGACAACTTCCAGCCAACAGTTCCCATCTGGCTCATCTCACACAAACAAGGAACTCAGCACAGATCCTCCCAGTCTGCTGCTCAGCATCAGGCTGTTCTCGCAGTATGAGACTCTGATTGGTTGACACCTAATCTTGGCTGTGAGGGTTCATGGGCAGCTTTGACCGCCAGCGAAAGCCCAGTTCACAGAGGTTGATCCTGGCCTGTATCTGTGTAAGAAGAACTCATTTGTATTTGTTTTCCTCAGACCGTGTGAGCCCAGATCCCTGCAAAGTCCCTTCCCAGGGATCATTCAGTCTTCCTGTTTGGCTGTCACCAATATTGTGACATTTTTGAGAATTATGGAATTTTCTTTTTTTTTTATTGCTTTTTATTTATTTATTTTTCTTTATTAATTACACTTTATTCACTTTGTATCCTCCCTGTGGTTCCCTCCCTCCTCCCCTCCCAATCCTTCCCTTCCTCCACCCTCTGCATGCATGTCCCTCTCCAAGTCCACTGATAGGGAAGGACTTCTTTTCCTTCCTTCTGATCCTAGTCAATTAGGTCTCATCAGGAGTGGCTGCATTGTCTTCTTCTGTGACCTGGTAAGGCTGCTTCCCCCTCAGGGGGAGGTAATTAAAGAGCAGGCCAATCAGTTCATGCCAGAGACAGTCCCTGTTCCTATTACAATGGAACCCACTTGGATACTGAACTGCCATGGGCTACATCTGTGCAGGGGTCTTAGGTTATCTCCATGCATAGTCCTTGGTTGGAGTATCAGTCTCAGGAAAGACCCCTGTGCTGAGATTTTTTGGTTCTGTTGCTCTCCTTGTGGAGTTCCTGTCCTCTCCAGATCTTACTGTTTCCCACTTCTTTCCTAAGATTTCCTGCACTCTGCCCAAAGGTTACCCATAAGTCTCAGCATCTGCATTGAGAGTCTGCAGGGCAGAGCCTTTCAGAAGTCCTATGTGTCAGGCTCCTGACTTGTTCCCTCTTTTCTCCTTCTTCTGATGTCCATCCTCTTTGCCTTTCTGGATAGAAATTGAGCATTTTAGCAAGAGTCTTCCCTCTTGATTAGTTTCTTTAAGTGTACAGATTTTAGTAGATTTATCCTATATTATATGTCTACATGAGTGAGTATATACCATGTGTATCTTTCTGCTTCTGGGATAGCTCACTCAGGATGATCTTTTCCAGATCCCACCATATACCTGCAAATTTCATGATTTCCTTGTTTTTTATTTATTTTTATTTTTTTAATTCAAGTTTTGAGACAGACTAAAGGCTTTCAGTAGCTGAGGACAATCTTGAGTTTCTGATCATCTTGCCTTCTCCTCTCAAGGGCTGGGATTATATTTTGCTTGGTTTATGTGGTGCTGGGATCTTTTCTAGTTGAACCATAGAATGGGTCTTTTTTAGAAGACAAAAGAAGAAACATACTCTTCTGAAACTCTTGGTCAATGAATGATTAAGATTTACTTCCCTTTCCTATATGAACTTTATTTCTAGAAAACTAGGTAATTATTGATAGAATAATGAATTGATTATTCTGTGTGGCTTGAATAACAGGAAGGGTGGTGACCCTGGCTAACCTCCAGAGAAGCAGAGTGAGTAAAAGTATTGCCAGTTGGGGTTCCACAGATAGCGTTGGGATGGCTGGTTTGTTATTGAATATAGGAGGTGTTTTATGCTGTTATTTTTACTTTGAAAATTGTCTATCTTTTAAATCTACGTTAAAATTTTTAGCAATGAAAAGATACGAGAAATTAGATTTGACAGTGCTTACACAGCATATCGTGAGTCCTAGTTGAGATCCCTAACAACACTCTCAAACAGAGAGAGGGAGAGAGAGGATATGAATGGCTCTATCTGTAGGATAGAGAGATAAAATAAGATCTATGACCATCAGCTGTTGGGTTTGATCTGGAGCTACTATGTATGCAAACGTTAATTGCTTAACTCCTGAGATTCTTATGAGCAAAATCTCATATATCCAAAATGACATTGTGAGAACCTTGCTTTCCAAATTATCTCTGATTCCCTAATAAAGTTGCCTACAGCCTGGACTGGGCAGAAAAGAAGCCAAGATTCTTGGGCCTTTGGGGGTCAGAGAGAGACCATGAGGAAGAGAGAGGAGGATGAAGAATGGAGCAGGTAGCCATGGGTTAGCATGAACTAGAAGCAGTGTCTGGGAGGAGCTTGCTGTGAGGATTGGCATGACGGAGAGCAGCAGCCCAAGTGAAAAACATGTACAAATGTTTAAGGGGGGTTTTGGCTGGAAAATAGACAAGATAGCTTAAAGGGGTAATACCTGCCCAGCCCCAGTGCATTAAGGCTTATTAAAAATCTAACAGGTTTCTATGTCTTTTATTTATATAAAAGCAGGTTAAGGAATAAAACTGCCACCTTAATAATTATATGAATTTATATTAAATATGAAAAAACATTCAACAATAAGATTTTGGTTGTTGTAACTGAATAGTAAATATTTTGTTGTCTTAGTCCATTAAGAGAACTATAACTAAATACCACAAATTAAAATTTTATCTGTCACAGCTCTAGTGCTAGGAGAGCAAAGATCAAGGTGTTGGCCATATTATTAATTATATTACCTGTCTCACTGAAGCATTTCATATATATATATATATATATATATATATATATATATATATATATATATAAAAGACTGGAAAAAAATTAAATTAAAAACAAAACGAAACAGTAGTTTGTAGGTATGATGTTATTGTGTAATTCAAATGCTAATGCTGATTTCTGTACCCACCATCTCTAGTTTTGATCCTTGTTCTGAGTGATATATATATATACATATATATATATATATCACTAGTAAACAGTCTCAGCATATGCTCCTGAGTAGCCACCCCCAAATCTCAAGGGATACTTCAAAAATTTAATTTGTCTGCTGGGAATGAGTAAGCTGTCATTGAACTTCTCACAAAGGGACAACAGGCTAGTGTGTTGTTGCAGAGACAGTTGTTTGCTGGGCTTTTGAATATTCAGCCACATCTGGTCTCAGCAGTTGTGATAGAGGGAAAGTAGGTTCTGGATAACCTTACTTTGTCAAGTAAAGAATCCAGCTTAGAAATGTCACACGCCATGCCTGCTCTCGGTTGACTTGCCTGGACCAGACGTGTGTCCTTACTCAGTTACATGAAGGCAGGCAGTATGCTGTCATCTGTCCAGAAGACAGGAGAATTAAAAGCTTTTGGCAAAGAATTTGAATGATTTCCTAACTAAAAACCCCTGTGTCTTGGTGTCTTGGTAGTTAAGCCTTGGGGATAATTATACCTTATTGCTACCCCTAAGATAGCTATGAGTGCTCATTCTTCCTGTTGGGCCATGTCCTATGATGCACAGTCATACAATACACCGAATGCAGACATTGTGAAATGAATGTGAGGCTATTGGTAATTTCATTATTAATTCAAAAAAAATTTTTTTAATATTTGATCTTTGTATCTCTCAGTCCTGGATTGAGCCAGGGCTGCTTGCTTGAGCTTCACCCTTAGTCTTTAGCAATATTTTTTAGAAGATAGTGTTGGAAGTTGAAAGATGGCTCAGTGGATAAAATACTCACTGCACAAACCTGTGGAGTTCAGATCTCCAGAACCTGTGTAAGGCCTGGCAGGTATGGTATATGCCTTTAATCCCAGCACTTAGAAGGCTAAGACAGTAGATCCTCAAGGCAAACTAGCTTGCTGGAATAGCCAGAATTGGTGAACTTAGGTGCAGTGAAAAAGCCTGCCTCAATAACTGAAATGGAAAGCAATTGGGGAAGATAGCCAGCAAGGACAGCACGGGCAGCAGGCAGGGGTTTTCTGTGTCTGTGGACTCATGCCATTTGGGCAGAGTCTGGCTGCTTGGCTGAGTGGTTCCCTGCTGTTGCAGTTGCTCGCTGCTTACTGCTGTGGTTTGCTGCTTTGCTGTTTGACTAGACTGCTGGCATTCTGACAGCTGAGACTGGTATATCCCTAAAGACTCTAATCAGGAGGAAGTAGCTAAAAAAGGTCCACAGTCCCTTTTCCTACTAATATCCTACCTAAGGTTGGGGTGTAGGAAGGAAGGTAGAGGTGTTTAAAAACATTAAATAAGTAGGTGTTTGAATAATCTAAGCCTACAATTGTTATTTTGCTAAATGGCCATGTTGTCAAGTTGCCTTCTAAATGTTTATGCTTATACCATATACCTAGGCTGTTCTTCACTTTGGTCAGAGAAGCTTCTGTTTGCAGCAGGCAACAGTCAATGTTGAGATGCATAAGTGGTCAAAGTGCTAAGAATAGGAGACTGAGTGCTCATCCTAAATGAGATATTTTTCTCACTCTCTACCACCATTACCAAGGTTCAAGGAACATCAAAGAGAAGGTGGAAAGAACGTAAGAGCTAGATGATTGTGAGGAGATGCTGTGTGAAATGTAAACTTCTGGGCAGGACATGGCTGTTGAACTTATGATCTCACACCAGCTGTGCGTACCTGTATTAAGATCAGCACAAGATCAAACCAGCCAAACTTCTGATTTTTTTTTAGATTTATTTCACTTCATTTGTATGAGTGTTTTCTTGCATGAATGTATGTGTACCACACATGACTGGTGCCCAACAAAGTTAGAAGGCGGCACGAGATCCCTTGGAACTGGAGTTACTGTGGCTCTGAGCCACTATGTGGGAGCTGGGAAGTGAACCCAGGTCTTCTGGTAGAGCAACAAGCACTCTTAACTCCTGAGTCACTTCTCCAGTCCCCTTTTTCAGAACAATTTATTTTTACTGTATTTCATGCTCAAATTTCTTCTCTTAACCAGTAAAGGAAGCTCCAGAAAATTTAATTAACTAAAAACTACATTGTATAATTTTCCATTTGCCTCTGAAATGATTATGCTAGTAAATAAAATAAATGGCAAGGTGAATTGTGAACTTCATTGTTGAAGCCATGAATCAATCATGCTTCCTAATTCTATAACAATGCACACAGAAAACCCTTGAGAGCAAACAAAATTGATACAAAGTACAACTGCATTTGTATGGGAAAAGCCTTTAAGTTTTTAGTAGCATTTGTATTTTCCTTATTATCCTGGAAGCCACAAATTAATAAACTTGAACTTAGTATGTTATAGAACAGTATGACTGGGCAAACATAGCCACATGTTACAAAACAAGTGAAGTGACAAAGTAACTTTGCTATCTTTTTTGTTTAATTTATTGTTAACAAAGCAACATGATCTATTATAAAGTAACTTTTTAAAATTTAAATGTGAAATAGATATGGGCCCAAAACTACTGTTAAAAAAATTAAGGTATACGCCTAACCATTTTCATTTACTTAGTACATATGTAGAAAATGAGGATACTAGTAAATTACCATTTAATAAAATAATTACAGAAATCACTTTAGTATAATTAAACACAACAGAATCCAAGGAAAACTGTACAAGTGTCTTCTTTGTCATTTAACAAGCACTACGAAAGCTGGGTATAGGAGCACACACCAGTAATCCTAGCGCATGGGAGGCAGAAGTATGCAGTCTAGATGCATGGTACAAGCTTGTCACACATACACACATCAATTGTAACTGCGGGATTTTGCAATGAGTCTGTCAATAATAGGAAATACAGTGTAATTAAGGTATGCAAGCAAGTGTTGATATAAAAATATGGATTTTTTAATAAGATTTATCAACAAATTCTCATGTTATTCTTACTCATTTCTTTGTCAATAATTTCAAAACACATTAAAAAAAATTTGGGTGCTTGAATTGGCTGGTAGGTGTCATAATTATAACTGCCCTTCAAGAACTGAAAAGTTGTTTTCCCAAAAGCTAATGCTATTTCCTAGCTCTTGTGTGAAGAGTTGTTAACAGGAAGTGTGCTCTTTAGTGTGCTGTTCAGACAAAGGCCTGTGCAAATAAGTGCTGCTGTGCCTAAGCAAGCATTCCCAACACCAGAGAGGAGGCCTGAGCTCTACACTTGTTCACAGCTGAGCAAAACTGTTTATCCTGGGGAATGCTTGTCTTATTTAATAGGTAAGGGCTAAAAAGCAGTAGGTGGTCAATAAATGAATCTATTTGTAGAGTATTCTTGTTAAGAGACTGTGTGAGTGCCTCCTGGTTTACACACAGGTGTGAAACATTGCTCTCTGCTTGTTCTGTTAACAGCCATTGTACATGTCTCTCTTCTTAACTGCGTGTGTATTGCTGCTTGGTACAAAGTTTAATTTGCATTGGTGAAGAGACTCTGTGTTCAGATTTGTGCTTGTAGTCACCTGAGAAAAAGGGAAGGAGTGTGGGTGGTAGAGCAGCCATCGATCCAGAAGCAGAGGAGGGCAGATCTTTGTTGCAGGATATTAGAGCCCATTGTGAACCCCAAAATTGTTAACTGTAAAACCCTGTTTATTTGGTGTGGTTGAGCCCTAACACATACCTTTAATCCAAGAACTTTCTATTTATTTTAAACAGGTGATTATGGTATGTTTCATGCAGCCCTAGCACACACCTTTAACCCAAGAGCTCTCCTGTTGACCAATCTATTAAAGTTAACCCTAGGTCAAGAGGTTGAGCAAGAAACCAGCTGACAGGGATTAAAGAGTAGGAGGGACTTTGAGTTTTGGGCTTTGAATTAGCAAGCCTTAGGCCTTGGGTTTTGGGCCTTTTCTTCCTGGGATGTCAGTTGTACTAGTGAGCCTTTTGGGTTTTTTCCATCTGGATCTGAGCTGAGCAGGAAGGTCAGCTGGGTGCTTTCTCTGCCTCTCAGACCTAGCAGGTTTTCACCCCAGCATCTGGTTCCTGAGTGCTTATTGGTAAAACAGAACCATTGGGATTCCATCATTGTTTCTAACAAGATGGAATTGTTTCTAACAAGAGATCTCTGAGTTCCAGGACAGCCCCAGGCTACAGAGAGAATTCTGTCTTGAAAAACAAAACAAATATAAACACCCCTACCCCCCTCACAAAAAGGAAAAAGGGACTCTTGACCAGGAATTGGAAGCATTGATTTTAAACCACTTGCTGGTTAAATTAACCTTGGTGCTATTGATAATTTAGATATTTTAGATCAGGCCTTGAAAAAGAAACAACAAAACAAGAAATCCAGGCAACAGCCACATAGAATAGCAGTCAAGACTTGTTCTAAAAAGTTATTTTCTTGTATGTGTATGAGTGTTTTGCCTGCACAACACTTGTATGCTCGCAGTATTGGATCAACTAAAACTAAAGTTACAGGCTGTTATGGGCCACCACCTGAGTTCTGAGTGCTGAACCCGAGTCCTCTGAAAGAGCTGCCAGTGCCAACTGATGAGCCATCTCCCCAGTCCCAGAAAATCCATTTTTAAATATGCTTGAATGCCACTGATGTGCCATAGGACACTGGCATACCAACATGAACAGAATCCAACAATTCACTAAAAGGACAAAAGCCACTCGAACAGTAACATTCATTTGAGTTCTCCGTGACTGTGCTATGTGGATATCTCATGCTAAACATTTTCTATCACAATCTTCCTAAGAGAGTGGCTAAGCCTAGCGATTTCTGTCACATAAATAGTAAGCATAAATAGTAAGTGATACAACTAGAATTCAAATTCAGGTAGTAAAAGGAGGGAATAGGGACTGGATTCTAAGTTTCAATGATCAAGAACACACTCCCAATGAGAGGAGTAAGGCAGGAGAGAAAAACAGGAGAAATAATGGAGACCTGGGAGGGAAAGCATCCTGGCCTTTGAGTTTCTGAAGTTCCATCTTCACTGTCCTTCTTACAGTTGTGCCTGGGGAGTAAACATGTGCTACCACACCTGGCTACTAAGCAGGTTCTGAAGATCCAAGCTCAGGAGGCAGGCTTGCATGACAACCACTTAACTTCATTGAGTCATCTCCTTACTCTGTCAACTAAAAAAGCTGATTTTTGCATATAAATCTTTTCATTCTAAAGCACTTCTTTATAATTTTGAATGGGAAATCATTTAACTAGGCCATATGAAATTTTAAGGTCCTTGATATGACTTGACAACTTTCAGATGTCTACTTTATATCTGAATTTGTCCTATCTTATATCCACATCAGGGTATGAGAGTGTCCACATCATTCTCGCTAATGGAATTCACCCATAAGTTAAGCATATTGGTAAATCAGATTTATGGAGAACACACTTTAGCTCTTTGAATAAAATGTCATAGGCATTTTCGATATTTTGCGAATTGATATGTAGACACTTCGTTTACTTAAAGTGTAATTTTATGTACTTTTAAATATCTATTTATCTTCACATTGTACTATATACATACTTTTGCCCCAACATGAATTTTATTGTGTGAGTCACTGCTTCTGAATTGAGGTTCATGGCCCCATTTTATCTGTGAAGTGTCCAACATATAATAAAGAAAATGTACACTATACTTTATGGAATTATTCTTAAGATCAGGTAATGTAAGTAATGCTCCCTTTTGCATTGTCTGTCACAGATCATACAAATAATTTTACGAAACCAAAAGCTTTGCACTTGTGTAACAGCTCCATCTCAGAGTCTAGGAACACCAAAACAAGAGATTCCGAATGCCTGAAAGATCTCAAGCTATAGTTGAAAACGGATGTGAACTCTGATAGTGAAATCTCTGAACGCAAATCACAGCGATAACGTTTGCAATCTTGAAAGCCTGGGCGCGGGAGCTGTACTCGAGCAGGTCCGGATTCCAGTTTTCTCTTCTCTCGCTTCAATTTTAGAAAAACTTGTGCTGAAAATGTCGAAGGCCGAAGCAGACACGTGCGAGTGGCGTTCCGTTTCTTCTTCAGTTGGCTGGCTTCTGTTTTTAGACAGCAGCTGCTCTAGATGCTACAGCAGGCTAGAAATGCAGGACAACCGGAGGGCAGGGCGGGGTCGCGCCGGGACCGGCATTTGGGAGTCGCTGGGGGTGAGACGCGATGTGCGCGGTCGGTTTGGGGCTGGTGCAAACCGGAGCGCCGCGCCAGCTGGGCTGGGACCGACGACAGAGAATCCAAGCACAGCTTTGCAGTGAGAGGAGCGCCCGCCTAGCCACTTCCGGCGCGCTCGGGAGCCCCGGCGTGGGCCTGAGCGGCGCGCAGGCGCAGAGGCGGAGCCCGGAGGGGGCGTGGCAGCGGGAAGCGCTCTCTGCGCCTGTGCGCCGCCCTGTTAGGTCAGCGGGGGCCGGGGCTTTGGGTCGGCGTCGTGCGGCCTCGGTTGTCCCGGCCAGGCCGCCCTTCACACCTCACTGCGGCGTCGCGCCGGGTCTCTGAGCTCGGCGGGGAGCGGGGAGGTAAGAGCCCCGGAGCCGCCACCGGCCTCTCCCTAGTGTCCTGCGGGCGGAGGGGCGGCCGGCCGCGGGCTCTGCGGGCTGTGACGGCCTGGCCTCGCCCTCCTCGGGGACCCGCCGGCCGCCTGGCGCTGTGCGGCCGGGACACGCTAGCCCACCGCAGGTCCGGCCCAGTCCGGAGCGCCTGGGCCCGTGAGTCCTCGCGGCGCCAGTTAGCGCCGCCGTCTCGTCTCACGGATGCCCAGGGTCCGCTCTCGCTGCCTTTCCTGCGGTGCCTCTGAAGAGATGACCTTACTGTAAACGGCTAACCGGTTTGTACGACCGTGATTGCAAATTGTTACATTCCAGACTCGTATTCTTGGTTGGACAGTGTCAGGAAACCGGTCCGTAAATTTAAGACTGAGTTCATCTTTTTATTTAAAGAGCATTTGGGTGATGTCATCCATTTCCATCACGTAGTCATCTGATTTTGGCGTTTCTTGCGTTGGCAAAAGTTTAATAGTTTGATTCATTAGAGCTTGGTTTTTCACAGACTTTTTTCTCTCTCTTGGATATTAAACTATGCATTTAGTGGTAAGCTATTTAAAAATTACAGCAAGTAATGATGATAGGAAGTAATGATAGAGTTCTACCATGCAAAAGTAATCAGCCACTTAGCATTTTAACATTTTTTGGGGTCCTTTTTGTACCCTGTTGCATTTTAAGTTTAAGATGATCAGGTTGTTGTTTGCCTTCCCCTGTTTTTAAAAAACCCATTACTTTTTTACTATACACACAATATGTGCAAAAGCATCTTTTGAAGTAGCTACCTTACAGATAAAACTAAATTCCCTTTATCCTTAATCATAATACTGTGGTTACACATAGTTCCCCTATGACTGAAGGTAATGACAATTAGAGAATATTGAAGAAAAAAATAATTGTTAATGCAGTATATTTAACATTTGGAAATTAAAACTCAGGAAAAAAATCTAATGTATTCACTTAAAAATAGTAATATAATCGTGGTGGATCATGACTAATCCAGCAAGTAACAATGTGGAGACAGGAAGATTGAGCTACAAGTCAGCCTGGTGTACACAGTAAATTCCTGTCTCAAAAATAAAGCAAGAAAAAAGTAAAAACACCAGTGAGCTAACTAAATATCTGTATTGAAAATGAACTGGAGGACAGTATTGTTTTACCTGGAAGCAAGCCACTTTAATGCCTGGCACAAGACAGCTGAATTCTTGTGTTTCTTAGTTCATCATGGTGTGCTGGCTTGTTTAGATTAAAGCCATGGAAAAAAAAATCTGTCTTTGCCTGGGCTAGAAAAGAACCTGGAGGACCTGCTTCCAGTGTGTCTCAGCAAAGCCTGAGAAAACCGGTTTAGCCATTCTTCTGTTAAATACACTATTCACTTGTTGCACTTCCCACTAACAAACTTTGCAACATTGAAAGTTCCTTGTGTTCTTGTGCACAGTGCTAGTGTTTTTCTGGAGGTTGAATTGTTAGGTCATTATGGACTTATGCTCCTTTTTTTTTTTTATTTTGATAGACAAGGAAATTAACTTGGATGCATTTCATAATTTTATGTTCCATGTCATTTGTTTGAATTATATCACCTAATGATTGGTAAAGTATTTGCATATTTTTCCAGTAGTTTTGGATTCTTGAATTTAAAGAGAGTATGGGATATACCCCCCCCCCCCACCAGAGTATTTCTGTGTAGTGTTACATTGTGTGCCTGAAACGCTGTGAAACCTTCAGGTGTTTTACTTACTTACAGTCTAGTGTTGAAGTGCCCGTCTTAACAGATGTTTATATGGTAAGGATGTGTTATTATTTTTAAATTAATTAACTTTACATCCCAACCAGTTTCCCCTCTTTCCTCTCCTCTTAGTCCTCCCTGCTTCCATCTACTCCTCCCTTTCTCTTCAGAAAAGGAGAGGCCTTCCATGAATATCAACCAGCCCTGACATGTCAAGTTGCAGAAAGACTGGGTACATCTCTCCAATTGAGGCTAGCAGGGACAGCCCAGTAGGGGGAAAGGGTCCCAAAAGCAGGCAACAGAGTCAGATACAGCTTTTGCTCCCCTTGTTAGGAATCCCATATGAAGACTAAGCTACACAACTGTAACACATGTGCAATCCTATGAAGTCTCTTCAGCCCCTTTGGGCCAGATTAGTTGATTCTGTAGGTTTTCTTGTGGTGTCCTTGACCCTTCTGGCTCCTACAATCCTTCCTTCCCCAGGAATCTCACCTAATGTTTGACTGTGGGTCTCTGTATGTGTTTCCATTGGTTGCTGGGTGAAGCCTCTCTGATGATGGTTATGCTAGAGTGTTGTCTGCAAGTATGGCAGAATATCATTAACAGTGGCAGGAGTGAGCCTCCTCTCATGGCAAGCATCTCAAGCTGGACCAGTGTCCAGATTGGACATTCCCTCAATTTCTGGTTCATCTTTACCATCACACATCTTGTAGGCAGGACAAATTGAGGGTCAAATGTTTTGTGGCTGGGTTGGGTATACTAATCCCTCCTTTGGAAGTCTTGCCTGGTTACAGGACATGGTCAGTTCAGGCTCCATGTCCCCAATGCTAGGATCACCCTCATAGAGTCCTGGGGGCTTCCATTGCCCTAGGTTTCTAGCTCATCCCAGAGATGCTTTCCCGACCCGGAGTCCATTTCTCTCCCAGTACTCTCTCCCTCTGTCCTTCCCACACCTGATTCCTCTTCCTAACCCTACCTTCTTTCCTATCATGTTATATTATTTATAAGGAAAATAAGAGTTGTTTTTTTCTACCTGTTTATAAAAGTACATTATTTTTTTTCCTTTTTTTTTAAAAAAATAAAATGTAGAGACCTACAGTTTAGTTCTGAAAGGCTTACATAATCTCTGCACTATATTTAGTTTGGTCTTTGTTCCTCTATATTTTCCTTTGTTAATACTATTTTGACAACTTATTTGTAGAGAGATTTATATTGTACAGTTTTGTGATTTTCTTTTATTCAGCATTGCATATTGGATATTTTCTACAGAAATATGTGTAACCCAGAGCTTAGTTTTATCCAGACAGGTTTGGGGATCATTAGTTGTCTAAAGTCAGGCTCCTATACTTTTCCGTATTTTTCTAGGTCACTTCCATTAACAACTGTGTGTTGCCAATTTCCAGATCTTTATCTCAGAAGCCTCTCTGCATTCCAGGTCCTTAACATTCAACAACAGCCTCTTGGATATCTCCTTCAGGATGTTCTCAAGGTACTTCAAACAGTAGTCTAAAAGTGTTTCCTTTCTTCTACTACTCTTGCCTGTGATGGTCCATTGGTCTACCCAGTCACCCACAGTGAGACCCTGTTGTTAATTCTAGCCTTCTGCTTTGTTTCAGTCTCTAAAAGTTATGATTCTTTAGCTATTTTTCTCTTCTTTTTCATCTTCACCTCAGTCTCTGCTCATGCCCTCATTGTCTCTCACCCTAGCAATTTTAGATGTTTTATTAATGTTTGTTTTCTTATCAATCTCCCCAGTTGCTACCATTTTTTTAAAAAACCATGAAGGCTTGAAACTATTTTTAAAAGTATAAAAATTTGTAGCCTGGCGCAGTGCCGCACACCTATAATCCCATCACTCAAGGAGGCAGAGGCAGGCAGATCTCTGTGAGTTCAAGGCCAGCCTGGTCTACAAAGAGAGTCCAGGACAGCCAAGGCTACACAGAGAAACCCTGTCACAAAAAACAAAAACAAAAACCCCAAAATAATAATAATAAAATAAGAGTTTGGAAGTGTGAGAGTACATAAATGGTCAAGTTAGTAAAAATATCTCATCATCATTGGGCTGGCGTGATGGCCTAGTGGTAAAGGTGCCTGCAGCCAAAGTCTGACAACCTAGGGAAGTTGATCTGAAGATACACGTGATAGGACAGAGTTAGCTTCTGAAGGGTTTCTTCTGCCTTCACAGCTATACAAATAAATACATAGAAGTAAATAAATAAAGCTCATTTTCATGATAGGAGATTAAAAACAAACCTTGAAATGCTACTCCACATAAAATTTAAAATGAGAGCATATCATACATTTGTTTGTTTGTTCAACTCTTATAATAGCTCACTAGCCCCAAAGTACATTCTATTTGGTAGAAATGAGGAAATCTACAGGTTAGTAGTGGTTCATGTTAAAGGGTCTCAATGTAAAGTATTTGCATTGTCATACCTTTTACAAATTGTTACATTGTATTGTTTCTTGTATTTTTGGCACTTCAAATAATATAATGCTTAAAGTAGTGTGTTGCTATGTTGAGGCACTCTATAAATGTTCCTTAATGGGTTTTTTGCTTTGTTTTTAAAAATCCTTTGATTTTTGCTAGTGAAAATCCGTTTTTAGAACATTTGGTAATGTTGTTTCTTCCTTTCTTTTCTTCTTTCTTTATTTCTTATATTTTATTTTGATATTTTGAGACAGTTTCTCTGTGTAGCCCTGGTTGCCCTTATATTCACTCTGTAGACTATCCTGGCCTTGATCTCACAGAGATCCTCGTACCTCTGCCTCCTGAATGCTGGGATCAAAGCCAATCGGGCCACTACTGATGGGTTTGTTTTTTATTTTTATTTTTTTTAAATACATTCTATATTCAGAGGTTTTTGGGTTTTTTTTTTTTTTCCTCTTTTAACTATATATGTACTTTTACTGGTTTTGTGAGAGAGTATTTTACTATGTAGTGCTGGCTAGCCTAGAATTTGCTATGTAGATCAGATTGGCTGGTATTGAAATTGTCATGAGCCTCCTGCCTGTTTTTCCTGAGTACTGGGATTATAAGCATATGTTGTCACTCCTGGCCTATTCTTTTTACCAATATTTTAATTTTTCTATTTTTGTCAAAGGGATAACTAGTCTGATGCTTGTACCTTTAATCCTAGTATTCAAGAGGCAGAGATAGACAGATCTTTCTGAGTCAAGACCAGCCTGATGTACGTAGCAAGTTCTGAGCCAACTAGGGCTATATAAGTGAGGTATGTTTTAAAAAGGGGGTGGGGTAATCATAAAGCTTTACATAAATACATAAAGATTTAGATGGTACTAGAGATTTATAATGAAAAACCCAGTTACCCTTTCTTGCTCTTCTTACTCAGAATCCTACTCTACAGAGAAGCCCATCTCTGTCTAGGCTCCCTGTGTGAATCATAGAATACAGAAACATATTTCAGCAACTATTCTCAATTTTCCCATGGTTGATACAAATAATAATTTACATTATTATAATAATAATTACAAATGAATGAAGTTAATTTGTTACTAGAAGTAGATGCCTTAGAGCCATGAAAACTAATTCTCTCACAAAACTGAGGCAGCTTCAGTGCCCATGACTTCAATTTTTTTTTTTAATTCCAGATGTTTAAGTAACATATTCCTTGTATAGTTCTCCTCTCCTCACTCCTACCCTACTCTAGTTTGGATACCATTTTGTATCATAAGATATAGGAGTTACATTTGCTGCATCCACCTTCCTTTAAACATTACAGTGCACATTCTTTCACCTTGTGTTCTCAAGCTAGTTACATGTTAACTTTGAGTTACTGTGTGTTTATATCACTATGTAATTACTGTTTTTCTAGAGTTACAAGTGACCTTAATTTTCTGTGTCTACCTCTCATGCATCTTTCATGCATCGTTGTGAATATATTTTATATCTTTATCTGTTTGTTTGTTTTTCCATACAGTGTTTCTGTGTAGTCCTGGCTGTCCTGGAACTTGCTTTCTTGACCAGCCTCACCTTAACCTCAAAGACCCACCTGCCTCTGCCTCTTGAATGCTGGGACTAAAAGTCATGCACCACCATGCCTGGCTCCTATCTGTTTTTCATGTGTAGTTTGTATTCTTTGGGATTTTAACTGCTCTGACAAGTACTTAGACAATGTTATTCAGCTCTGAGTAGATTCAAATGTATCCAGGAATCTCTTTGTTTTGGAGTGTCTTTCATAGGATGTCTGGTACCTTGCTTCTGTCTCTGGACCTGCTATATAGCAGTTTTCCTTGGCTACCATTTTATGATCTTATATGAATTCTGTTTGTCTCTCTCTGATGAATAGCTTGTTTCCTAAATTTCAAGTCTTCATGTTCTTTGGAGTCTGCCTCATATTTGTAGATCACATCTTTCAGTATATTTAACAGTATTTCAGCTATCACATTTGATTGATGCTTCACTGTTATGTTTAGAATCTTAGAGGCATAGCTTGGACATTTCCTTGCTCCGTCATTACTATTGAGAAGTCTGATGCCAGAGTGATGATCATGATCAGCCCTGTTAACTTTTCTCTGGAAACCCTTGTGTTTACTCTGCATACCTCATTTGGTGGGCACCAATAACGACATTGAACATGGGACGGAGGGATGGTTCATCAGTGAAGAGGACTGACTACTCTTTAAGAGGACACAGGTTTAGTTCCCAGCACATGGTGCCTTATAGCTCTCTATAACTCCAGGGAATCTGACACCTCATCGGCTACTCATGTGATACATAGACATACATACAGGCAAAACATCTTACGGTAAAATAACAACAAAAAATTTTTTGAGAAAAAAAAGACACCAAATATATGAGTGAATGAAATACTAGTCCCATCCTCTGAATGTTTAAATTCCAGAGAAAGCTGCCCCAGATGGTACAGTAAATGTAGTAAGTACCTTACATATCGCCCTGCAAGGACGTAGAGTAAGAGTTCTGTGCTAGTGTCTTGTAAGTCTTTTTGATTTTTGTCAGGTATACAGTGAGAGGTGGTATAAACTTATGTGGGTGTTTTCAAGTGCTGATTCACTTGGTTTTGTTATGTAGTATCATATGGGTAACTATTCCCGTGAAACATCTACTGTGTTCTTCAGCCCGCTCCAGCCCTCCCCAGTTCCAAACTATTGACAATCACTGATAAGTTCATTATTTTTGTAGTCCAACTTTTCTAGTATGTTACATAATCAGATCAGAGAGTAAATATAGTTTCTTCTACTTACTGATACGTGTTTAGAGATCATTATTGTGTTTTAGTGGCTTGGTAACACGTCACTAAATAATAATATGTACCATGTTTTATTTATTCATGTGCCTATGGAAGACACATGCTTGGGGTTGCTTCCACCTTTTGGTGGTTGTGAATGAAGCTACTCACATGCTTTCTTTTCCAAGTGGTGGTGTACACCTGTAACAGGAGTACTGGAGAAGTAGAGTTGAGAGGATCAGAAGTTCAAGGACATCCTTGGGTATGTATTGAGTTAAGGGCATTCTGGGCTAGATGAGACCCTGTCAACAATCCAAACAAATGACAATTTTATTTTATTATTTTATATTTTTTGTTTTCCAATACAGGGTTTCTCTGTGCAGCTTTGGCTGTCCTGGACTTGCTTTGTAGACCAGGCTGGCCTTGAACTCAGAGATCCACCTGCCTCTGCCTCCCCAGCTACTGGGATTACAGGCATGTGCCATGTGCCCAGCTCAAATAACAATTTTTAAAAAGAGCAAAGCAATAAATACAACACAATGCATAAATGAGTAAAGTAGTTGCTAGCTACAATCCCAGTACTCTTTAGTTATCATTTTTCTTCTAGTTCTATTTTATAATAAATTGTTTATTTTTTCAATATAGCTTCCCAAATTGGAAGTTTAAATTGTTGAGTTCAAGTTTTGCTTCTTTTTAACAATACATTTAATCCTGTTAGTGTGTCTGATGGAAAAACTGTTTTTATTGTGATTCTCAAGCCTCTTGAATTTTTTAAGATTTCCACTGTTGACTTTGTGATCAGCTGTTGTTCCCATATTTTCCTTTTGTGTTCCTGTTTCATAGTTGCATAGATACTTCTTTCTTTCAGAATATGCTTTGCTGTTTTTTCCCCCTGCATTGTCTCTTCTTCCAAATTCCTTTTATTGGCTTAATCTCTGTGTTTTTTGTAAATTTCTGTGTGTATGGTGTAATGGTATATTTGACAATGGAAACAGGCTTTATTGAATTAGGATGCCACATTGTTATTGACAGTACTACTGAAATGTACCTTGATTTAATCTTGTTATGAGCATAATGTTGTAACTTTGAAAATGACCTTTTCTTTCTGGCTGCTCTTATCTTTGGAGTTTAGTTGTTTCCCTGTATTGTGCTTAAAAGTGTGAATTTCTGGTGTGTGTGTGTGTGTGTGTGTGTGTGTTACGATGTATTACTTTTATCTGTTGGATTTTTGTTAATTCTGAAAAAAAATTTTGGGCATTGCCTTCAAATGAAATTTCCCCATGCTCTTTTCCCTTATAGGACTCTATTCTTCTATTATTGGGTCTCTCAATTTCTGTTTTACACTTATCTCTCCTTCTTTTCTCTATGCTTCTTTTTAGGTAATAGTGCTCATTGTACTCTCCATGCTGAATCACCTGTAGCCTTAGTTCATGCTTCTCAATTATAATAGTTATTTTAAAAAGCATTCTGATCTCCTGTTCATTCTCTATTCTAGGCAACATTTAAAAGTTTTTAATTATCTATATTCTTTTGTTTGTACATTTTTTTTTTTTTTTACAAAATTTGCATTGATTGCTTTAGAAAAATGAGACTTGTAAACACTTTGGAGGTGTTTTTTTTTGCTTCTTTTTTTAACTAGTCATTTACAACAGACTTCTTAAAGAACATAGTCTTTCTAGATTAATTTATATAATTGCCTTGTTTTTAAATCTCATTCAGCTGTCTTTAGATGACTGAATTTCCTACAAACATGCTGTTAGTTTCAGGTTTGATTAGATTCAGGCTCATGTTCAGTGTGATGGTGTTCTTTCACATTATTGATGGTGAAAGTAATCATTAGTTTGCAATGAATTGACTCAACCCTAACATGAAGTTCCCCATCACACTTCTCCTCTAAAGTCTTAATATTCATTGGTAACAATTTCTTAGCCCATTTATTGCATTAGGGGCTATGAAAAGATATATTTTTAAATGTAAATCCTTCTGCATTTATTTACCAGAATTCTTACCTAAAGAACATTCCCTTGGCACTGTTGTATTATTTGGAAGTGTATTCTGTAAATAAATGAAGGTTTAATTCTGCTATTTTTCTAATTCATTAATTTTCAAGTACCTTAGCAACCTCCAGTAGGTGAGATGCTTTGATTTTGAGCTTACTGTTACTATGATTGTTTGGTTTTTAAATTTTATTTGGTTTGTTTTCAGTTTCCTGTGTGCTCTTCATTATTTTGATGTTCACCTGTGCCATTTAAGTGAGAAAGAGCCCCTTAGCTTGGATTTTTTCCTTCTGATGTTGGTCACTGTCAGATTCTTGCAGTGTTTTAAGTTTATTTAGTAGAGTTTCTGCCTCAGCTATGTCACAGATCTTTTCATAAAGCTAATGTTAGTTTTTGTTTGTATATAGTATATTTATATTACTCGACTTTTAATATTTAAGTATTTGTAGTTTTTTACTGGTTGTTTTTTTTTTTTTTTACTTCTCTGTTATTAATTGTTTAAAAATCCATAAAACTGTCCGGAGAGAAAGGTCAGTGAGTGGGAAAGAGTGGCTTGCCATGCAGGATTAGACTTGAATTTAAGTTATAGTAACCATGGTAAAGCCAGGCGTGGCTGTGTGTACCTGTAACCCCAACATTGTGGGACGGGTGGATTCTCGGAGCTTGCTGGCAAGCCCACTTGACTGAAATGGTGGCCTTGCGGTTCAGTAAGAGACCCTGTCTTAATTCAGTATGGAGAGAGAGATAGAGGAAGGTAGGCATTGTCCACTCTGCTCTACACTTGCTACTTACGTGCATGCGTCACCCCACCGCTACTCCCACCCCCATTCCAATACAGTAGCTTGTGTGTGAAGATGTTGGGTTGTAGAAGTTGGCTTTCATATCATTTTAATGTAGAGACCATTTTTCTACCTAAGTTATGGAAAAGAAGTACTGTTTAATTTTCTTTTTGTTTCTACTTCAGTAGTTGTATTGACACAGAGGGCATAATATTTGTATGGTAGAAAATTAAATATAATATTGCACTTTTTATTTTCTAGACATACAAAAATTAAATCCTGAGTAGCCTACAGGGAGGATGGACAGTTACTTTAAAGCAGCGGTCAGTGACTTGGACAAACTTCTTGATGATTTTGAGCAGAACCCAGGTTTGTTGGTTTTCTACTTTGCTACTAGAATCTTAAAATGTTTCTTTAACAAAAATTGGATTTCAATCTTGGTCACATTGCTATAGTCTTTAAAAAACTTGCTTGTTTCATTATAATGTATAAGTATATCCTTACAGTAGGATCAATAGCCAGAAATAAAAGTCATTTTGTAGATAGAAACTTAGAAGAAAATTTTTATGAGGAAGCTAAAAACAATTTGATAGAGCTTTGTAAGATGAAATGTCATTACTAAGACGATATTTCCTCAGAACAAAGTGAGGAAATGGGAGGGCTATCTTAGTTAGATTTCTGTGATAAAACATTGTGATAAAACACTGAGACCAAGATTGACCTGGGGAAGGAAGGGATTGTTTCACCTCCCAGTATATAGTTTATCATGAAGGGAAGTCAGGGGAGGAGCTCAAGGCAGGAACTGAAGCAAACACTTCAGAGCAATAATGCTTACTGGTTTGTTCCTCATGGCTTGTTCCTTACTTTTTAATACAACCCACAATCATCTGGCTAGGAATAGTACCACCCACAGTGAGTTGGGCCCTTTCACATAAACTATTAATCAAGGTAAAGGTCTGCAGGCCAGGTGGAGACATCTTTTTTTTTTTTAATTGAGGTTCTTTTTCCCAGACTTTAGTTTTGTTTACAAAAATCTAATATGGACAATGACAAAATAAAAGTAGCTAAAGATAAGATTTGCTCATCAGCCTTTTCTGATTTGGTTTACAGTGCAGCTGAGTTATTGACAGTGTTTCTGTCATCTTATGACAACTGCATTACAAAGTAAAACTACAGGGTGGGAGTGCTGGTGATCACCTTTAATCCTAACATTTGGGAGGCAGAGGCAGGTGGATCTCTGTGAGTTCAGTCTGGTCTACAAAGAGAGTACCGGGCAGCCAGGGCCACACAGAGAAACCCTGCCTTGGGGAGAAAAGAAAAGAAATAAAAACTAGAACAGTTCAGAGCAAATTAAAAAAAAAAAATCAATGTAAAGTTCTAGAAAGCATATCTTCATAATCTTGATTTAATTTGGATCGTCTTGATAACTTTATGCTTCTGTTTTTCACTAGATAAACAAGATTATCTCGAAGATGCACAGAATGTATATGCTTCTAACCACTGTTCAGTTTCTTCAGAGTTGGCTTCTCCACAGCAAGCATCACTGCTGCCAAAGGACCAAAGATGCATTTGTAGTTGTGCCTCATCAGAAACGTGCTGTGAAACAAATGATACTTTTCTCAAAGAAAAACCTCACGAGGGGTTAACCTCTAAACAGAATGAAAAAAACGTAGCGGGACTTGATCTTCTTTCTTCTGTGGATGCTAGTACTTCAGATGAGATCCAGCCTTCATGTATGAGACGGTGTAGTAAGCCTGTTTGTGACCTGATAAGTGACATGGGTAACTTAGTACATACCACCAATAGTGAAGAAGACATTAAAAAGCTGTTGCCTGATGACTCCAGTGCAGACACAGTTTCAGAGGCTTTGACTGGATTGGATTTGTCTTCAGTTTCAGATACTCTGGATATTCCTTCAGTAAACCATGGTAGTGATGTCAGAGAAGAACAGAATAATATCAGCTCTGGCTTACAAAACGGAGACATTAGTAGGATCAAAGAATTGGGTATAAAAGTAGACGCAGCACTTTCTGATTCTTGTAAATACAGTGGAGCAGAAAATTTAAAGGATCAAAATGTCTCTAATGGGTTAAAAGCAATTGATTTTGACATGTCATCTGCTTTGACTAAACTAAGTTCTGAAACATCTAATACCAAAGATAACTCACAATATAAGAGGCTGCCAGGTGAACTGTTAAAAGATGATGGCTGTGTGGCAGAAGAGAAAGTAGGTGTGGCAATTGTTAACACAGAGTATTTAGAAGAAGGAGGTAACACAATTGCTATGCCTTGCAAACTTCCAAAAAATGAAGGGATATCCCTAAGTGACAAAGATTCAAAAGATGAAAGTTTCGAGTTACCTGACTTTTCCTTCCAGGAAAATAGAACTTCTGTGTTCATGAAAGAATCTGTAACAGAAGACTCAAGAAACTTGGACTTTAGAGATAATAATGATGTAGTGCAGGCTTCCTCTTCACCTCTACATGTTTCACGGGAAAATGTGCCTTCTTCACTGTCCTGCCTTTCATTGTCTGGGGCTCTGTGTGGATCATTGATTGACACTAGTGTGCATGGTGCTTGTGTACTTCCCGATGAGTGTGAGGATCAGAACAATGATGGAATGACTGCACAGGAAGAAACACTAGTGAGTGCTGCCTTAGATGGTGGGCTTTTCAGGGAGACAGGGCTGCTGAAAAAGGAAACATATAAGAGCGTGTTTCTTCAGCCAGCAAGTGAAAAGAAAGGGGATGGAAAGGTTGAGCTTGAGCAGGGGCCAGTCGGTGAGTTTTTGGAGTACCCTGAGGACACTGACTCTTCTACAGCTCCAGAGTCTCAAATGGCACTCTCAGATGCTGTGAATGCCCCAGAGTCTCTTGACGGATGTGAAGCTCTCCCTTTCTCTAACAGAGATATGGATGGGGATGAGTTAGATTACTTTAATATTGATGAAAGCATGAGAAGTGGCACATTAATTAGTGATGCTGAGCTCGATGCTTTTCTGAAGGAACAGTGTCTTCAGAGCTCTAACACAATGTCTTTTGAAGAAAATGCAAATGAGTCACAATCTCAGATGAATCCAATAGATATGAAAGGATTAAATGATGAAAATGCTGGTGATAAATACTTCAATGCTGAAGCAGCAACTGTTGATGGAAATGGAGGTGTTGTGATTTGTGCAACAATTGATAAAGAAGACACAGTAGAAAATGGTGGTCTTTCCATAGAAGAAAAAAGCACAATTCCAACTGAAAGAGAGCTATCTTCCAGTAAGTCTGACATAATGAATGACTTGCCCGTCCCTAGTATTAACACCCAAGCTGTTGGAGGGGCTAGACCCAAGCAGCTGCTTAGCCTTCCTCCAGGGACAAGGAGCTCCAAGGAACTGAATAAACCAGATGTTCCACATGTGCCAGAAAGTGAGCTGAGCACAGCAAATGTTACTGTTGCCTCCACTTGCTCTGATGATCATCTGCCTGATTCTCAGGCTAGCTTCAACTCCAATTACATTGACATAGAAAGTAATTTTGAAGGTGGATCCAGTTTTGTAACTGCAAACAAGGATTCTCAGCCTCAAAACATTTGCAAACAAGGCTTTGTTTTGGGCCAGAAACAACCTACGTGGGTTCCTGATTCTGAAGCTCCAAACTGTATGAACTGCCAAGTCAAATTCACTTTTACAAAACGGCGACACCACTGCCGCGCATGTGGGAAGGTAAGTTATAGAAATCTTGGCTTTTTAATCTTAGTGATTAAAACTAGTGATTAAAACTAGGTCCTCACACATCAAACTCTTTCTGAGGTACTTCTCTATCTTCAAGTGTTTATGCTCTCTGATACTGATAAATCAGGGATTCCAAGCTTAGTGGATCCACCCTTTGTCCTTTACAGCCAGTTTCCTGATCATTGCCTAGGAAAACACTGGAAAGCTAGTGGGCTTTAGAATCCCATACTTGACCTTGATTGTATTCTAAGGAAATTGTCTTTAAAATTGGTGTGCTTACAACCAAAGACCATGCATGGATGGACCTAGGCCCTCTACACATATGTATCCAGAGGGCAGCTTGGTTTTCATTTAGGTCCCCTAGAAAGGGGAGTGTGAGCTGTCTCTAACAAGGTCTCTTTTGCATGCTTTTCAATCACTTCCCCCTGGAGGAGCTGCCTTGCCAGGATACTGTGAAAGAGGAAGTGCTTAGTCCTGATGCAACTGGATGTGCTGGGGTGGCCACTCCCCTTTTCTGAGGGGCAGGAGAGGGGAGGGACCAGGAAGAGATCAGAGACAGGGTTACAATTGAGCCGTAAAGTTGATAGATAGATAGATAGATAGATAGATAGATAGATAGATAGATAGATAGATAGATAGATAGATAGTTAGTTAGTTTTTTATGGCACCTTCAGTACAATGTTGGTTTCAGATCAGACTACAGTATTTTAGCAAAGTAATGTCCAGCTTATGAAAACCAGGCTCATTCTCACTGAGTTATATACTTAGCTGCTACAGGAAGCTTTTTAAATGATAGACATATTTATTGAGGATAGCTTTTATTGCCTTTCTGTTAACATAATTGATTCAAAATTTCTCCTTATCAGAGATATGATTATAAATAACAAAATAGTCATTGTATTAGAGTTCTCTAGAGAAACATGTATGTTTGCTTGTTTTTTGAGACAGGGTCTCTCTGTTTCATTGGCTTTCCTGGAACTTTCTCTGTAGACCTAGCTGGCCTTGAACTCACAGAGATCTACCTGCCTCTGCCTCCCAAGTGCTGGGATTGAAGGCATGCACCACCACTGCCCAGCATTAGCATATATATTTATATGTAAATGTCTGTGTTCCTGTACTTATAAAGGGAGTCATTAGATTTGATGCTAGGAGGCCGATTAGTCCAACAGTGGTTATCTGCATGTTGTAGTAGCTGCTTAGTTCAGGAAGCTGGGAGCCTTTGAGCAAAGTGATGGTGGTGGGGAACCAACTATGTAGTCCTGTCTGGTGCTGGAATCTCCCTGGATAGTCATCGTGTGGCTGAGGAAGCTGGAATCTGTTGTCCATAAATGATGGCAGCAGCAGTCCATACATTTGCTCAGGAAGAACATAGCTTGTTTTCACTGGCTGCCTTTCCGTTCCACTTTTATGCTTGCCAGGCCCCTTTTATGCTTTGGACATTGCTGCTCAAATCCAGAGTATGTCTTCCCCCTTAATTGTCATTCTTTTTGTCACTCTAGTCTGGTAACACCCTCACAGACAAACCCAGAACTCCTAAGCATTTCTCATTCCACTTAACATTGACAGTCAAGATTAACTATCATACTTAAAGATCATTAAATAATTGTATGTATGATTATGGTGATTAGAAAATGAATCATTTAATAAAGTAAGTTTTAGCTAATTAGGTTTTGAGCTTCTATCCCCCTGCCTCTATGGGTTTAAATATACTTGAGAGAAAAACAAATTTAGTATTTTATTTTTTACAGGTATTTTGTGGTGTCTGTTGTAACAGGAAATATAAGCTTCAATATCTTGAAAAGGAAGCAAGAATATGTGTAATCTGCTATGAGACTATTAATAAAGGTGAGTATTAGCCTGACATGTTTTCGTCCTCTAAATGAGCATATATATGGATTGTGACAAAGATAAACTATTTTCTTAAGGCAAGGACCTAGTGTTGACTTATCTGACTTAGGTGGGACATTCCAAGGCTTGGTTTCTCTTTTTGCTCTACTCTCACAATTAAAACTACCAGTATGGAAAGGAAACATTCAGGTTCTGGAGTGGCAGTTCATTACCTTTTAACAGGTACCAAGTTCCTAAGTGCTGCATTTCATCTGCCTACTGTTTCATCATCACTGTCATCTGCATCATCTTAATGGAAACAGTCATAAGAGCACCTTGTTGGTGCTCAATATTATATATTAATGTTACAAGGCCAGATAGTAGTTCTTACCCATTAGACAATCACCTGAAATGAGAATGAAAGATAAGATATTATATATGATTTTATAAACACATAGGGCTGCCATGCTGTGTGCACATTTTGGTTTCATCTTTTAACCTTCTCAGTTTTAGAATGCTCCGTGTGTGCTTCCCATTGTTTCTTGGCTCTCTAGCTAGTTTCCATTTTTAGCAGTGGTCTTGATGGTCTTTTTTTGAGTTCCCACAAATTGTGTATGTGTGTATGTGTTTGTGTGCTATACTGTACTTTTACCCTTAAATACATGTCTGCTCTTTTGAGTAGTTCTTGCATTTTCAAAAAATTGTTGACCGTTTAATTCCCAACAAAAATTACTTGACCTTTTTTTGACCAGGCCTGTGAACTAGCTCCTATTAGCCAGGAGAATAAATACCTGATAATAATTTGTTTTTCTCTTTTGAATGAAGATAATTTTTTTCAGCAATTCTCCAAAAAGCTCTGATGTGAGTCTGTTAGCCTGAGGTAAGCTGTTCTACTCCCTGCTGTTGACCTATATTCTGGAAGATAATAGAACATAACTTAAAAGATGTTTTATGTTATCGCCATTGTTTATGAAGAAGCTACATGCTTATAGTTGCTTTTCTTCTTTTACTGTTTCTATAGCTACTTGCACAAGCAGTTTGCTAGAATTCAAATTTTAGAGCAAGTTCCCCATAAGTTTCTACTTAAAAAGTCATGAAAATTTAAGTTGACAGAGGAGACATTCTGACTGTAGAGTTCAAGAGAGAGGAGAATATGCTCATTAAAGAGATTTAATAGAACACTGAGATAAAAAAATATAATGTATAGGAATGGACATGTAGCTCAATGGTAGAATGCTTGCCTAGCATATGCAAGACCATGACTTTAATTCCCATCAACACACACAATGTATTGTGGAATGAATTCATTAGATACCTGCTTTATTCTGTTTCAGTGTTTTACATTGTTTAATTTAGAGTGCTATTAGTGATTACATACTATAAGAAAACGTTAACTATAGGCTAGAAAATGATGGAAGTGATCATTTAACCAGTGCTGTCAGTCTTGAAAAGATAAATTCAAAGAAGGAATGGAAGACTGAGTAGAAATTATGGACAGTGAGAAAGCTGCTGAGATTGCTTGAGTGTTAGCAGCATGTGAATGCTGTCGGGTAGATTTGGAATCCAGAGTATAAACCTCTATGTGGATTGTACTGGCTAGTGAGAGTGATTTCCAAGAGTGCTGTTATTTTATGATATTTAGGAAGATTGTAGCAGTAACAGCACTTAGTTTGGGGAAGTGCTGAAGATAACATTGCCAGTACTATTCCTTTTTCTTATTAAAAATTATTCAGTGATATTTAGGCACTATTTTGTGTTCTAGAGCTCCAGCTGAGAACAAAATGTTCTGTTGACTGGACTTTTTGAATGTGGAGATGAATGGGTCGTAAACAGAGAGGCTGTCAGATGGTGATAACACCCTCAACTTAAAGTCAAAACATACAAAGATAGAGATAGGTCAGTAGCTGTAATAAGGCTTTGTAATATAATATGATGTGTGACTAGGGACTTGAAAGAAGTTGAATGTATCTGTGAGAACATTCTAGGCAGAGGAAAGAGCAAGCAGCCTAAGCTATACTTGCTTAACTTGAAGAACAAGGAGGTACAGGCTCATAGTCAGTGAATTGTACTGAAACATGACGCTAGGGATGTAGAGCCTACAGGACCTGTCATTTAGACAATTTTTACTCTAGTTAGACAGCCATAAAGGCTGGGGGTGATTGTGCAGGCCTTTAATCCCAGCACTCAGGAGGCAGAGGCAGGTGGATCTCTGAGTTCAAAGCCGGCCTGGTCCACAGAGTGAGTTCCAGGACAGCCAGGGCTACACAGAGAAACCCTGTCTCAAAAACAAATGGGGGGAGGAGATAAAAAAGCTATAATGAATTTAAACTGAGGATTAAGGAAATACTCATTTAGGTCTTAAAGATTCACTCTGGAGTATATTGCTAGTAGATTGTAGGAGTAAAAGAGAAAAATCAAAGACACTTGTACTCAATAAAGATGATTTTCTGTAGTAGATATCAAGCATACACCAATTAAAATATTAAAATAACTGATCAAAGTAAAGTGCTGCCAACTAAAGAAAGCCTGTACTCCAAGATGTACTTGGACATCTTTGCCAAGTGTTACTTTCTCTTTATTGGCCATTTATTTCTTTTTCCTTATAACTTGAAGAATCAAATACTTATTATAGCTTACTAGGAAGTTCAAAAACATGAGTTTTTAATACTCTTCTTTCCCCTTTATAGCTCAGGCATTTGAAAGGATGATGAGTCCAGGTGGTTCTTGTCTTCAGTCTAGTCAATCTAATGAATGTGACACTGCCCAGCCACTTCAAGAGACCCAAACGTCCAGTATACCTTCTCCTACAACTTTGCCCATCTCAGCACTGAAACAACCAAATGTTGAAGGTAACCAGAATAAGCTGCTTTAGTATACACCAAGCTTACGTTATTCAAATAGAAATGCCCTAGTAGTCAAGATCAAGACAGGAAAGAGAAATTCGTTAAATCAGGATGGATTTACACTGAGAATTGGTTATAGGTGTATGTTGGAGACTAGCAACAAGCTCAGAAGTTTCAGAGACAAATAACTGCAGAAAGCAGGGGAGAAGGTCGTATTAGCACTAAGAGAGGGACAACTGATGGTGCTTAGCTCTCAGACCTGGATGTTGGGAGCTAAAGCACCACATGACTGAAGCTGTGATCTCTGGGAAAATGCCACATGGCAAATACTGGAAGCATCAAGAATCTCTTAAAGCTGGTGCTCAGACAACTGAGGGAGAGTTCAAGATAGGATGTTAGGAGTGCTGAGAGTTGTGGGACATGCAGATATCTCCTGTTGGTGGTGGGGCTGCCACTACTGCTGCAGGGATCCGGACAGGAAGTAGGGCAGAAAGAATCCATCCCTTCCCACATTTGGTCTTCCTTTCCCATTAGCCCCTACCCTTGGCATAATCTGACCACAGCCAGTAAGCAAGTGGACAAGTTTAAGATTTGTACTTTCCAGGCTTCCAGACTAGCACACAAGAGCTCAGTGTAGATTGATTGGGGCTTGGGTTCTAGAGATAACCAGTAAATAATTATTTCTTTAAAACTTTTTTAATCATATATTTTACCACAATAACAAGCTATTATTTATTTATTTGTCTTTAGTTTTTAAGACTCAAACTAGTCTCAAGTTTCTGAACTCAAGTAACCTACCATGAATCATTGGTTACAGATATATACCGTAATTCTATTTTAAAGCTTTGAATTATTTGCTATTGTTCTAGTTTGTGGCTATTTTCAGTTTAATTCTTCTGACATTTGGGGGGGTTTAGATTGTTTTTGTCTAATGTCATTTGTATGTTCTTAAATATACAATCTAAAGTATTATCAGACTATTGTAAATGTAAGAAAGGTACCTTGGGGCTAGAGAGATGGCTCAGAGGTTAAGAACACTGGCTGTTCTTCCAAAGGTCCTCATTTCAATTCCTAGCAACCACATGGTGGCTCACAACCATTTATAGTGAGATCTGGTGCCCCCTTCTATTTATACAGCATACCTTATAAATCAATTTTTTTAAAGAAAAGAAAGGTACCTTGTTTTAATATACCCACCCATATTGCAAATATATATACATAATTCCAACTTTTTTCATGTTTCCTCCATTCTGAAAAGTAGACATGTAACTTCTTGTGATTTTTGTTCTAAAATTATCTGACTTGAATTCGCTTAGCCTTTTTGTCTAGATTCTTTCTAACAACAACAAAAACAAGTATTCCTATTTGAGAGGAAACAGTAATAAGTATTAGTAAGGTTTATACACATATTATAAGAACCATAGTGTTACTGTTTGCATATTAAAGTGAAAATTAAAAAAAGATCTCTTGAAATACATAAGGGGTCCAGGTTCCTTTTCTTCACTTTTTTTTCAGGCTTATTTATGTTATCTGTATGATTTTCTTTGCTTATCTGTTAGGTTCTGATCTCTGCTTTCTATCCTTGCTCCTTATGCAGCCCTCAAGATGTATTCAGTGACTGCTTGTTACAGTTTAGATGTCATGTGTCCCCAAAGACTCACATGTTGAAGGCCTGCTCCCTAGGATATTGTTCAGATGTATGGTTTTAGGGAAATGATTAGCTTTCTAGGATTATGAGCTAATCGGGGAGTTAATTGATGGCTTCATAATCTGATGACGTTATTGGGGCCGAGGAGGTTGGAAACTAGCAGGTGGGCTTAGCTGGGTGAAGTAGGTCACTGAGGATATACCCTGGAAAGTATGTATTTTGTCCTTTTTCTTAGTTTGTGTCTTTTTCTGCATACTGGCCACCATGAGGTGAGCAGCTCCCCTCTGCTGCATCTTCCCCACCACTGACTGAAACTGTGAATCAAAAAGAGCTTCCTTTTAAGTCATTTTCTCAGTGGTTTGTCTTAGCAATGAAAAACTGGCTTTCTTAACACGCTGCTCCATACAGACTTCACCTTAGTGGTAGAGGCCTTATGTTTCTTCCCCATGTAGATAGGGTACGTTTCTCCCTCTCTTTCAGAGCATGTGACCCCCATGGCCACAGCTGTTCTAGTGTGTTCTCTTGGTGTGAATTAGATAGGCATGGACTCTGTTCAGGGTACCTGAATTACGGAAGCCATTTTCCTAGGCTTGTGCAACCCTGAGTGTAAAGGACTTTCCAATGAGTAGTAAAAAGGATTTTGAAAACATTCGCTGCCCTATTTAGTGTTACATCACCATATTGCCAAACTAAAACAACCTAACCTTTTCAACTCTTCTTAGGACCGTGCTCCAGAGAGCAGAGGAGAGTGTGGTTTGCAGATGGCATACTGCCTAATGGTGAAGTTGCAGATACTATGAAATTATCATCTGGAAGTAAAAGATGTTCTGATGACTTTAGTCCTGTGTTACCTGATATACCCACAGTAAGGAATCTAAACAACTTACATTAAATCATAATTCCTCATGAGCTTATTAGAGTACTTACCTTTTGGATGCCTTGAATTTGTCTAAAATGTGTATGCATATTTTGCTTATTGTGCTTCTTTTATAACACTTTGCAAACTATATTGTTTCTGAGTTGAAGGTTGTAGGAAATGGTGATGGAGTAGGTTTGTCAGCCTTATTTGTCCAACGGCTCAAAATGGTCATTAGCATTTTTTAATAGTAAAGTGTTTCCAATATAGATATGAACTTTTCTTAAATAAAGTGCTGTTGCACACTTAGTAAAGTATGCTACAATGCAAACATTCCTTTATATACTCAGACTGCTTTTCTGTGGAGCCTGGGTCCCCTCAATCCTGAGATATGCATAGATTGTTGATAGATTTTAAATTTTACCCTTTGAAATACTTATTTTAATTCTAATTTGTGGGTATGTGTATCTGTCTCTGTGGGTGTGTACATGTGTGAGCAGGCACCTACAAAGGCCTGAAGAGGGCATTAGCTTCTCTGGAACTAGAGTTATGGTTTTGAGCCACCCAGTATGGCTGCTGGTGATCAAACTGTGGTCCTCTGTAAGAGCAGCAAGCACTTGTAGTTGCTAGCCATCTCTCCAACCCTGGTTTTACCCTTTTAAATTAGTTTTAGTCATTGATTCTCAATTTTTAAACAAAAAAAAAAAAAAAAAAATCTCAAAACCTCTTCATAAGCTTTAGATGTCATAGAGAACCCCAAAGTGTGGGCTATGTGGGCTACACATATTTTTAAAACTTTTTTTCAAAACTAAGATAGAGAAAACTCTAAAATATTCATTCATTAAAAATAGTAAACTTATTTTATAAACTATATAACATAGATAATATTTTAAGAAAAAGAATATTTTAAAAAACAGATCACTTCAGTAGAAAGTGGCATTGTTTCAGTTTTGCTTCCACATGTAGTGTGCTGTGATAAACTCTTTTGGTTCTGTGAAGAAAAACTGGGACCTCATTGTCCCCCAAAAGGATGTTACGATGTCAGCAGTCCCTAGACTACATTTTGAGACTCATAATTTAATTTATATTAATATTGAATTAATCGTTTCTATGTATTCAGGAAAAGTATTTGTTGGTGATATTTATGCTTCCATTTTCACAGCTGTACCAGGTGTAAGGAGACAGTATGTGAAGTATACCATCCACAAGTAAAGCTTCTTGAGTAGCTTGTATAGACAGGTGCTGTTACCAAAGGTGGCACATTCCTTGGCTAGCACCTGTTCTCAGTCATTGTTCCAACAAAATGGAAGGTTTAAACAGACTAATAAACGTACTCGAGTTCATGAGTTCTTCTCCCTTAATATTTATTCTGGATAGTCTAAAGGATAAAGAGGGGCTTTGATGAAGATGATGTGGCAGTAGCTTTCTCCAGGTGGTTGCTGTTGTGGAATCTCCACCACTCTGCTTCCCAGCCACTTCTGTGCTGCCCTCCTTTTTCTTCTTCCCTATCCCGCCTGTCTTGGCTGTTTTAAGAAGGAGAAAGATTGAGTTGAGTTAAGGTGGTCACTGTGTAATGTGGAGGAATCAAAATGGAGGAATCATTAACTAAACCCTTGTGCTCCTGAATGTGGTATAGCCTGAACTTGAAGGAAAATGGCCTCCATCTCTTGGGAAATTCAACTTTAGGAGAATTTGGGAGCCTATATTGGTTTCTTTTAGTTTTAGTAAAATATATTTGGTTATAGAGCTCAACTTTTCACTGTTGAACAGAGAATATGGACTGATTAAACTTTTTATTCCATATTTTACAGATTATTAATAAAGCAGATCATACCCATTCTACTACAGTGAAAAAAACAAACAATGAAATGGGTGCCATTATAAGAAATGAAATAACTGAGAGTCCAGTTTCTCATGTTGCACCCATGGGAAAACTGCCTATGAGCACAGACACTGAGGGCCTGCCCATTCCTGGCCCTTTCACACTGGAAGATGATGTGTTTGTGGACAGTGAGGAGCCGTCTACTCCTACCGTCATCCCTGCTCACACTGGGTTACCTGTTGCTAGTGTCTCAGACTACAGGCTGTTGTGTGGCATTGTCGAGTGTGTCTGCAGTAAGCTTAGTCTTCTACCTGATGACGAGCTTGGTTTGCCTCCCCTTCTGGCCACATCTGGAGAAGAGGGATCAGGTAGGGCTGTAGCTACTTAAATTGAAAAAGTTTTGTTTTTTCAGGAAAAAGTTTATGTAGCTGTGGCTGCCATGAAACTTGCTGTGGAAACTAGCCTGGTGAGAGGACAGCTGTGACCTTCCACCCTAAAGAAAAATAACTTTTTATCAAGAACATGTGAATTTTGTCTATAGTATATGAAGTGAATTTTTTAAACTTAAATATTTTTGTTATGCTGTATACAAGGGATGATAATTTTAGTTTATAGAAAGTCTTATTTGTGCAAAACAAATCCAAAGTGGTTTGAATTTTTGAGTCATTTATTACATGTGGGTCTCTGATTTAGGATAAATTAAAGTCTAATACAATGGGGAAACTCATCAGAAATACTTCTATTTTGGATTTTAACTCTAGCTTTTGTATTTTATTTTAAGAATCGTACTTCCCAAAGTAATAGCAGTAAATTCAATGACAAAACTAGGAATTTTAGGTCATCATCTGCTACTTAGTTCGTGTATGAACTAATCTCATTGGGTTAATCTCATTGGGTTTCCTTTTCCTTATAAAAGAGAAAGCAGATGAGCTGAGGGTAATGTGACTGACTCCCACCTCAGAGTTGCCAGTTGCCTCAAGCGTTTTGCTACATACTGAAACAGACTTTTGGATTTGCATGTCAGTGTAGAGAAAGGAAGCTTGCTATTGCCCTGTTGCCTGTAGGAGACATTTTGTGAGCTTACCTCTGGAGAGAAAAGTGTGTTTTAAGCTCTGTTCTTGGAATACCATGCTTATTTTCTGATTGGTTGTCAAGTTTTGTTTTGCTATGGCTACCTGTCACTGTTATGCCTGTGGCAGCAAGCAGCATAGGAAACTTGAGTGTAGACTCTTCAGTAATCAGAATCCACTTTATGTATTATGTGTGGGAGTGTGAGCATTTGCCACAGCATGTGTAAGGTGTGTGGAGGACTGAGGACAACTTTGTGGGGTCCAGGCTTTCTCCTTCTACGGTAGGTTCTGCTGAACCAAACTTGCATAGCAAATGATTTAACCCATTAATACATGTGCAGGCCTAAGAACCCATTGTTGATAACTTGAAAAAACCATTTGTTTTAAAACTTGAAAGTACAAAGCTTTTACAAATAAATGGTGATTGAATGTATATATACATATATATGTATATTTATCAGAGATATATCTAGTCATACTGTTTAGTAGGTAGAAGGATAAAAATGAGTATGTAATTATTGAATAGAGTGGTAACTAGTTTCAAAAAACATGTTTGGTTTTGATTTTAAATTTGATCATTTTTTCATTGTAAGCATATTTGAGAGGATATTTACCCTGATTAATGTATTTCTCCTATTTAGTGCCTGTAGTACAAGAACACCCATCTCATGAACAGATTATTTTGCTTCTTGAAGGTGAAGGATTTCCTCCTGCCACATTTGTTCTAAATGCTAACCTACTTGTGAATGTCAAATTAGTATTTTGTAAGTAGAGATTCATTTTTCTGATTATTTTGCAGTAACAGTAGTTAAAGTAATTATATCTTCATTATATTTTGACTGAAAATAGTGAGAAATAAACAGTATTGAATATTTTTTCAGCCAAATGTGACTATACATGACTTTAGATATAACTGTGACTGGCCTCAGACTTAAGGTTCACCTGCCTCCACCTCTGGAATGCTGGGATTACAGACATGCTCAGCTTAGTTGAGGTGTTTGGTTTTGATCAGCTACTTGGTGAAGCCTCTTAGAAGACTAGATTCCTGTCTGTAAGCATAACAGAGTAACGTTAATAGTAACAGGGGTTCACTCTCCCATGGGGTAGATCTCAACTAGGACCAGTCAGTGATTTGCCATTCCCTTCTCCTTCTCCCTTCCCCACCTCCCTCTCTTTTCTTTCTTTTCCCTCTTTCCCCTTTACCTCTCTGCCATGGGGATTCAGCCTAGACATAGGCAATCATGTATGAGAGCTAAACATCCTACTGCTCTGCTGCCTCCCCAGCCCAGCTGAACTATATTTTGATGCTTAGTTCATGACTGCCCGTTATCTGTTGTATCTTTCAGATACAGTGAATTGTGGTAAAAGGAATCATGATTTGGTAGCAATAAAGACATTTCCTCTTCCTTTTCTTTCTTTTTGACACAGGGATTACAATGCATATCCCTGGCTGGCCTGAAACTCACTATGTAGATCAGGCAGTCCTCAAACTTGTGTCAGTCTTTCCACCTCTGCCTGCCTGCCTGCCTGCCTCCCTCCCTCTCTTTTCCTCTCTGTCTGTCTCTTTCTAAGACAAGGTTTCTCTGAGTAGCCCTGGCTGTCCTGGACTTGCTCTATATAGCAAGCTGGCCTTGAACTCACAGAGAGATCCATCTGCCTCTCTCTACCTTCCAGAGCGCTGGAATTAAAGGTGTGCACCACCATGCCCGGCTCTCCACCTCTGCTTCTCAAATGCTGGGCTACTACATCTGAGGCAGTTTTAAAGTCAGTAATGTAACCTAATTGAAATAAATTAAGGAAATAAAGTATCCTCAGTAATACATACTCTACTAGTCAGTAATGCATTTTTGTGTTTTCCCTTCTCTGAAACAAATGCAGTTCTGAAGACACTGCTTTATGGCATGTTAATGCATCTTTTACTTTAGTGTTTCTTACTCTTATTACTTGTTATTGTTTGGTCTTTTAAATAAATCCTAAACATGTCAAGGTTTTTATCCAGCAAATTTTTAAAATTTGATACATTGTCCTTTATGCAAAAGCAATGTTAAGCTTTTAAATTAAAAATTGACATGTATAGTTGTATGTCATTATTCCTCAAGATTCCTCAGATAAATATTGGTACTTCTCAACCAATGGATTGCATGGCTTGGGACAGGCAGAAATTATTATCCTGTTGCTATGTTTGCCAAATGAGGATACAGTTCCTAAGGATATCTTTAGATTATTCATCACCATATACAAGGATGCTTTAAAAGGTATGCTATTTTAATTTGAAGTGCCGAGACTAGGGGATAGATAAACTAGCTTAAGGCATTTACATTTCAGCTATGCTAATTGTAGTAAAGATTTATTTTGTGAAGAAATTGATGGTTTCTACAAAGAGCTTAATCACCATTAATTTACTTAAATCTAGAATTTTATGTAATTAATGTATCCACATAGATTTTTTTTCTTAGTTTTATAAGTAGAAATTTCTTTGCCTCCTTCATTTTAAAAAAATGTGTCTGTGTACTTATCATCTATACTAGATTGGGGGTGGGTAATTTTTCTTTACATCATGTACAAGGGAGAAAAAGATTAAGGCATTACACAACTGGAAACATTTTCAAATTTTTGTTACAGTCCCCCACCCAGTCTCCAGGAATGCCTCAGCTCTGGGCACAGACAGTGTTCACTAGACTTGTCCCCCCTTCTTCTTTTTAATGTTTTTGTGGTACCATGAATTGAACCTAGGGCCTTAGGCATTCTTGAGATAAGAATGTCATTCTACTTGTGAGCTGTACCCCAGTCCAGATAGAGGCTTCTTTAAGAGTAGAAATACAAAAACAACGGAAGTCTACATTTCATTCACTTAAGAAAATGTATGTTGGGACATTTGGACTCAGAATGTTTCATCAAAGTAATAATATAAAAACTTAAAATATTTTTATTAATAATATTATTTTCAGGAAAGTACATAGAAAACTTGGACAATCTGACCTTTACTGAGAGTTTTCTCAATAGCAAGGATCACGGAGGGTTTCTGTTTATTACACCGACCTTTCAGAAACTTGACGACCTCCCATTACCAAGGAACCCTTTTCTCTGCGGCATTCTTATTCAGAAGCTGGAAATTCCCTGGGCGAAGGTTTTCCCTATGCGTTTAATGTTGAGACTGGGTGCAGAATACAAAGGTAAGTTTGAGAATAATAAGGCAGGTGTCACATTTTCAAATATACTGCAAATAAAGCAATAGATCAGGAAAATCATTTAAGTAATTTTTACTTGATTAGTAGAACTACTTTTGATTTGGTATATTTTTAAATTTCTAAGACAACCCTGTTGTACCAAGTTAGTATGACAGAGCTGGTGTGTCGTGAATTTTCATGATACTTTTAAATTACCTTAAAATGTAATTTCTTTGAGACATGGTCTCATAACAGAGGCCATTCTCAGCCTTTAAATTCACTGTGAAGCTGATCAAATGACTTAAACTCCTGACCCTGTTGCTTCCACTACCTAAGTGCTGAGACTACAGGCTTGCCCCACTGTGCTTGATTCTCCTTTCTCATGTCAAAACAAAACAAAGTTCTCACAGTAGTACTTTTGATAAAGTATTGTTAAAACCGTGTATTATTGATAGTTTTGTTCTAAGTACATATTAGGCAAATCAGTGCCCCCCTGCTTGCTTGCAAACAAGTGGTTCTTAGGTGCAGTACTGTTACAGCACTTGCTGAGGGTGTTGTAACAGTACTGTAGAGGGTGGATGACTCTTAGAAAAAGTGCTTTAGAAACGTGGTTGCCACTTCCCTAGTTACACATTCCTCACTTTAATTTTTGTATTCCTAGTATTTAGCTAACTACTCGGAAGTGCTATAAAATATATCACCTAGGTATATGTTTGTGTGTGATTAAATGCCGACTTTTGACACAACTGAAAATTCTAACGCTATTATAATAGACTTTGTTATATGGTTATATTTGTCATTTCAAAATTGTTTCTAATGTTAAACTTTAAATTTTTTTCTGTACTTTTATCCTTGGCTTTTTAAAAAAGTATTTTTTGTTGTACTGCAGCATATTGTATTTAACAATAAGGCATTTGATTTAAGTAATTTAGTAAGTATCATCTTGGAGACAATTTAGTGTTGGGAAAAATAAAAGTTACTTCTATTTCAGGATGCACAGTTCTGAAAGATGATTTGTTTGAATCCCTCTGTTTGGCAACTTCTGACTTTGATGACAAGGGTTCCTTAGTTTTTAGGACAAGTATTTGATCATATTATGAAAAAATTAAGTTTAATCTCATATTTTGTGTGTAATCCTAAAAAATGTATAGCATTTTACTTTGAGCCAGAATTTTCTTCATCCAGCACAACGTTTTGTTGCCGATAATAAAATCTGAATGCTGTTTTTATTGAAGATTAGGAAAATATACCAGTTAGCTATCAATCACTGTAAGGCATACAACTTGAAGATGTGACTTGTAGCTTTGATAGAAGCACCTAAAAATAATAAGACTGGTTTTCTTACAGTGATGTTTGGAAGATGATGGCGTAGCATAAGGAACTTCTTAAAAGATCACAGGGTTGAAACTGCAAAGCTGTATAGTAGTGATGGGAGGAGCCATTGATGGAGATTAACTAGCCTCAACAGTGTCCTGTATTTGTTATGTTTGCTAGACCTTAAAAAGACTGACACTGAAGTTAGTGGTACTCGTGCCTACTTAGATTTGACTTAGATTTTTATGGAATATACATGTGGGACATTTCAGTGACCACCTGTTTAGAGATCATTAATCAAAATATTGTAACACTGACAGCATATTATTCTAAGCCACAGCCTGTCCAGTGTCTTAAGTAAAATTGCCTCCTTACTCATAAAATGATGAACAAAAACTCAGCATTTACATTAATCATATCTTTAATAGTTTTCTTGTCTTTAAACACTGATTGTGTTTTTACCAGTTTAGATATCTGTTATTTAATAACTTAGGAGGTTTTTGTTTTTTGAAGATTACAAAATATATTTGTACTTTCAAGGATGTGATGCTCTGACTGAAGGTTATAAAACAGTGCTAGATACACAGTGTTTCTTAGAAGGTGAATGAAGAATGCTTTTACAATAGATATTTAAAACATTAGATTGCTTATTTCAAAAGCTGAGAACTTAATGTTAAAAATGTGTCAGTTTTTTAATCATTATAGAAAAAGAATACTCCTTTTTTCAGCTTCAGAGTACTTCTGCGTTGCTAGCAAAGTATCTTCTTTTTAGTGTTTTATACATACAGTGCATGCCCTAAAGAGAAAGTAGACATTCAGCAAGCCTCTTGTCTTCCCTTTTTCTGCACTGGCTCCTTTGACTCTTTATGTAATTTCCTTTTATTGTTGTGATGTAAGAACTATAAAATTATATTACAATTTTTTAATTACCACTATTTAATATTAACTGTAAATGTCTTTAAAGTCTTTAATTTTACAGTTCAGTGGTATAATGCTCATCTAGCATGGACAAGGTACTGGATTCAATCCCCAATACCACAAAAGGAAAGACCAAAATTCTAAGTTCTAAATTTTTTTAAATTTCTTTTTAAGTTAAAAAAGTTTTATAGCAGTTGAAGCAATTGTAATTTTTCCTTCTCATTGGAATTTTTAATGGAAACAAAATAAAAAATGCTTTGGAATCACAAAAGTCCAGATCCAAATCTTTTTAACATTTAAGTGAACAGGTTTGTGTATCTTTATCTCGATTTTTCTTTTTATCTGTGAGTGGGTGTAGCCACCCTTACTTGTCATACAATTTAAGTAAGATAGTCTGTGAACGTTACCAGTTAGTGTAGCATCTAGCAGCTCCATAGGTGTCTTTACTTTTCTCTGATAATTGACTGAGTAGTGCTTATAGATAGTTTGTTTGAAAAATAAAAATAATAAATTTAGGACTCTGTGTTGTTGTTGATAGTGATCAGTTATTCTTTTTATGTGCAGTGTATCCTGCTCCTCTAACAAGTGTCAGAGGCAGGAAGCCTCTTTTTGGAGAAATAGGACACACTATTATGAATTTACTTGTTGTAAGTAACTGAACTACTGTGTTGTTCTAAATACTGTTTCTTTAAACATTTATTTAAGTACATTTCATCTATTTTATTTGCCTATTTTAACTTGAAGTATTTGGTATTTTTAAGTCCTAAGGCACTTAACATAAATGGGCTCTGCTTTTTAGACTACAGTATCTTCTATTTTATTAGTTCCTAATTCTGATTGCCTTTTGGTTTGCTCTGCTGTTCTTGCATATAGAGGTACTGGGAGATATCTTCACAAATTCTGAAGTTTTGACAAAGCTTTAGGAAAAGTGTTAGTAAAGTAAGTCATCTTTGTGATTTTGAACAAATTATCACCTTGCTATACTCGTGTAGTAGGAAAGCCTAGATAAGGTTATATCTGAGGTTCCCTTCTATTATAACTTTGCCATTTTATATTTCTTTGTAATATATATGTGTTTAGTAGACCTACTTTCTTTTTTGTTGTTTATTTTTTTAATTTTATTAATTACACTTTATTCATTTTGTATCCCCCCATAAACCTCTCCCTCCTCCCCTCCTAATCCCACCTTCCCTCCCCCTTCTTCACGCATGCCCTTCCCCAAGTCCACTGATAGGGGAGGTCCTCCTCTCCTTCCTTCTGATCTTAGTCTATCAGTTCTCATCAGAAGTGGCTGCATTGTCATCTTCTGTGGCTTGGTAAGACTGCTCCCTCCTCAGGGGGAGGTGATCAAAGAGCAGGCCAATCAGATTATGTCAGAGGCAGTCTCTCTTCCCGTTACTATGTAACCCACTTGGACACTGAACTGCCATGGGCTACATCTGTGCAGGGGTCCTAGGTTATCTCCATGCATGGTACTTGGTTAGAGTATGAGTCTCTGGGAAGACCCCTGTGTTCAAATTTTCTGGCTCTGTTGCTCTCCTTGTGGAGATCTTACTATTTCCCACTTCTTTCATAAGATTCCATGCATTCTGCCCAACAGTTGGCCATAAGTCTCAGCGTCTGCTTTGATAGTCTGCAGGGCAGAGCCTTTCAGAGGCCCTCTGTGGCAGGTTCCTAACTTGTTTCCTGTTTTCTTCTTCTGATGTCCATCCTCTTTGACTTTCAGGATGGGGTTGAGCATTTTAGTCAGGGACCTCCCTCTTGATTAGTTTCTTTAGATGTACAGATTTTAGTAGGTATATCCTATAGTGCATGTCTATATGAACGAGTATATACCGTGTGTGTCTTTCTGCTTCTGGGACAGCTCACTCAGGATGATCCTTTCCAGTTCCCACCATTTACCTGCAAATTCTACACAATGGAATATTACTCAGCAATGAAAAATAAAGACCTATTTTCAAATTCCCATCAGCTAGCATGAAGATTCTCAGTTTTCTGTTATTTTTTTTTTCTTCAAAATACAAGAGATAATCTTATAAGGAGAATAGTTTGCTTTTGCTCGTCACTTCAAAAGATTTAGTTCAGGATCACACTTGTCTGAAGTTGACAACAGCTCTGTTGTTAGGGCCCCTGGTGAGCATTGTATGGGAGTAGTTGGTGGGGGAAGCCCCTCAGCTCACAGTGCCTGGGAAGCAAAAGGGAAAGGGGAAGAGGCAGGAATCCCAGTCTTCTCTATGAGGGCATACCTCCAGCTACAGAAGCCCCCACCTCCTAGACTGCTGTCTCTTCCCAGCAGCACCACCAGAAGTGAATGCACCTTTAACATACGAGCTTAAAAAATGACTTGTTGTTTTGGGAGAGTTGTAACAGGAAAGAAGAATGGTCTCCTAACACAATAGGCTTCTTTCTGAGAATATTCTTTAATATTCTTTATTCATTTTGAGTATTAGCTGGAAGGATTAGTTTGTGGGATTTTTTGTTTTTGTTTTTTTGCAGGGGTCCTGTTTTCTTTCTCAAGTTGGGTCTGTCGTTCAAGATAGGACTGTGTCAAAGGTTTGAACTACAGATACTAATGGAAGAGGTAGTGGATGGGTAAATGTTGATGGAACTTTGCTCATTTTATGTAGGACCTTCGAAATTACCAGTATACATTGCATAACATCGATCAGCTGTTGATTCATATGGAAATGGGGAAAAGCTGTATAAAAATACCTCGGAAAAAGTACAGTGATGTAAGTATACTTGTGCTGTGCATCTAAAGACATTTGAGCAGAGGAGTTCCTGACACTAGACGGGTTTTTTGTTGTTGTTGTTGTTGTTGTTGTTTGTTTTGTTTTAATTTGAATCCGGATATCTAATACATAATACATGTTTTTAAACTTTTCAAATTTGTTTAATAACAAATATGTTTGATCTGGTTTTTTTATTCATTTTCTTTATCTATTAATTGAGATTTTATCACCTATTTATTATCTATCTAATCTAATCTAATCTAATCTAATCTAATCTAATCTTTGAAACATTCCCAAGGAGGTGATTAGACCAAAGCTTGGTAATTATAAAGTTGATCAGTAACATGACTGAGGTAAATGTTAAAAATGAAAATGTTAAAAAAGGTTCTTAATAAATGTGGTTGTTTTCTCTCAGGTAATGAAGGTAATAAATTCTTCTAATGAGCATGTCATCAGCATTGGAGCTAGCTTTAGTACAGAAGCAGATTCTCATCTGGTTTGTGTACAGAGTGATGGAGTTTATCAAACTCAGGCCAATAGTGCCACTGGCCAGCCAAGAAAAGGTAATTTATGAACCCTTACAGAAGATCTTCCTCCAACAGGGCCACCCCTAATAGTCCACTCCCTATGGGCCAAGCAGTCTGGAAGGCATTCCTGTTCAAACCACTGCACACGATCCCTCAGAGCTTGTTTATATGTCTAGTCTTCTTAGCCAGCTAGGTCTCAGGAGTCCATGCCTGTCTTCAAAGGGTGGAATTCAGGGATGCTACCACACCCACCCAGGATTTACATGGGTTCTAGGGATCTTAACTCTGGTCCTGATGCACAAGAAAGCACTTTAGTCATTCTCACAGAGAAATAAGCTTGTCGTTCACCTGCAGTGAATTTGATTCTTGACACCCTCATAACAAAAGCACAAACATTTTAAATAATACAGTAGTCCATCATTAGATAGAAACACTTTTATATGTATTTTAATTTCATTTTGGTTTTTTGTTGTATTTCTAATGTATTATGAGAATAACATTTGTTGAATACTCAATGTAGAAAATCCGTATTTTGAGTAACAAATACAGCATAAGATGAACAGATAAAATATAACTTATTATTCATTATCAGTGACAGGTGCAAGTTTCGTGGTATTCAATGGTGCTCTGAAAACATCTTCAGGATTTCTTGCCAAATCCAGCATAGTTGAAGGTATGACCTTCTCCTTTTTTTTAATATATATATTTTTTATTTTTTATTTAATTACAGTTTATTTACTTTGTGTCCCAGCTGTAGCGCCCTCCCACATTCCCTCCCAATCCCTCCCTCCCTCCCTTGTCTCCTTCTTGCCCCTCTCTAAGTCCACTTATAGGGGAGGTCCTCCTCTCCTTCCATCTGACCCTAGCTCATCAAGTCTCACCAGGACTGGCTGCAATGTCCTCTTCTGTGGCCTAGCTAGGCTGCTCCTCCCACGGGGGGCTGGGGAGTTCATAGAGTTCATGTCAGAGACAGTCCCTGTTCCCTTTACTAGGGAACTCACTTGGACACTGAGCTGCCATGGGCTACATTACATCCAAGCAGGGGTTCTAGGTTATAATCATGCATGGTCCCTGGTTGGAGAATCAGTCTCAGACAAGCCCCTGTGCCCAGATATATTTGGTCCTTGTGGAGCTCCTGTTCTCTCCAGGTCTTACTAACTCTCCCTTTCATATGATTCTCTGCACTCTGCCCTAAGTTTGGTTATGAGTCTCAGCATCTGCTTTGATACACTGCTATGTAGAGTCTTTCAGAGGCGCTCTATGGTAGGCTACTATCCTGCTTCTCGTTTTCTCCTACTTCCAATGTCCATCCTATTTGTCTTTCTAAGTAAGGATTGATCTTACCCTGGGTCCTCCTTTGTTTTAACATAAAGTTGTTTCTCCTTTACCTTTAAAAAATACATTTATTGGGTATTGTGGCACCTAGGAAGCAGAGGAGAGTGGATTTCTTTGAGTTTGAGGTTAGCCTGATCTATATAGTGAGACCTTGTCTCAAAGCAAAACAACAGGGAAAAAAAAAAAACAGAAAATATTTGATACTTACAAAGGAAAAATGTAACTTTTTAAGAAACAGTACCACAAACTTGTGTGGAAAAATCTCCAAACCCAGAACTATAGCATGGCAGTACTGGATGTACTTGAGCCTGCTTTTTCCTCTCCTCAAGACTTACTAATAGACTGACTGTGTGTACTGTTTCATACATTGTGCGTACTTACAGAAAACGTTACGTTATGTAGTTATGCTTATTAAGAACAATGAGTACATGTATTGTTTATGTTTCTAGCTTCTGCATATTCTGAAGTTGTTCAGCTTCAGTGCTGTTAAATATTTTGTGAATATGTGATAATTTGTTCACCTGACCATTAACTTCTGTGTTGTCTCCTGTTTCTGCTATGACAACAATAGTGCTAAATATATCTAGGATTAGAATTCCTGAGCCAATTAGATTGGTAAATGTTCAGTTTCACAGAATACTTCCAAGTTATTTTGGAAAGTATTGAACCAATCCTCATTACCCTTAGGCCTAAGGAAGTCTCTCTGGGTCTTTCTTTTTGTTGTTTTTTTTTTTGGAGGGGAACATCAGAGGGCATTCAGACAGGGTCCTGCTGTCTTAGACTAGCCTAGGCTCACTATGTATCTCTGGCTGAGCTCAAATCCTGAGACCCTCCTGCCTGTTTCTCCTGAGTGTTGGGATTACAGACCTTTACTACCATGTCCAATTTATCTCTGATTAATTAATTTCAGTTGAGGTACACTCAGTAGGTGAATTTTTTATTATAACGTAGTTCTAATTTTGACCTATTAACCTCCTGTTTTCCATAATGGCTATAGTATTGTACATTCCTATCAACAATGTATAATCGTCTCCTTTTCTCTGGTTGGGAATGTAGCTCAGTGCTAGAGCACTGGCTTGGCATTTGCTGAAGCCCTGGTTAATCCTAGTACCACAAAGTAAATGAGTAAGTGAATAAGTAAATAGAACCAACACATAAGTAAATGAACAAATTCCCATTTCTCCATCTCCTTTACTAACTTTAATAGAGAGTTAAAACTTACTTATTTTTATATGTATGGGTGTTTTGCCTGCATGCATGCATGTCTGTCCACATTAGTCATGCAGTGTCGACAGAGGCCAGAAGAAGGCAAAGGGTGCCCTAGAGTTGGAGTTACAGAGGGTTGTGAACAGCCATGGGGGTACTAGGACTTGAACGGTGGGTCTTCTGGGAGAGTTGCCAATGCTCAAAACTACTGAGACATCTTTCTGGTCCCAAAAGCATTTGTTTTACTGTTTTGAGTTTTTTATTATTATAGCCATTCTGACCAGGATGAGAAAATATGGTGGTTTATTTGCATTTCACTATAGTGATGCTAAATATTTTTTCATATATTTCTTGGATATTTGTAGAACTTTAGATCAAGTGTCTCCAGATCATTTCTGAATTTTTTAACCAGATTTTGATTTTGTGAGACAAAGTTTGAGTCTGTAGTCCAGGCTAGCCTCTAACTTTCCCCCACACCTGCCACCAGTGTGCAGAGACAGCACTACCCCAGTGCTGCAGGTTTTCTTCTGACCTGCATTTTTAGTCCACACTCTTCTTCTCTCCTTGTTGTACAGGAGAGACTTAATTTGGTGCACATTTTGTTATTTATGCTTTGGGTTGTCTTTTTACATTCATTTTCTTTTTTAGGCCCTTAAGAACTGGGATTTTAGGCAGAGGCACACCCAGCTGTACTTTTGGTTCTGGTTAACATCAATGTTTTGACCATTTTAATCCCAATTCATGAATGTGGCTGTGTCTACACTCTCCTGTGTCTTCAAATCTTTCATTGGTGTTTTGTCATTTTCACTGTAGAAATCATCTGGTTTATAAAGTCATTAAGTTTATTCCTTTTTGTTTTGAGAGGGATTGCCGTTTTGATGTCTTTCTCAGCTAGCTTGTTCTCTGTATAAACATGCTCCTTATTTGGTATTCAGTTTTAACTGATTTTCATTGGACTTATACAGTTTGTAAACAGGTACAATTTTACTTTCCTCTTCCTTATTTGGATACCCTTTCCTGTGTGTTCCTGACTTAGAGTCTGGGTAACTACAGTAGTTTGTTAAGAGTAGAGTGAAAAGGGGCATCCTTGTCTTGTTTGTGATCTTAAAGTAAATAGTCTCAGCTCTTCCCCTTTCATTGTGATGTTGGCTGGGTTTGTCCTATATTGCCTTTTTTGTTTTCAGGTATGTCCCTTCTATCTAATTCACTAAGATTTTTTTCATGAATGGATGTTGACTTTTTATCCAGTGTTTTCTTCTGAAAGATGATTGATGCGTGATTTTTGTCCATCAGTTGAAGTGATGTTTATTGATTTGCATATATCAAATCATCTTTGCATCCCTAAGATAAATCCTGCTTAATCCTGGGGCATAATATTTTTGTTGTGCTTTTATTAAGTAACATAACTTACTTTATTTGCATAACCTTAAAAATAATTCTTAACTTGATAAGATAGTTTTGTTTTCCTAGTGAAAAACAACCACTTAAATAATTAACAAAGGATATTTAAAATTTTTATCTTGAACCAAGCATATCTTAATAGTAAATTGTTTTACTTGTCACACATACTGAAATTTGGCAAACTCAATATGAAGCATAACTCTGATTTCTAGATGGCTTAATGGTTCAAATAACTCCAGAAACCATGGATGGCTTACGGATGGCTCTACGAGAGCAAAAGGACTTTAGAATTCATTGTGGGAAAGTTGATGCAGTAGACCTGAGAGAATATGTGGACATCTGTTGGGTGGATTCTGAAGAAAAGAAAAATAAAGGGTAGGAATTTTGTTTGATGGAGGCTGAAAAGTCCTTTCAGTACAATGGTAGATTTTATGAATGAATATAGAATTATCCCATTAATTTAAATGTTTCTATTCCAATGAATGCATAGTTTTTCAAACATGTAACTAACCAAACTTATAAGTTGGGCAACGAGTGGTCAACTTGGGGAGGGTCTGATTTTAAAACGTGGGTTTCCTTTCAATTATTGAACTGTTAATTCCCTGTAATAAGCTAGACTTAATGACATAATCTAGAGGCCTTACTAGTTACCACTGCTGTTCCTTCTTCTCCTTACCCATAATCTCTCACTTTTGTAGATGGGTTAGGGGTCTAGAAGAAGGAAGAAGGAAAGATAGACTTTTGAACTAATATCTTGCCACATAACTTAAGCTGCATGTGAACTCAATATATGGCCCAGGATGGCCTTAAACTTGAAATCCTGCTTCAGCCCCCTGAGTGCTAGGGTTAAAGGCCTAGACCTACCAGTCCCAGTTTTTGTGGTACTGGGACCAAACTCAGAGCTGTCTGCATGCTAGGCAGGTATCCTGTCAAGTGAGTGGCATACCCAACCCCAGAAAATAGCTTTTTGATTTGGAGATACTTTTTTGTTAAGAAACTAAAGTATATTAAACCTAGGTCTGAATTGGATATATGAAAAAAAGATAATTTACCGAACAAAAAGATTATGGACAATCAAAGAATCATGAGAAATGATTATTTTATATACAATTGAGATATTTGTTGCTACTTTAAATATAAAACTTTGACTTTCTTATCTCATTTTCCAAATTCAGCAATCAATTTCATAGAAAACACTGTACTAATTATGTTGTATTCTACTTTATTACGTAGTGTTATCAGTTCAGTAGATGGGATATCATTAGAAGGATTTCCAAGCGAAAAAATAAAACTGGAAGCAGATTTTGAAACGGAAGAGAAGACTGTGAAATGCACTGAGGTATGGAGAAAGGGCTCTTCCCTTGTGTGCGTGTACGTGTGCATGTGTGCACTTGGAAATACAGCCTATTCGGCCTCTGCCTACTGGAGTATAGCTTATTATACCTTTCACTTTCCACCTTGAAACAGATCCCCACCCAGAAATCTCTTACATAATTGAATTGCAAATACTTATTTTAAGCCCTCACCATGATAGTACTTCCTGGCAACTAATAGTTACATTTTGGTAAATTAACATTTTCATAGTTATTTTACTATAGAAGACTTTGGGACACCAGCTTGTAGTCAGCAGGCATATATGGAATGCATTTTTGCACATTCTGCGTTTTAAAAGAGACTGAAGCTGCTGACCCACAGCCTAGCAGTCCATGTCCTCTGCAGTGAGGCAGTCAGTTCTTATCATCTTGGTGTCTCACATGTGTAGAAGGAACAGACTGTAGAGGACATTAGCAGCTACAGAGCATTGTCTCTTTGTCCAGTCTAATTCCATAGATATGTTTTTACAGTGTCGGCTCTGAACTGAGCTAACAAGGATTTTATTGACACAAGTCAGCTTTGGGCAAAAATAGCTGGGCTATTCCCATAAAATATAATCTTTGCTTTTAAACTTTTATTTATCTTACAGATTTAGGCTATAGATATAGAATGTTCTCAACTAATGATTTCAAAGATCTAATGTTGGAATTTTATTAACTTTTTAATTTGTTTAATTCAATTTAATTGTTGCTTCTAATCATAATCATGATTTATTTCCTAATTTAACTGATTTTCAGGTGTTCTACTTCCTAAAGGACCAAGATGTGTCTATTTTATCAACTAGTTACGAGTTTGCAAAAGAGATAGCCATGGCTTGTAGTGCCGCCCTATGCCCTCATCTGAGAACTCTAAAGAGTAACAGAATGAACAAAATTGGACTCAGAGTTTCCATCGACACTGATATGGTAACATGTACTTTTGTGATGTAATTTTGAAGTTAATATTTCTACCAGTATATTTATTTGTGGGGCATGTGTGCCGTGGTGCATATGTAGAAATCAAAAGTCCCTGTCAGTCCTCTGCTGTCACCTGAGTTCTAGGGCCTCAGATTGTCAGGCCTGTTCACAGTGCATTTCCTCTGAACCATCTTGCTGGTCCTGAATTAATGCCATTTATATTAAGGTAATCAGAGTTTTATCTAACCTTTTGAGAAAAGGCAGCCTCCTGGGGTGTTTTGTTTTGGTTGGTTGGTTGGTTGGTTGGTTGGTTGGTTGGTTGGTTGGTTGGTTGGGTTTTTGTGGTGCTGGTAATGGAACCTGAAGCCTTACTGCTAGACAAGTACTCTACCACTGAGCTACACTGAGGCAGTCAGATTTTTCTGTAAAACATCAGAGAGTGACTATTTTTGGACTATAGGCTGTCGCAGTCCACCTCTTACAGTGGAAGCAGCTCCTGCAACTGAATGAGTGTGGCTGTGATCCAGTGAGACTTTAACACAGCGCGGGGCCTGCAGACCATAGTTTGCTGATCCGTAACTGTCCTGTGTGGTAGATAGGCTTTGAAATTTATTCTAACTGGATTTACATGACTAAAAAATTAGAAATCTCAAAGTCTAGACACACACACCCCATTTCATTAAACACCTCCGAGGAGCAGCACTTGTGCTGTATAGTGTGGAATTGGTGGGCCTTGGAGAGGTCTACTCTAGACTATAGTGTACACGCCTCCCAAAAGAGCTATGCATAGACATAGCACCGGAAAGGTCTCCTCGTGCTCTTAACTCCCAAACACTACTTCATGTCCAGACTCTCTTTAATTGTTGCTCCAGGCAATTGGTATTAATATTTCTTGTGATTTTATGCAGGTACAAGTAAGTGTGTGTGTGCATATGTATGTGTGATAAAACTTTTGATCAGTCTTCAAATGTTTTATTTACTATGCCTTTTTAATATGTCAGATTATATATTAGTACATATTCTTTTTAACAGTTGTATAGTAGTCATATTTGATTAAATAAATGGATAAGTAATTATTTTGATTGAAATTTAGTTTGTTGACAGTATTTTGCTTTTGTATAAATTTGAGTATAACCGTAAAACAAGTTCCTCGATTGACAGTGCCAGATCCAGGCGTGCACTCACTGAATGTCAGCATATGCCTGAAATAGGCACTGAGGGTGGGAGCCCAGGTCTCCCAGTGCAAGGCAGATGTTCCCTCTCAAAGCTGGTTTTTTCTAGCCCTTCATTTTTTATTTCAAGGTGGGGTCTGACCTTGAACTCATCCTGTATCCCAGGTAAACTGTGTAGTTGTGATCCTTTGACCTCTGCTTCCCGAATAGCTGCTTTATAGGCCTATTGCCATCAGGTCTGCCTTCTGTCAGTAATTTCTGATATAGTTCTTATCCACACTCTTGTATCCTAGCAGCTTATAATCAAGGGCCTTGTGCATGCTAGGCAAGTGCTGTTCTATGCTGTATCTCAAGCCAAATTGAACTTTTGAACATTGACGGTTTGATCAGTGCAATAGGATGTCCACTGTTACCTTAATATGCATCTGTACTTGTAGCAAACAGTGATCTTACTACATAGAAAAGCCATTTATCTTCCCCAGAATGTCTAGTGCATATCTGTTGGGCATATTTATTTTGTAGCTTTTGACATCAAGTAGAGATTTTCAATGTAGATTCTTCATTAAAATCTGGTTCTCTAAACAGGGGTTCATATTTTAGTTTCCTTCTCCAGCACAATGTGTTATACTCATGTCTCTGATGGAAAAAGGAGTTCTGTTTTTATTACTTTCCTGATGACTATCAGTTGACTAAGCACTGTTTTCTTTTATTATTGAATGTATACAAATATACATTTTATCAGTAATATTAAATAGTATTGCAGGGCTTAGGAGGTGGCTCGGTAGGTAAAGGACGGGTTGCATAAGCATGAGGACTTGAGTTGGGATCCCCAGCACCTACATTAAAGCTGGGCATGAGAGTGCATGCCTGCAACCCTGGGCTGTGGGGACAGAACAAGAAGATCCTGGGGCTTGCTATTTACTTAGTCTAGCTGAAACAGTGAGACATGCTGTGCAGCCAACCTCTGCACTTGACTTGTGCACACAGGTAAATGCAAAGCTGCATACACACATGCACGCACACAATTGCACACCTTACATAAGACATAGTATTGCAACAATTTGAAACACAGTAACTTGATTTTTCAATTCATTTTTAATGCAATTTAAGTTACATTGCTAATTGTATAAAAAGTTTCAGATCTCTTTTACTTCTGTATTTAGTTGAATGGAAATCTAAAATATAAATTAGTAACAATACATGTTAAAATTTATAGAGCGAGTAAAGAAATAGAGTATATTTTTGAAAATAACATTTTACTAACATCCTTAAGCTGAATCTGCAAAAATGCTGTATAGGTGTCTGCTGAGCAGAAGAGAGGGCTTGTTTTCTAAGGTTACCTCAGCAGCATTTCTTCTTTTCCAGGTTGAATTTCAGGCAGGCTGTGAAGGCCAGCTTCTGCCTCAGCATTACCTCAACGATCTCGACAGTGCTCTGATACCCGTGCTCCACAGTGGGACCTCCACCTCTAATGTGCCGCTGCAAATAGAGTTAACATTTTTCATCTTAGAAAACCTTTTTGACTGAAAGAATGTGTTATATGTTGCAAACTGATCTGTTAAAATGAATCCCAGCACTAAAACTGAAATGCCACAAATACTAAATGTTTGATAACTTAAATATATAATTTGACTTTTTAGGCAGGAATGATTTTTCAAAATCATTAGCACAATGTTTAAATATCTAAAAATTTAGGGAATCCACCGTTTTTATAGCTTTATGCTTATTATAAGAACTAAGAAGAAAAACTTTCTTCTGATTTAAAATTTATAGTATTTACAGTGTAACTTAATGTTAAGCCAAAGTATCTGCACTTAGTTATACCTCTTTATATCAAGAATGATTTTAATGAAGGAGATACCAGTTCTGTGTTTATGCTAGTGAGAATACTGGTTTTGAAGTCTGTTTAAAATTATTTCAGTAGCAAAGACCAGTTTCAAGATTCTAGACTTAAAATTCTTTGAATAAAGATGATAACTTATTTGTATAAATTGAATGGAGACCTACCTCCATGATTAGATAAATTCCATTTGATTAAAATTAGAATTTTGCCTTTATTTCTTCTCAAATTATTATATATATATATATATATATATATATATTTATAAATATCATTTTTCCTGATTAAGATAACTGTGGGTGCTTCAGGACTTTATGCTTCTCTATTTAAGTCTGTTGTATCCATAGCAACGTATGATTTGGAATGTGTTTTATACATCTTTGCTAATATATGAATAGATAATATTTTTGTATTGCAGTGCATTCTCGTTCTCCTTCCTTACCAAGTGCACCACTGTGTTAAACACTCTGGATGACAACAGGCCAGATGGCCCATGAAGTAGCCATTGTGTAGCAATAACAGAAGCCTGAAACAGGTTTCTGCTACTTCCACATTAATCCTTAGGAATTTCTTGATTGACACCAATGTATGAAGTATAAATTTTAACAAACTTGTTACTTTTGCATATTTTTAATTCTTTCTATGCTAGTTATTTTTTTATAATGGAATATTTAACATAAAGATAACGGTTGTGATAGAGCTTTCTTGTTTAATTCAAACAGCAGGAAGAAGGAGAAACCCTATCATTTAACTTATATAAAATGTAATCATTGTTTTGATGCCTTCTATTATGCAGAGTATATTTTTTTGTATCAAAAACACTCACTGTATATCTCAAGAAAAAGAAGCCACACTAACCATCCCTGTGTAAGAAGAATATCTATGAAGCATCGTAACTTAGAGATGCAGGCATGTGAGTCAAGAGCTAAGGTCTTAGAGACCAGAGTCGCACCCCCACCCCTGCCACCATCACACTTGGACCAGCCACAGACATATGTGAGAGAATACCCACCAACAATGTGTACTGTTACAGATGGTAAATAAATGGGAACATACCACTCACAAAATTTGTTGAAATGATGTACTATAAAGATTGTCCCATATCAAGCTCATTTTGTTTTCTTTACATGTGTTTATTTTCTGTATGTTATATACTTACTATGTAGTTTACCTGTACAATTTATGAATGTTGAACTTAACACATAGTGGAAGGCTCTTCTGTGAAGAGCCTTTGTGTTTGAAGCAACTTTACGTTTGTTTTCATAGTGTCTACAACTAGTAGAAATTGGAATTTTAGCCCGAAATGTTAGAGGAGGCACATTTTACAGCATTCTTTGGCTATGGATTTTTCTGAAGGCATTTGCCCCCTGCTTGATCAGCCTTCACATCGGCACTTAATTTGAAATGTTAGTAAGAAGTAGGATGGCTCTTTGTAGTCACTCTACAGTGATCTGTCTGTGGTCCTAGACTTTCAGTGCAGCTCAGTTTCTCTGCATTTTCAACTATGAAGTGAAATATATCTTGCTTTATGCATTTATTGAACAAGCCGTGTGTTTATGTGCTACATTAAAAAGTATTATCAGTTGGAAAATAAGATTTCTTTTTTGAAGCTAGATAGATGAAACAGATTTTTTAGCATACAGAAGCATTTTACTTGCTGCAGTGGAGAAATAACCTGAGTGGCTCCAGGGCACAGACTGGAGGATGGCTACGCCCACCTCAGGACGAGCTTGGAGCACAGTGGGTATTTGGACTGGGAGTCTGAGGCATCCAGATGCTGTAGAGAGACTGCACATGCACCTTATAACTGGATAATGAAAACCTTATTTTGACAGCTGTGGAGGTTCCTGGCAGCCGGTTTCTGTGTTTCATAAAGCATGGAACTTTCTTAATAAGAATAATTTTAATAAGATTCAAGTTTTAAAAGACTATCTTGAAATAAAACAGAAACTTCTGACTCATTGTAGGTTTTACATTTTGTTAAGTGACTTTTAAAATGCTTGACTTAAGATACATACAGTCCAGCAAAAAGAAACATGAAAACTTAGCGATCTTAATTTTTGCCTCCCTCCTGCACACATCGCCCGTTCTTCCACTACATACTCTCCCCAGGTAGGCACCTTTTTTGTATGAGCCAACCCAAGATTCAGAGGTGATAACCACAATGATTCCTCTTTCAGCACTGCAGTGGGATAACTAGTTAATGTGTAAGAGAACACTTGAATTTATTTTTCCTTCCTGACAGACATCTCCCCAGCGTCTTTCTTTCCTCCACCAACTCTGCTCCTTAAGGCCCTAGCAACTACCATCACTGCTTAGGTTCCACATAAAAGTAGAATCTCCCAGCTTGCCACAGAATCTCATCAATCCTCAACAGGAAAACCCACCAATCCCGAGCTCCCCCAAACTCAGGAATGGAAATCCGACCAATCTTCCTCCTGGAAAGAAACACACCGCCACCCCCAAAGAAACGCCTGCCTTTTTGCTCAGTTCTCTGTTGCTTCTCTCCAGAGCTGAGGCAGCCACCCTTCCTGGGCTTTTTCCCTCCCGCACGTCTTGACTGAGGTTTGTTGTGTGGTCTGACTTTGTGGTATTTCTTAGCTCCTGACTGCCAGGATACCTCCAGGAGCTGATCTGTAACACTTCAGCAGGAGCAGAGTTTTCGCTGGGGAAACTTCCCACTGTGGTCGCTGAGCTGCAGCGCATCCTGGGGAAACCTTCCCGTGTAGCAGCCAGAACAGAGCTGTAGTACTGTAGGGGAAGCCTTTCTCTTCAGACAGCAACACTTTATTCACCAGCACCAAAGCTAACAACCCTCGGATAGCAACTGAAATCTGCCCTCACTTTGCTATAAACTGCATATCTGATATTCCCACCAAGTATTTGGGAAATTCCATGACACCTGACTTTCTTAAAACAGCAAAAACTCCATGAAACCGGGCAGTAGACTTGGCGCAACTGATTTGGTGTGCTTGAACCATCACTCATTCGATTCTGTAATAAACTGTTGAGGTGATTTACGCTTTCATTTAAGAATGAAAATACAGGTAGAAAATGGAAAATATAAGCGGTAGGATTAACTAGTGTTTTCTGAGACGGAAAATCCTGGCTAGGCTGAAGGAAATACAGGGACCATGAGGCCTGGCTGAGGCTAAAAACAATTGCCAGTCAAGTCAGAGACACTTGGAACCGTTACCCTCTGAAGGGCACGGGAGGACCGCTCCCGTTTGTGCGGTCGGGCGAAGCCTTCCGGCTAGGCCGGCCGCAGACCCCGGGCTCGGGCGGCTCTGGGGGGAGGCCCCGCCCCCAGCCCAGCCGTCACGGCGCGCACGCGCACACCTTCCGTCGCGGTCACCTGCCTTCCGCCACCGAGACAACCCATCACCTCCCCTCGCGCGTGCCAACCCTTGGCGCCTGCGCAGACGGCGGCGTCCGCCCGTCACCATGGCAGCGTGCGCTGGGGGCCCGGGTAAGTGCGGAGGGCTCGGCGGCCGCCGCCTACTGCTCTCCCTGTTGTGGCTTTCGGGTTGTAAACGCGCGTGTCTGCTGGGTGTGAAAGGTTCAAGTACGCTGAAGGCGTCGAGGAGGCCTGGTGGCCGATTTTACAGAGGCCGGAGTGAGTATCTTCGAGTCACAGAAAGGCTGTAGAAACAATTTAGGATAACTCGGTTGTTTAAAAACAAAATGAAAACTAACCCTTAAAAACTAACCCAAAATTAACGCTTAATATAAAAAGCTCAGAATGGTCCAGGAAGGTCTATGCTCCTCTCCTTCCGTCAATACATTTTTCCCACAGGCTTCTGCTGCGCGTTCCTCGGTGGATCCTTCCGGAAATGTCTTACCTACATACCACATGGACTACGATCTCTTTAACCTTCCACTTTTTACATACACATACGCGTTCAGTATCTTTTTGCATTAACTCTTTGAGGATTTTATACAATGTGTTTTGATCATATTCATCTTTGCTCCTCCGTCATCTCCTCCCAGATCCAACCAAACCTTGCTCCAACTTCGTGTCTCTTTTTGTTTGTTCTTATATTTATCAAACCCCAAAGAGGGAATAAAGTGGGTTATCCCAAGGCCTCCCTGTGGTTTTGCACTGCAGTTTTTTTTCTTATTTTTTTATTTTTTTAATTAATTTTTAATACATAATTTTTTAAATTTGTTTTTTTTTTTTATAAATTACAGTTTATTCACTTTGTATTCCCGCTGTAGCGCCCTCCCTCATCCTCTTCCAGTCCCACCTTCCCTCCCTCATCTCCTCCCATGGCCCTCCCAAAGTCTGCTGATAGGGGAGGACCTCTTCCCCTTCCATCTGAGCCTAGCCTCTCAGGTCTTAGGTCTCCTCAGGAGTGGCTGCATTGTCTTCCTCTGTGGCCTGGTAAGGCTGCTCCCCTATCATGGGGAGGTGAGCAAAGAGCCAGCCACTGAGTTCTTATTACTAGGGAACCCACTTGGAGACTAAGCTGCCATGCGGGTTCTAGGGGTCTAGGTTATTTCCATGAATGGTCCTTGGTTGGAGTATCAGTCTCAGAAAAGACCCCTGGGCCCAGAATTTTTAATCTGTTGCTCTCCTTTTTCTTGGGTAGACTGCTGCTACCCAAGGTACCAACTACCAACTGGTAGTTCCTGTCCCCTCCAGGTCTTCCTATCTTTCTTTCATAAGATTCCCTACACTCTGCCCAAAATTTGGCTATGAGTCTCAGCATCTCCTTCAGTGGTAGGTTCCCATCCTGTTCCCTGTTTTCTCACACTTCCGATATCCATCCCATTTGCCTTTCTGGCACTGCAGATTTCTTAAGGAACTTTTTGTGAATGTTTATGGTGCATATTTGTGCGATAAAATGATCATATTCCTACCCCAAACCATAGCGGACCTGATGTCTCTTAGGTATTTCTTCCCATGATCCCCCCAAAAGAGGGAGGGATGTCAAAATCACAATGGAGGGGCTGGAGAAAGAGCTCATTTGAAAAGCTGCTTGCTTTGTAAGCATGAGAGCCGAGTTCCATCCTAAGGACATAAGTGAAAACCAGCAACAAGGCTACAGGTCACTCTGGGGAGATGGAAACGGGTGGATCCCTGGGGCCAGCTAGCCAGCCAGACTTGTCTACTTGGTGAGCTCCAGGCCAGCAAGCCTCCCTCTCTCAAAACACAAGGTGGAGGCTCCCAAAGATGGCCACTGAGGTTTTCCTCTGGCTTCCACATGCTCATGCATCCAAAGGCATACCACAATACAACATAGTGACACTGAGTCTTTGGAGGATTCTGACCCTTCCTTGGTGCACAAGTGTGGAGAATGCCCAGGTTTTTGATACAAAGGAAACAACCTAACTGTGGCTTCAGGACATCTAACTACAGAAGGGGAATTCTGACAGGAGACACAGATACCACCATGCAGCTGCCATTTTCTGGTCCCCTTGTGTCTAACTCTTTGTCCATGTGGAGTCCTTATGTCAGCAGGACTGCATTCCTCCAGGTGTGGATGGGCAGTGTTCTTGCCCTTCTGGCTCCTTGGCTCACAGAGTTCCTTCCTGCACTTCTCTAGCCAGAAATGACTAGTTGAGTTCCTCTCACTACATCACCTCAACTTCTACTGGCCTTCCTCCCTGTAGATTTGTAAGGACCTTGTTATTAAATTTCATACGTACAAATAAACATCCTCGCATCTCAAAGTCATCTGATTAGCAACCCTAAAGGCAGTTGGAATTAAAATATCTCATGCCCTCACTTATATGAAATCTAAAAAGGAAAACGTGAATTCACAAAGATGCTGAAGGCATTTGACTAGCAGCCTTAATTCCTCTTTGCTGTGTAACATGTTGACAGGTCCCATTATTCCTTCTGCTGTTAGCACCATTGCTCCCAATGCTCTCTTCATTCCTGTCTCCGAAATTCTGTTGGATGTGTATAGTTGCCTTGTTTATTTTAAGGGCTCCAGAATGCTCCATATTTTTGACAAACATTTGAAGTTTCACTCTTCTGCTATTAAAGAGAGTGTATTAAGTTTCTTGATGGAATGTATTCTCCAAATGAGCTCTATGTCCGTAGAAGTAGAATTTCTCTATCAAAGGACTGGTATAATTTGTGATGGTTTGAATGAGAATGGCCCTCACGGACTCCTGTGTCCCAGGGCTCATTTCCTTGTTGGTAGAACTATTAGGATTCAAGGCCTTATTGGAGGAGCTGTGTCACAGGATGGGCTTTGAAATTTCAAAAACCCCATGACAGGCTCAACCCCCGCTTGCCTTCAACTTTAAATAAGATGTAAGCTCTCAGCTACTGCTCCCATACCCTGCCTGCCTGTCTGCTCCCTGCTGTGAGGGCCCTGGATTCACCCTCTGAAACTGTACACAAGTCCCCAGTTAAATGCATGCTTTCATAACTTTCCTTGGTCATGAAAGAGGCATAAGTAATCAAATTTACATGTTCCCAAAGTTCCAAAGTAGACTCAACTGAGTGTTGGTGCTCAGTCAGTGTGTTGGATGTAGTTTGAGTTAGGATATTTTAATCCAACCATCAGCTTACCTGAACATGACTCTGTTGTAAGTCACTAAGTACAGAGCAGCAGTCTACCCAAGAAAAATGTATTTAGCATGCTTAAAGGTCCTGCATCATTGTGCCTTGTTACTAATTTATAAAACACCTTTATTAAAAACTTTGAGTGAAGTGTAAAGACAGCTGAAAGGTGCCATTGCAAAACACAATATGCGCTGTTTATGAATGCCTACGTTAGTTCTGGCAACCTATGTGTCAGGAAAGAATGGCCAGTTTTCTAAGTCCTTTGCTCTCTGTCTATCTCATTTTAGGCAGAGTCCTGCTACATAGTCTAGGGTGCCTTTGATCTCATAATCTACCTGTCTTGGGAAAACCGTGGGATTCAAGTGTCTAAAACCACACTCATTGTTCTTTACCATGAATGTATCCTATGATTTGATTGTTTTCTTATTTTGTATTTGTCATAACTGAGAAGTCCTGTGCCATCTGAAATGACTGACCTGAATATTTAAAAAGTATGGCCATGCATACTTTTACACATGTGAACTGGGCCCTGTGTTTGGTAGGCCACTGCTGGGGCCCATGGCTCGTCAGCCGAGTCTCCCCCTTTAAGCAGGGTGCTTGCCGAGCCACGTGATATCAGACATCATCTTTATTGGCCTTCTGTTTTCTGACTAAAGGAGAAGAGGTGTGTAGTTTGGTGTGTAAACTACATACTCACATGCTGGGCTGGAAAGGTTGTTCAGTGGTTACAGCCACTTGCAGAGGACCTGGCTTCAGTTCCCAGCACCCACTTCACAGCTCACTGCATCTGTGACTCCACTTCCAGGATCCAGTGCTGTCTTCTGGTCTCTGCAGACAATAGGCACACACATGGTGGACGTATAAACAGACAAAACACTCACATAAAATAAACAAATATTAAAAATAAAGCCATGTTTATGGGAGATACATGGACTTGGATCAAAATGAACAGAGGTAGTTCAAAATAAAAGAAGATCTATTTTCTGATTAAAGATTACTTTTCCAGTATGTATGTATTTTTAAGGATTTGTTTACTTTTCACTTTTATGTGTGTGAGTGTTTGCTTGTATTTAAGGCTGTGTGTTCCACATGCATGCTCATGGAGGTTGGAAGAGGGAGTTGATTCCCTGGAACTGGAGTTAACAAAGGTTATAAGCATTCATGGTGGTGCTGGAATCAAACCTGGGACCTCTGAAGAGCAGCCAGTGCTGTTAACCACAGAGCCAGGCTTTTCCTAATATTTTATTGGCAATGTGTGATAGCATTTTTTAGGCCTCCATCTGTTGCCAGGCAGATGTAAGTCAACAGTTGGCAGAGGGTAAACTATTACGCATGCAGCATGGGTAGGCACTGCACTGAATAATGAGATGGAGGGAAACCTGTGCCATAAGCAAATGGTGGATACATGCGTTACATGTATCTATGTATGCCAGCTGAACCTGTGAACTGCCTGGAGTTGGAGCTCTCAGCTGCCTGGAGAGTCATGGTCTGAGGGCAGGTGTGTCACGGAGGAGATGGAACCTCAGTGTTTTCATACAGCTGTGGCTTTATGCAGAGGACCTGGCTTCTCGGAGGACTCGATGTAGAATTCATGCTTTTGAACGTCTGATTCTTCCTACATGCTTTTTACACTTCTGCTCTCCAGACCACACCTTATGGCTAATTATAGCATGATGTATGTTTAGATATATTGCAGACCTGCATATCACAATACACGTTCTGTTTTATAAATCAGTTTTGCCTAACCCAGTTGTTTGATTTTTCTCCCTTAATATATCTTTTGCATCTTCATATAAAAACATTTTTGACCTTATACTCCAGTAGTGTCCTCCCCCAGTATACAGCCATGGGAGGGAACCACTGTCTTTTAAATGAATGTCTATGAACATTATTCACAACAACCACGGCATAGAAGCCACCCAAGTCTACAATGACGGACTAGCCGATGAAGAAGACGTGCTGTGTGTTATCAGTAGAATACTATTCAGCAGCCAGGTGGGCTTGGTAGCACACACCTTTGAGCCCAGCACTTGGGAGGCAAAGCAGATCTCTGTGAGTTCAAGGCCAGCCTGGTCTACAAAGAGAGTTCAGGACCGACAAGGCTATACGGAGAAACCCTGACTCAAAAAACCAAAAGAAAAGAAAAAAAGTATTCACTTTTTTGCTAGTAGCCACATGGATGAGCCTGAAAGAGAGTATTGTGCTTAGTGAAATAGGCCAGCTACAGAAAGAAAAAGTATTGCATGATCTCATTTATTTGTAGAATCTTAAAATTTTCAACTATGTAGAAATAGTAAACACAGTTGGCTGTTTACGAGAGAGATGAGGAAGTTTTGGTCAAAGGATAAAGAGCAGGTATGTAGGGTGAGTGAATCTAGAGGTCGAATGTGCACTGTGAGGACGATGGGTAATGAAAATGTCCTGTATGTGAGACTTATGCTAATGAGATCTTAGTTGTTCTTAATGCATGTGCGCGCGCGCACACACACACACACTCACACACACACACACACACACTCACACACACTCACACACACACACTCACACACACACACTCCAAAACTTAAAAGTGGTTACCTATTGGATGATGGCTGTTTGCCTCAGGATAGAAACTGTTACTTGCCATGTGTATCTCACAACATCATGTTATCTACCTTAAATATATGCCCCATCAAAAACAATATTCTTTTCATGTAAATATTGTTATCCTAGGGTCCTGGAGTGAAAATATACTGGAATATTTTCTGAGAAACAGCCAGATCACAACAGAAGATGGCGCTGAGATTGTCTGGTATCACGCAGCCAACCACAAGTCCCAGATGCATGAGGCACTGAAGAGTGAGTGTCTTCTACAAAAAAAATTATTTTCTTATTTCTATTTTTTAAATTTATTTAATTTTATTTACTTCACCTTCATTTGGGTAACATGTTTTGAAATCCAGGCTGTGAGGTGGCTGGCCTAGGAGCCGGCCTGCCAGAGTCAGTAGAGAAGCGAGGGCACAGGTCTCCCTAGAGGGAGCAGCTGCTGCACAGATGCTCGTCTGGAGCTTGGCTCTGCAGGGTGATTGCTGCAGTTAGGAATTATCAGGCTCATTTCACTGTCAGCTAAGCTGTGCCATTTACCCTGGCTACACAGTGATACAAGGAATAGTCTGACACTCAGCTGCTAAAGTGCTACTTTATTTCTCGCCGTTCATATAAAGGATGGGGCTATTTTTGGAGCCTTCAAGCCATCTTAGTGACCTGAAAACCTTGCACAAGCTAGCTTGTTTGTTATATTCACCTGCCGTGGTTCTGATGCTCCATCTTGGCCGGCCTTCCAGCTCCTGGCATGACTGAGCACCTGCTGCCCCCACACTGGTGCTTTCTTGGAAGGAATAAGTGTTTTTGCTTGCTTTGAGCACCCTGGGCAAGCACTAAACTGAGCTATGTCCCAGCATTCTTTTTACTTTTCTTTTTTCTTCCCTTTTTGCATTTTCAACTTTAAATTCGTTCTGTGTGTCTGTGCACCCGTGAGTGTGCTGGTGTCCAGAGGCCAGAATAGGGAATTAAAGTCCCTGCATTACAGGCAGTTATGATGCTTCAATTGAACTCAAGTCCTCTGGGAGGGAAGCTACAACTCTTAACAGCTGAGCCATCTCTCCAGCCCATCATTTAGTTTTTCATCAGACATCCTCTGTTGTCTAGTTCGGTCTTGACTAAATTCTGTCTTTTGCCTCAGCCTCCCAAGAAGTAGAAATAACAGCAGCATCACCAGGCCAGGCCTGGCTAACCTGCCACACAACCTTTGGCATCAGTTGAATTGCCATTTCTTAAAAATAAACATCTGTTCCTGAACCCAGATTGATCACCCCCCAAGCCCACCATGGCCTGGAATGCACCACCTTGCCTTGTACCTTCTGTGCTGCTGTTTTCAGTGAGTAGGCTCCTGAGTGCTGTTCTGGCAGGGATCTCGGCTCCAAATGAGTGCACTGTATTGACAGAGCACATGTTACCCACTCTCCAGTTAATAAACCTTTGAGCTACTTCATTTTTGGCTACTATAAAGACTGTTACTGTCTGCCCTGTAAACTGGCATACAGGAGGCCTTCATGTGGCAAAGAAGTCAGCAGACAGGATCAGACAAGGAGAAATGTTACTGAAGTACACCTAAGAAAAGCAGTGGGTGAATTCCCAGAGATAAGGTGGCATTCCTGAGAGGGAGGGGTAAAGCCCTCTTTGCAAGAGTGAAGGGGGACAGTGTCACTGAGGAGGCTTGAACCTGATGGCACAGGCTCTCATTTTCTTATTAAGGAGTACATTTTACCGTGCAAGTTGTTTTGCTCAAGGCTGATGATTTGAGGAAGCTTCTGTGGGCCATAAGGTTAAGGCTCCAGATGTCTGGGTAAGACATTATGGGTTGCTGGGAGCCAGGATGCACGTGTCCATGGCCTGGTGTGCTTTTCTGGGGAGCTGTTGTCTTTGATCCCCATATGTAAGTTTTGAGGGGTACGCTTTTAGCTTTCTTATATTGCAAGCAAAGGAATGTCTAATCTGAATGTCTAATCTAAATTTCGCTTTTTAAGGAACATTAAGAAAGTGTCAACATTTCTAAAATTATTGTACTCTTTTGTATTCCTATTGATAGTGAGGATAGGGTTCTAATTTCTTTATATTTTTGGCCAGCACCCTAGTGTGTACAAGTTGGTATATGACACTGTGGTTTAGATGTTATGTTTCCTGACAGGTTAAGTGCCCTTAATGGGCTGACAGAATGGCCCAAAGGGTAAAGCCGTTGCCACCAAGCCTGGCAACATGCGTGAGACCCCAGGGACGCACATGGTGGTGGAAGGAGAGAACCAGCTCTCACAGTGTTCACCGCCCTCCGTACATGCACTTTGGCATGCACACGACCCCATAAACAACTAAAATCTGGAATAATTTTTAAAGGAGAGCTACCCTTGAGCCTCTGGTGGCTTATCTTGGGGAAGTGACCCACACCTGTAGCTGACTCTTCCTCAGACCACTACTGGATTGTGAATCGCAAACTTCTTTTATGTGCATGCATCTCCCATAAATATGTGGGCTTTATTTTTGAGATTTATTTAATAATTTCTGCATCTGAGTGTATGTCCACCAAGTACTTGCATATTGTTTGCGGAGGCCAGATGGGCATTGGATCTCCTGGAACCCAAGTTATAAGCAGTTTTGAGCCGCCCACATGGATGCTGGGAAATGAACCCAGATTCTGCAAGATCAGCCAGGGCTGGTAACCACAGAGCCATCTCTCTAGCCCCAGCTTGTGGGTTTATTTCATACCAAATCATAAACCATTCCTCTGCTTTGTGGTGGTCTTCAGTCTGGGTTGATTGGTTTGGTTACTGTGGGCACAACACTAAGTGTTCTAAATTCTCTTCACCTAGTTGTGTGGGAGCAGCTGTCCTTCTGAGGTTTCATAAAGGGCCTTGGAGCTGTCCTGTTGGCTGTGTTGGCGCTGAAATTATATTTTATTGTACTTTGATTTGAAAGTCTGTCTTCTCCAAACTCATATTTTAAATGTAATTGCCAGTGTAATTGTATGGCAGGTGGAGTCTGTAGAGAGGTATTTGGGTCTAAGTTGGAAATATTCCTCAGTATGCTATTAAAAAGCCTAACAGTTAATTATTTCTCTTCTTTCTTCTCGTTATTATCATAGGCTGTTAAAAGAAACCAATTGTCACTTTGAGTATCCCTAGAAAGCACCCACATGATCTCCACAAATTCATCTGGTGTCCTCTCCATCTTCTGTCGTTACTACATGGGACGGTGTTGTCAGAGTTTCCTAGGGTGCAGAACAGATAGGACCACCAAGATTGCTCAGTGAATGCATACGCTTGCTACCAAGGCTCACAACTCACGCTCATGGTAGAAGGAGAAAACCAGCTCTTGCACATTGTCTTCTCCCTTCCACAAGCACTCCATGGCATGCATGTGCATGCACATAGACACAAATGCACAGAAAATAACTAAATAAATACAAAATTTAAGACAGATGTTTGTTCTCAAGTTACAGCTAACTCCCATGCTGTTTCTTCCTTAAAGGCTTCCCTAGAACCTAATGCTATATTTCAGGGTTTTATTAGGACAACATCCACTCTGTTTATCTCCTGGTAGCAGACATCCAGAGCCGAGGGTGGTGGTACGAAGTTGGAATTCCAGTGCTGGGAAGCTGGAGTAGCACAGGTGCAAGTGCCAGGTGCAAGAGGCCAGTCCAGACTACAGGTGAAAGCCTGTCCCACAAAACAAGTCACTTAAAAAGTTGCTGAGCTTCAAATTAAAGCCACTAATTTTTATGTAGCATTTCAGACACAAACAATGATGTCCATGAATCTAATTTGAATATCAAGAAGATAATACATGTGTGTATCTCTCCCATTTCTCTGTCTGTGTATCTGTGAGGGTGCGGGGGTGGATGTGTGTCTACGTGTGTATCTTTGTGTGTGCCAGTGTGTGTGTATGCAGGTGTGCATGTGTCTCTGCATGTATGTGTGTATCTTTGTGTGTGCTGGTGTTTGTGGGGTGTGGGGGTGTGCGTGTGTGTGTGTGTGTGTGTGTGCTGGTATGTATATGTGTGTGCAAGTGTGTATGTATCTCTACATGTGTGTTTGTGTGTGTCTGCTAGAGGTAGAACCAGAGCCTTGTCTATACTACTAAGCAATCAGCACCTTTGAGGGACATTCTCTGCCCAAATACACTAATTTTTGTTTCTATAAAACTCCAACAAATACCTTATAGGCTTCTCTTCCCCATCTGTGCCCGCTTTTCCAGCTAGCAGAAAGGATTCGTGGGTAGGATCGGGGCTTAGGAGCTGTGTGATGTAAGGATAACATTCGGCCTCATCCAGTGCATTCAGCAGTTATGTGGGCAGCGTGTCTTGGTTCTCCAGCGGGTACTGACACGCTGTCGAGGTCCCGGCCCTGTTTGTAGTAACAGAAGCTCTCTTCCTTGGGCAGGTGCTGCCCACATGATAGAGGCTGACGTCCTTCTTCCTGGTGACGGATCAGAGCATGGCCAGCCGGTCATGGCCCATCCTCCTGAGACGAGCAGCGACAACACTCTGGGGGAGTGGCTGGCTGAGGTCAGGAAGAGCAGCAAGGGCATCAAGTTGGATTTCAAGAGGTATGTTTACAGCATGCTTCTTGCTGCTGTACAGTTGACTTCTGGGAACAGCATTAACACATGCTTCTCTGCCTTGGACTACCTATTCTTTCTCCTATACAAACAGACACTGACATTTTAGGTCAGTACTTGCACATTCAATCTGATTTTGTTTTATACTAGTGAAGAGGCCTGAAAGTCCTTAGTAATCAAAGCATACTTTAAAATAATATTTTGCAGGAAATGATCATATGAACAAGAATGAGTGTCCTTTCCCTCCCAGTGGCTATCATATGGCATTTGGCCATGTAGAAGCTATAAAGTGTGCAGTTGCTGGGATGCAGACTGATTTCCCACCAGCCTCCAGCAGCTGCCACTCAAACCTGGAATTGGTGACGAACCCACCCTCTCTCTGAATCATACCTCAACATGGATTACCCCAGGGCTGGTAAGGCAGCTCAGCAGTTAAAAGCTTGCTGCTCTTCCACAGGACCCAGGCTTGTCTCCCAGCACCCATGTCAGGGAGCTGAGAACAACCTCAACTCCAGCTCCCGGGGACTCAGCACCCTCCTGGCTCCTTCAGACACCTACACCCATGCGGCGCGTGCGCGCGCGCGCGCGCGCGCACACACACACACACACACACACACACACACACACACGTACACGTCAAGATAAGATGGCTGTAATGAGTGCGAGTTTGAAAAGCTTGTGGGATTACTGAGATGACCCCAGCCGTTTGTGGGTGGGCACCTAGCAAACCTCATTGCCTTGTTGTGGTGAGCACAGACCTGCTGTGTGAGAATCTGGACTGACAAGGACTGTGGGCCGAAGACCAGATGGCTTTATGGACAGTGAGCTCATCTGCTTTACTGACAGTCTTAGTGCTGGCATGGCTGAGATTCCCCGAGGACATCTGCTGGGCCTCCTCGAACCCCGAGCCTCCTGGGGCCAGAGCAGCCTTCTCTGTGCACTTTAAAGGCTTTGGCTCCGTGTAGATTAGCTTGTGTGTTTGTAAATTCTTTTTTGTTTGTTTGGTTGGTTTGTTTTGAGAGATAGGGTTTCTCTGTGTAAGCCTGGCTCTCCTGGACTCACTTTGTAGACCAGGCTGGCCTTGAACTCACAGAGAGTGCTGGGATTACAGGCGTGCTCCACCACACCCAGCTCTTGTTTGTAGGTTCTAGCTGTGAATTTAGTGAAGCTTTATTTTTAAGGTTTGTTTTATTCTAAATTAGTGTGTGTGTGTGTGTATGTGTACGTGTGTACATGCATGGAAGTACCCTCAGAGGTAAGAAAAGGGCACCAGACTCCCTGGACCTGCCTGGATTACAGGTGATTGTGAGCCCCTAAACTTGCTGGGAACCAAATTTGGATGCTCTGCAGAGAGCAGTGTGCCCATGCTCTGATGGGGACTGTAGGGGTGGCTCGGCTCTGCAGTGAGAGAGGACACGTGTGTTAATGACGCTTCTGAAAGCTTTATATGTGTCTTACATACGAGTTCCACAAACACCCCAAGAAACAAGCCATCACTTTCATATGATGAGATAGAGGCTGCGGGGAGAAATAGCCTGCTGGGTTCAGAGAGCTGGATAGAGAGCTGTCAGCCTGGCTGGACATGGACAGCTCACTTTTTCTTTTTTTACTTTTTTATTATTTTTCCTGTCTGAGATGCTTGGGAAACATGGAGCCTTGTACATGCTAGGTACAGGCTGTACCACTGAGTTAAATTCCCAGCCTGAGAGTACACATTCACATTCTTTTTTTTTTTTTTTTTTTTTTTTGAGAATACTGAAAATATTTATTTAGTGGCAGGGAAGTTACAAAGTTACAAAGTAGTTTTTGACTTAGAAAGTAACAGAAAAATATTTTAAAACATTAATATACAGTGCACTTTGTGAATTAAGGCGTCAACTGGAGAGGCCTGGTAAAGATTTGTGGTGTCCTCCCACTTTGAATAGGAGATAATCTTTTTTTTTTTCTTCAACTTTTTTTTGTTTATTTTTTATTTTTTTAACTTTTATTAATTACACTTTATTCACTTTGTCTCCCCCCATAAACGGCCCTCCTCCCCTTCTAATCCCACATCCCTCCCCCTTCTTCACACATGCCCCTCCCCAAGTCCACTGATAGGGGAGGTCCCCCTCTCCTTCCTTCTGATCTTAGGAACCTACCACAGAGAGCCTCTGAAAGGCTCTGCCCTGCAGACTATCAAAGCAGACGCTGAGACTTATGGCCAACTGTTGGGCAGAGTACATGGAATCTTATGAAAGAAGTGGGAAATAGTAAGATCTGGAGAGGACAAGAACTCCACAATGAGAGCAACAGAACCAGAAAATTTGAACACAGGGGTCTTTCCAGAGACTCATACTCCAACCAAGTACCACACATGGAGATAACCTAGAACCCCTGCACAGATGTAGCCCATGGCAGTTCAGTGTCCAAGTGGGTTCCATAGTAACGGGAAGAGGGACTGCCTCTGACATAATCTGATTGGCCTGCTCTTTGATCACCTCCCCCTGAGGGGGGAACAGTCTTACCAGGCCACAGAAGAAGACAATGCAGCCACTCCTGATGAGATCTGATAGACACATTCTTTTTTTTTTTTTAAGTGTGTGTGTGTCTGTTTGCATGCAGATACCACAGCAAGCCTGTGGAGGTCCAAGGACAAGTTGCAAGAGTCAGTTTTCTCCTTCCACCGTATGGCTCCTAGATTTCATGTCAGGTGGCCAGCCTTCCCAGGAAGCACCTTTCTTTACCAGGTGAGCTATCTAGCCGCCTGAGTTCTTAACCAGACCTGTACTAGTCCTGTGAGTGGAGCAGAAGGTCTTTTAGCCAAATTTTAGTAGATCTTGTTTTGTGCTTTTAAGTTATTTTGTGTCATATACAAATGATCATACATGATTATAATATGGCATTATAATATATAATTATTTATATAGTAATATAGTAATATGTGGTGATGTTTAAATTTTATCTGAAGTTTTAGCTGACTCTGAGGTTTTAACAAAGACGATTTTCCTTTAAAATACAATTTTAAGTTACTTAAAATTTTAGGTATGATTTTTATTCAGTTGCTCTCAATTCCTAAGTGAAATTCCTAAGAATACAGGATAAAGTAACACTAATTTCTGTACTTTTTACTTTTGCATTGCTGTATATGTCAGACTTTGTCTCCAGGCTTCAGAGGATGGGTGTTGTCTGTGGCAATGCTCTGGTGAGATGACTGTTCCCAAGTGACAGACCATGGAACCACCTGTGACCAGGTGCAGGGATTGCCCTCATAGGCCTGCCCCGTAACCTCCTAGCAGTGCTGCAGGCTGAGACCTGAGCCCTCAGCAGGAGCCTCTCAGGAGCATTCAGAGGCTGACCTTAAGTATTATGCTGTTGTATTTACTAGAGTATATTGTAAACACTATAACTTTGTAGTGTTTTGTTGTTATTGTCTGTTTGCTTGTTTAGTTTTGTTTTTTTGAGTCAAGATCTTGAGCTTGATACATATAGTCCAGGCTTGTTCTCCCAACCCCACCAGCCTCCTCAGTGCTGGATGATGATGATGATGATGATGATGATGATGATGATGATGATGATTATGCTTTGAAATGAAGTATTGTAATGCATCCAGTTTTGCTCTTTGGTTGGGTGTTTTAAGACAGTGTTTCTCCCATGAAGTCCTGGCTGCCTTAGAACTCACTTTGTAGACCAGGCCTTGAATTCAGATATCTAACTGCCTCTTCCTTCTGAGGACTTTGTTCTATTTTCCTTGGAATTTCTGCTGATTTGTTTTTGTTTGTCTGTTTGTTTGTTTGTGGTCCCTGTGGATTTAGAGTTGAGTTTTTAATGGCATCAATGTAGTAGAAGGCAGGAAGCATTACAGAGAAATACAGGTGGCTAAATTAGAACCTGCAGGGCCCTGTCTAATGCTAATGTGCTAATCCACTAAAATCCAGTGCATCCATTTCCTGGACAGAATGGGGAGAATATGCAAGATAAATGAGACTGGAGGCCAAGGGCCACATGGTCTCTGGTTTTAGCATATGATTTAATAAAATTTCTCTCCTTAAAGTAGGAGGCACAGGAGAGAAGCACAGACAGACACACCCATCCTTAGGAAGAGCAGCTGCCACTCCCACCCCCATGGTTCTCAGCAGCCAAAACAGTAGCACAGGAGCTTGGCAAACTTTTCTAGAGGGACAGAAAGGTTCATCTTAAAGGTTGGAAGAACCTTTAGAGGTAGTGAGGTTTTCCACTTAAGTTGATGTGTGTGTGTGTCTGCCTGACTGCGTGCCCATGTGTGTGTGTGCACGTGCTGTGTGTGCTTATATCTGAGAACAATAAGACATACACACACAAATGATATACTGACCTTGCTCATTTGCAAGCTGGGCATGGTGTCCCATACCTTTAATCCCAGGGCCTGGAAGAAGAAGCAGGGGAATTTCTGAATTTGAGGCCAGCCTGCCCTGTATAGCAAGTTTCAGGCCAGCCAGAGGTACATAGTGAGGCCTTGTCTCAAAACCAACAGATAAACAAATAAACAAACAACAACAAATAAAAGCCTTTTCTGTCTTGAAGTATGTGGGTTGTGACAGAGTGGTTGTAATCCACTCTTCAAGTGGGATTAAAACATCCTCTCTCATTTCCACCGCAGTGCTCCCAATACACAAGGAATCTGAGCTTATACTAGCTATAGGAAATGGATTTTTTAAAATTTATTTTTATTTTGTGTTCATTGTTGCTTTGCCTGCATGTACGTCTGTGTGAGGGTGTCAGATGCCGTGGAACTGGAGTTATAGACAGTTGTGAGCTGCCATGTGGGTGCTGGGAATTGAACCCTGGTCCTCTGGAAAAGCAGCTAGTGCTCTTAACCACTGAGCTGTCTCTCCAGCCCCAAGGAAATGTTTTTATGCTTTCCAGACATTTTTAGAATTTTTTTTGTCTTCAAATTCAAATCATGTATGGAGGAAAAGAGACCTTTTTTCCTGTAGGATTGTGTTAGAATTAATTTTATCAAAGGCTGATGTGGCATGAACCACTCTAGAATGTGCCAACCTGCCCTGCTACTTCCTGAGTATGACTGGAAAAAAACCATTTATATCTTTATAAATTTATATCTTTCTTACATTATTTCACTTCCAGTGACCCAAATGTAGAGTTTTGAAGCCCTTGTTTGGGCCATAGGTTCTGGCATTATTCACATCACTATAAAATCTATACGTTCTTTTCATGAAAAAGAATTTGTATTAATTATTTTATTTTTTTAAGATTGATTTTTATGAAGCCAGGTGTGTTGGGACACACCTTTAATCCCATCATTTGGGAGGCAGAGGCAAGTGGATCTCTAAGTTCAGGGCCAGCCTAAACTATAGAGTGAATCCAGGACAAGCTGGGAGTACACAGAGAAACCCTGTCTCAAAAAAACAAAAAAGTTTCTTTTTCCTTATGTGTGTGTGCGTGGGTGTACACTGGGTGTGCGGATGGCGATGCAGGCCAGGAGGGTGTGTGAGGTCCAAGCTGAGGTCGTATATAGGTTGTGCACCTCCTCGTGTGGCTGCTGGGCGATGAGCAGAATAAAGCGCATATTTTGAGGTGGGGGGTGTGTGAGTGTCCCTCTCTGGTCCCGTATGACTTTCCATGTCTGACGCTGAGAACAGGAAGATTTTCCCAGTGCAGGCAGACTCCCAGGTCACGAACTCTCTTTCAGTCTGGCGGCCGCTCGGGCGTCCATGCTGCCCCTGGAGGGTGTAAAGCAGCACCTTCGTCGTCCCGTGTGGATGAATGCTGATGTTCTTCCCGGGCCACAGGGGAGCGGCCAGGTAGTGGATGCCAGAGCCTTTGTAGACACTGTGACATCCTTCTTTCCAGATGTGACTTTCTCCTTGGGTTGGACAACAGGATGGCATCCTGAAAAAGTCAACGAAGGTAATAATTCTAATCATGTGTTTACCATTGATTAAAATATCCTGCAGTTATAACAGCAGCACCGTTAACACAGAGCTAAAAAATCATCCCGCGTGGTTTAAGCTCGAAAGGGAAGACCCAGCGCTGTGGGCATGTGTCCTTCTTGGTGTTAGTCCTCACAGCCCCGATGACGTCTGTGTGCAGCTTCCATGGCGAACACTTCTGTGCAAGGTGTGCAAGCAAAGTTGTCTCTTTACCAGCTTTGAGTGCATCCCAAGTGTGTCTTTGCAAAGGTGTGAAATATTCTGGACTTATTTTTCTGTAGGGTATAGAGCAAACTCACATGTCAGCTGAAGCACATATGAGCTTCTCAGGCACAAAGAGGCCAGAAGAATGAGTGTGGCTGAAAACACAACACTGTCCCTAACGTTTCATTGTTGTGGGTGGTGTCTTAGGATTTTATTGCTGTGAAGAGACACCATGACCACAGCAACTCTTATAAAGGACAACATTTAATTGGGGATGGCTTACAATTCAGATAACTCCATTATCGTCATGGCAGGAAGCATGGCATGCAGACATACATGGTGTTGGAGAAGGAGCTGAGAGTTCTACATTTTGATCTGCATTCAGCAGAAGGAGACTGTATGCCACACTGGACATAGCTTCAGCATAGGAGACCTCAAAGCCCGCCCCACAGTGACGCACTTCCTCTGCACATCTTCTCCAACAAGGCACCTTCCTTGTGCTATCCCCTATGTGCCAAGCTTTCAAACACATGAGTCTGGGAAGACCATTCCTATTCAAACCACCACAGGTGGCTTAATGATGGAGTACTTGCTTGGCATGCCCAAGACCTTCAGCTCCACCCAGAACCATTGAAAGTAATCTCCCTTGTGCTGTGATGCTTTGACTCATGCTCAACTCAATCGAAAGTTGTAGAGCTTTCTAGGATCATCTGTAAGTTGCTGACAGAGTTGTCTTTTCCTGGGTAATTTGGGTTTTTAGTTAATTGACTTCCAAGATCCAATCAGAAACTTTAGTTCCTTTCTTCTCACTCCAGGCTACAGTTGGTCAATGGTGAAAGAGATGGACTACATATGCAGTGGACTAACCCAGCCTGTCACGTTCCCTGTCAGGGCAGCTTTAGTCAGGCAATCTTGCTCTCAGTTGCTCTGGCTATTGAAGAAATCAAACAGGTATGAATTATCACCATGTCAGTATAAGGTGTGCATGTGTGGACACTACAGAGTGAAGGGGTGGGAAATTTTCCAGGCTATGACTGCAGTCCCAGCCCGAGGAATGAGGGCAGAGGGATTAGGAATTCAAGATCATTCTCAGCTACAAAGGGACTTGAAGTCTAGCCCGGGCTACATGGGACTCTGTCCAAAGAAGAAAAAAGGGTCTGGAAAGGACAGTGTGTGAAAGGGAGAAGGAATGAAAACTGGCTGGTCAGCAGACAGACTGCCTTCTTCACGAACTGGAGAGCATGGCTCTCCCCCTCCCCACAGTCTGCGCGCAGTCATCCTGACTGATGATGTCATCTTTCAGTTAGTAGAAAAGGTAGTTTATCTGTGAATGCTACCATGACAGAAGTATGTTTCATACAAAATTTTAATTTTTTGATGTACAATGGAAGGTTAGCAATGGGGCTAGCAAGATGGCTGATCAAGTACACGTTTGCCATGAAAGCCTGGTGACCTGGGAACCGTGGAGATGTGGAGAGAGAACAGACTCTACAGTGTTGTTCTCTGATCTCTATACACACGCCGTGGCACATGCATGCATGTTTACAGCAGCACACACACACACACAAAATAACAGTAATAGTAGTAGTAATAGTAATAATATAAAAACACATTTTGGGGACTGGAGAGGTGGCACAGTGGCTAAGAGCATGTGCTGCTCTTGCAGAAGACCTGGGTTCAGTTCCCAGCACTCTGGCGGGTGACTTTGAGCTGCCTGGTGCCTGAGCTAAGGGATCGCACCTCCAGAGGCACATGCACTCACCTGCACATGCTTGTTTACAAACATACATACACACACTTAAAAATAAAATCTTAAAAAATAATAAATTTGATTTAGCTGAGCCACATATGAAATATTGAAGTGTACTCTAAAGGTACAGATATTTTAAAAGTTTGGGGACCACTTTTGTGGGCTAGTAGAAAGCCCAGAAGTGTCAGAACTCCGAGTGGGTGTAAGCTGGCATTGCATCTATCAAAGCAAAGGTTTGATGACTGTGTAGAAGCAGCTAACTACTGAGAAACTACTGAGAAAAAGCTGCACTCACAGCTTTCCTTGGGCTTTTTGCCAAGTATATCCTCATTCAGTTAACGTTTGAATATCAACTTGTCAATGCATGCAGGCTAGGGTAGCTTTTTAGAAAAGGTTTATTTCATGTGTATGAGCGCTTGTATGTTGTAGTGCATTTGTGCCCGGTGCCCACAGAGGTCAGAAGAGGGCCTCAATTCCAGATATTCTGGAATTGGAGTTACAGATGGTTGTGAGCCACTCTGTGGGTCCTGGGAATTGAACCTGTGTCCTCTGCAAGAACAGCAAGTGTTCTTAACCACGGAGCCCTGTCTCCAGCTTCAGAATGGAAGACTTTTCTTGGTATTAAAGGCACCACTTCCAGAAGCCATGAAAGAAAGTTTTGCTACATTTGAATACATAAAAATCAGAAATCCTGGTAAAAATAATATGATGATGCTTGTCAGAGAGATATAAAGAATTGTAACACATTGAATTGATTAATAATAAAAAAGAATCCCAACACATAAAAAAATTTACGACCATCTAGCAAAAGGCCCAGCTTAATAATTTGCCAAGCTGGAGAGTAGAGGAAGCAGACATGTTGTACGTCGTAGATAAACTGATTGATTTCCTTAAAGAAAATTTTGGCGTGTTTGTGGATTTTTATCAGTAAGGACTTACCTACCTAGGAGAAGTTCATGTAAGCACAGAGAGCATACTAGCAGAGTTTCAAAATATCGCTTGTAACTATAAAGGACCCTGGTACCCCGGTCAGAAGCTGGCTGAGAATATTCCGTGCTACTTCTCAGTGTTTTACCACCTCTCGTTTTTCCATGTGTGTATGGCATGCCAGCCCTTTCATGTGTGTCTCCATTCTGATTCTGGGTTGATCTGCATTACTTTCCTTCTAAGTTTTAGGTATGAGCATTCTGTGCATTTCATAAACTGTCCTGTGCTTTCTTATGTATTCAGAGATATCGAAAATAATCCTAAAATGGCCTGCACGTGAAACCCTCTAAACCTGGGGCTTTAGGGAAGGCTGAACTTGAATGACATTTCCATTAACTAGTTAGTGAATGGTTTGTTTCTGTTTCAATGGCTTTAGAAGCCAAGTTTCATAAATTATATTTCCTTAGAAAATGGTTTATTCTGTCCATGTTTTAAAAAATTATTTAGATACAGCTGACTGAAATATTCTAGTATTCTCTTAGTTTCTTACAAGTCTTCAGTTCCTTGATGTATCTGAGATTTTTCCACTAATTTCTTGACTACACTGATAATTTTTATGTGTGGTGCACACGTGCATACATCTTCATATGTGTACACAGGTGTAAGCAGATGCAAACACAGGCCAGAGAGTTGACGTCAGGTGTCGTCCTCAGTCACTCTCCACCATATTTTCTGAGAGAAGCTCTCTCATTGAAGCTGGTGCTCACAGATGGGCTGGGCTGGCTAGCCAACCTGCCTGGGGATTGCTCTCTCCCTTTCTCCCCAACTGCCCGTGCTGAGGTTGCTGATGTGCTCTTAGGCCATCACACCCTTCTCCCTGAGTGCTGGGCACCCTACCCAGGTCTTTGTGCTTGTTCAGGAAAGTTTACCCACTGGGCCATCTCCACGTTCCTAGACTACATGATAAATCTGTAAGATCTTGGATTGGATTTATATTCCTTGTGTATGACTTAGTAATTCCTTCCTTTTCTTCCTGAACACATAGTTGCTGTTTTGTTTTGTGGTGTTGTTGTTTTTTTTTTCCATTGCTCCTGTTGGATGCTTACACTGCTGGTTTTTACCTTTACATCTGTTCAGGTAACTCTCGAATTACTTATACTAATATAGGTGTTGAATACTGTTCTCTTTCTCAGCCCTGTGCCTGAAATGTATCCTGTTGGTCTTCCGGAGCTTCTGGCATTGCTGATTTGAACTATTCTGCAGCTGTTGCTTTTTCTTTTTTTAATCTCAGACATTATTTGGAAAAAAAAAAAAAGTTAGCCATCTCAGTAGTAGCTTCTATAAGTCTCTCTCTAATATTTTCTGCTTTTATTGTCGTGTAAACAGATAACATCACATTTCCTACTTTGTGGGTTTTTAATTGAAGAGTATTTGATGATGATAAATCTGTTGTCCTATTTCTAGGTGGCCTGTTCTCTTTTGTGAGTCTTTGTATCTATTTTTATGGATTACCATGTGGTTTTGATTACTGTGGTTTTGTAATTTGACTTTAAATCAGAATGTGATACTTCCAATATTCTTGCTCAAGAGTCTTTTGACATTCAAAGCTTCTATGGTTCCATATAAACTTTAGGATCAATTTATTTCTATAAAAATACTGTAGGTACTATGTTGGCTTGAGTGAGAATTGTCCCTCAGAGGCCCAGGTATTTGCACACTTGGTCCCTGGTTGTGGGGCTATTTTAGGAAGGTTTCGGTGCTGCAGCCTTGCTAGCAGTGTGTCCATGAGGCAGGCACTGAGGCTAGAGAGGCCCACCAGTTACTGGTCTCTGCTTCCTGCTTAAGGCCGAGATGTAATCTCTCAGCTCTCTAGTCCTGTCACTGTGCCTGCTGCTCACTCTGTCCCTCTGCTATTCTAAGCCAACATAAACACACTTTCCATGAATGCTTCTGGCCTGGTGATACTTTACTTATTAGAATAGTTCTCAGCTCTATTTTCCTGCACATGCTGGGATTTGGTTTTATTTATGATTGAATAAACCTCCACTGTGCATATGTACCACGTTTTCTTAGCCATCGATTGGTGGAAGCTTGGGATGGCTCCACTCCTCACTATTGTAAATGGTGTGGCAGTAGGCGTGGACCTACAAGGATCTGTCTGATAGGCCGTGTGATCATTTGGGTGTATGTCCAGGAGGGCCGTAGATAGGTCTACAGTAGTTTTATCTTCAGTATTTTGAGCCACCTCCACACCAGTTTCCTTAGTGTCTGCAGTTTCACGTTCCCGCCAATGTTTTCTTTTTCTACATCCTCTCCAGAAGTTGTTATTGGAACCTCGAAATTTTTATTTTCATTTCTTTGTTGGCTAAAGATTTTGGAGAATTTTAAAAATATTATTGTCTGTATTTTTTTGAGAAATTTCTATTTAATTCATTAGCTCGTTTATTGATTGTAAGATTTGGGTTTAGATGTTTAATTTGTGCAGTTCCTTCCATATTCTAAACGTTAGCTCCAAAGTACCGCTGGCACAGACTCCCTCTGTTCTGTAAGCTCTGTGCTCACTCTGCTGTGCTGTCTTTACTGTGGGGGAACTTTCTAATTTCATGTCACTTCGTGGTCAGTTCTTGGCGTTATTTCCCGTGCTGTTGGAGCTCTTTTTAGGAGGTCCTTGCCTACCCCTGTATTCCCTGTGTTTTCCTCTGGCAGATTCAGAGGCGGCTTTCCCATTAGTACCACCTTGGCTGTAGCTCGGCATTCCAGTGAGTTGTGTTGCTGGTTTCATTTGATCCTGAGAATGTTTTAAATTCCTGTCTGCTTTATTCAGTGGCTCACTGTTCATTCAAAAGAGTATTCTTCAGGTATTGTGAATGTTGGTAGAGTGCTTGCCTATTATACAAAAGTCATGCCTTTGTCTCCTAGAAACGAGTAAGTAACAAAAACGCATCATTCAGTCTGAAAGTTGGCTTAGTTTCTGTGGTTTCTCTCGCTGTTGATTTATAGTTTTGGTTCAATAGAGTAGGCTACATTATTAGGAAGTATTTCAATTTTATTAAGGATGGCTTTGTGGCCTGTAACTTGATTTTAGAGAAGATTTCATCTATCGCCAAGAAGTTTTTGTTCCCTGTTAGTCAGTTGAGATACTGTATTGTGCAGCTATCTCTTGATTTGTGGCATAATTTAGTTCTGGCGCTTCTTGGCTAATTTTTTTGGGGGGGTCTGGAGCACCTACCGAATGATAAGAATGGGGTACCAATGTCCCCACTATTGCAATCAGGACCTATCTGTCCTTTCATGTCCTTTAATGTTTGTTGGATAAAGCGGAGAGTCCTAAAATTGAGTGCATGAATGCGTCTAATTGTTTTCTGCCTTCTCTATGGGTTCTTTTCTGAACCTTCAGAAGGCTTCTCCGTCTCCTCTAATGAGGTTAGGTCTCCATGGGCAGCTAGGGCTGGAGACCCTTCAGCACTGTTGCAGGTACATGTCTTCCTCTTGTACTCACTGACTGCCACAGTCTGGGCCTTCTTTTAGCAGCAGGTGAGGCTGGGAAATGTGGCTCTTGTTTGTATAACTTTGTGTAGAAAGAATGAAGAGGTTTGTTATATAAGAGAAAAAAAAAGGATAATTGAATGAAGCCACCAGCATCTGCCACAGTCTCGTATACTGTTTAGCTCCTGCCTTTTCATTTTCCCTTGAGTGACTTTAAATTTAATTTCCCAATCATTAATGCATGAGTTCAAAAACCAAATAGGACCAAAGAGTTGCTGTGAAAGCCTCCCTCTGCCTATGCAGTCCTCCCTAATCACAGTCATTAGTATCTCGTTAACCAGCTACCAGCTTCTTCATGTATATATGTGTTGTTATAAAAAACAAAACAAAATCCCAAATCTTTCAATTTTACCAATGAAGACTCAGGAGCCAGAGGCTGGGGTGAAAGTCTATTAGCTCAGAGAGGCAGAGAAAGCACCCAGCTACTCAGCCCAGGTCCCAGGAGGAAGAGGCCTGCTAGTTTACCCTACAACTCAGGAGGGAAAAGGCAGTTAGCTAAAAACCAAAGAGCCAAAGACTCAAAGCCAGGAAAGTGAAGAGCTCTTTCTTCTCCACGCTGTCTTAAATTCTTTTCTCTCAAAGTCCATCCTTAATGCTTAATATCTCTCAGCTGATTTCTTGCTCTAGCTCTTGATCTAGGGTTAACTTTTTGTACAAAAAGTTCTTGGATTAAAGGGATGTGCTAGGGCTGACCCAGACCATAATCACCTGTTTACAATAAATAGGAAGTTCTTGGATTAAAGATGTGTGTTAGGGATCAACCACACCAAACAAAAGACACCAGGGTTCAAAATGGGATCAAATATCCTGCCACAAATATGAGTGAAGATAAATACATCTTTTTCTTTTTTCATCTTTTCAAATGAAGGCATCTGTTTTTACATGCATTGCTTCCTGAGTAAGAACACAGGAACAGGTGAGAGGAGAGGGCTTCAAGGACAGGCCGTGATAAAGCCAGGCTACACAGATACCCCAGTTGGCTGGCCACCCACAGTTTCTTGCCGTGTGTTTTGGTTACACTGACATTCACTGTATAATAATTAGTTAACAAATCTACATTTGTGATTTATATACCATCTGTGAATTTTCACAATAAAAATGTTTTAAAAAATATATCCTGAGAATATTATTTAAATGAATGTAATTTAAAATTTAAAATCATATTTTATTTCATTTCAGTTTTAATAAAACGGAGAGCTATTTAATGGGGTGGAACTGACCTGGAAAGTTCTCTTCTTAACCTAAATTATCATATCTGTGTCTTGTTATAAGGTCCATTACCATGGTACCCAGATAAAATAATAGATTTCATCTGAGAAAAAACAAATAGCCAATGTCTACTTTCTTATTTCCTGTGACCTATACTGTACTTCAGAATTCTCTTGGGTATGAGGTGTCACCTCTGAGGACTAAGTCTGAAGTGTTTCTTTACTGTCACACCTGGTCAGGACAGGTAATAAATTCATGTTCCTCACTTACCTTGTGTCATCATTAGTAGCAGAAATGCTTCAGAGTCTCTCCTGGATCCCAACAAGTTTATGGGGGAAATAGGAATGTGACTACTGCAGTGTCGTGTTTCCCAGGCATGGTGCCTGATCAGTCACATCAATACAAAGGGATACGGAGCAGATAATGTCCAAATTCTAGTATGTTCATGCATATGTAAAAGTTTGCATATACTCTTATTTTAAACTTCATTGTTCTTCCTTTTTCCCTTTGTTCATGTATTTTATGTGTGGTGAGAGGACGACTTGCAGGAGCTGGTTCTCTCCCTCCACCCTGGGCTCTCCAGGACTGAGCTCAGGTCACTGGGCTTGGCCGGCAATGGGTGCTTTTTCCCAGTGAGCCCTGTCACCAACCCGTTTGCACTTGTTTATGACATCTCTTGGCATTTATATGGCAGTAGCGGGATCTGTTTTGCCTCTGGTCTTTTTGATGTTGATTAGGGACCAAAGCAGGGCAGTGGGGTTAGACCATTCAATAGGCTTTGGGGAAGTTTTCGTCGCTTTCTTATCTTTTACTTTTACCTCTATGCTTCTGTTTTAATACAGGTACAGCCTGACTGTTTGGACTGGAAAAGATGACATTTATTCCACTGAAGATTTACTTTACATTAGAGACTACTTTAATAAAACTCAAGTTTTCTATGATGTTTTGGAACCACAAAGCCATGAATTTAAACGAGCCATTGGAATCCAAGCCACTCTTTAAGAATACAGTTCTTAAAAAAAAAAAAAAAAAAAAAAAAATTCAGTTTTCCTAAATAGTTTTTACTTTGGCTTTGGTTTCATGATCCTTCTCTGCTTTGGTCTGAGTTGGCAGCTGTGTTAATGGGATTATTGCTGTGTTACACGTGTCCAGTCAGGAGTGCCTGTGTGCACGTGCTTTGACTTTACTGTCTATGGTGGCACACATCTGTAAAAGACTTTTGACAACCGAAATGAAGGTGTTTTCAGATGGAAGGAAAAATGTTCAATCTGGGTGTGGTGGCATGTGCTTATAACCCTAAGATTTGCAGGACTGAAACAGGAAGATCAAGAGTTCGAGGCCAGCCTGAAGTACATTGTGAAACCCTGTCTCAAAAGCAAATTGTTCTATAACTTGTCTATAATCATCATACATTAATTTTGTAAAAGAAATAAAAAGACTTGAATTAATAAATGAACTACTTTTCTTCTTATCTCACTCTTAGCAGTTTTCTACATATATATGTGTATATATGTATGGATGCATTTATTTGTTCGATTGTTTCTTCTGTGTCTATGTATGTGAGTGTGCCACATGGTGAGTGTGCAGAGGTCAGGAAGATTTGGAGGAGGAGGTTCTCTCCTCCCACCATGTGCATCCTGGAGATGAAACTCAAGTTTCGTAGGCTTGGCAGCAGGCACTTTTACTGCTGATCCATCTTTCTGGCTTAACAGTCTTAAAACAATAGTATGTAATGATAAGTGACATTCAAGAATCTGCCACATACACTGAGATATAAAGGAACTTAAGCTTTCTGAGAAGCCAAAGTACTGAAAGAGAATTGGGAAGTTTATTCTGCTGCAAAGTATATTCTAAATGGTTACTTGTGTGAGAAAATAACCATGCTCAGAATTCACACAAGTGACTGAAGAACAACTTTGGCCTGAACATAAAAGCTGAGTTTAGTAGGCATTTGGCAGTGAGTATAAAGATTTCATGACTCGTGAGGAGGGCAGGAAGCACTAACTCTAAAAGAAAGTACAGATAAATGGACTTCAGCAAACTTTTCATCAAAAGATACCACCGAGATAGCTCAGTAGTTGAGAGCTCTGGCTACTTTCCATTCCCAGCATGGAACATGGTAGCTGACAACCATCTGAAACTCCAGATATACAGGACCTGATGCCCTCTTCTGGCCTCCTTAGGTACTGCACCCGTACACAGATACACATGCGACAAAACACCCATACACAGGAAATTACAATAAAGCCTTTTAAAAAAAGAGACACCATTGAGCACAAAGAACTGCTATTTTATGCAAATAGCTCCTATAAACTGGTAAAAAGCCAAAAGCCTGAATTTAAAAGGAGAAAAAAACCCAACAGATCTATCACAAAATAAAATATCCATATGCCCAAAGCAAGTTTTTCTGAAAAGGTTCTGAATGGAATCCCCACTCGTCCAGGAAAGGCCATTGAAGCCACAGTGAGCTGTGAGTGCTTATGTTGTATGCACACAGCATAGGCAGAAAGGCCAGCACTATAAGGACGAGCAGTTTGCAGGGGGAAAAGCAAGCATGCTAGCGGCTTCCAAGAAAGATAATATCTCTGCCCTAGGAGTCAGCCATTCTATCCATAAGCACGGAGTCAAGGGAGTTCCTATGCTCACAGAAAAGGTTGTGGTAGAATGTTGGTAGCAGTTATGTCCTGAGCTTCTAATTAGAACACATTTCCATCTGCAACAGAACTGCTGAATAGAATGATCTTACTACACAGTACTAAAAAGGTTTGAAGCCCTTATTCACAGAGTCAGAATATAGTAAACAGCGCAGAAGGATGGGGGACAGCTGAGCACAAGTTCCACGGGTTCATTTGCACAAAGTCCAAGGGCACCAAAACTGCTGTATGGCAGCAGAGGTGGAGTGATGGCTGCTTGTGCTAGAGCATTGGGTGGGCAGTGAGGTGATTTGGGAAGGGATGAAAATGTCCGTAGCTGCGCCAGCAGGCATATTGGGGGAGGTATGGGAAGGAATACTGAGAGGCGCACTTTATTGTGTTGTAACTTAAATATATCAATCTTTGATAGAATTTTCACACTCCTTGATACAAAAATGCGTAGGATGCTAACAGACACTGAAAAGCCAGAGCTTTTAGCTTTTGCTAATGTGGAAAGATGTGGGTTGCAAGACAGCGTTATGGGATAGAATTCTGTGCAAAGCTGTATATACTCACACAGAAGAATTTTGTAAAGTTCAAACACAAAATACTTGACTTTTCTATGTTCCCAAGCCTAAGGCATTGGTGCTGTCATCCCATAACACTGAGCTCTGCCTCTCATGACTCCTAAGACCCTTCTACCTCAAAAGAGACATTCATGAGAGCGTTGACTGTTCCAAAATGCAGAACCTTTCAAGTGTACAGTTGCTGTGGTCCTGTGAGGGGGAGGTATGCTCATTAGCTATTCTGTGTTGTTTTTCCAGTGGGAAATTATTAAGAGTAATTTGGAAGTTTGTTGACTTGCTTGGTGTTGGGATCCGGGCAGCGGGACCCATAAAGTCACACTATGTGACAGATGTCGTGTGGGAGGTTTTTTAAGGGAGGAGATGCAGGCGTGGCCTCTGGTTGAGGCTCAAGGGGAAGAGAATGGCGAGAAGGGAACAGGCCCTTTTGTAAAGGGATATAGCATGTGTGCAGGGGAGGACACGCAGCTCCTGGTGTCCTCCTGGGAATGTGTCACATCTCAACTATCCTGCTGTTGCTAAGTGCCTGGAGCTGGTCATGGAGGTGACCGATTGCTAACATTCCTCCCTTTTATTTATTATAAAAGAGGAGGAACTAGGAGGAGGTGATGGTGAGCAGGATTCAGGACGTCGTTGCTGCTCTCAGCTTGCTTCCTGCTGTCTAAGGGCATTGTCACTTTTGGAGTACAGTTGATCTTTACCATGGTGGCACACTTGGTAATCGTTAGCCTCAGGCTCTGTGGCCATTGGTTGCTACTCTTGTAAAAGCAACTGATTGTTTGATTAGAATTTTTCTTTTAAATGTAGAGAAGAAATTGATAAACCAGGGTGTGAATAGAAGAATCAAGAAGATGAGAAGAAAACCAATTAGGAAAGGCAGTAAAAAGAAGTCCTTTTCCACAGGACTCCAAGTTCCATTCCCAGCATGGAACATGGTAGCTGACAACCATCTGAAACTCCAGATATACAGGACCTGATGCCCTCTTCTGGTCTCCTTAGGTACTGCACCTGCACACAGACATGCGGACAAAACACCCATACACAGGAAATTAAAATAAATCCTTTAAAAATGGGGTTTTCAAAGGCCCAGAGGTTGGAGGCATCGAATTATTCCTTACATTGGAGGGGGGGGGGTCACAGTGAAACATCTGCAGAATCTCAGCACACGGAGATCAGATGTCTGTTCCATTTCCTCTTCCCTGAGCCCCAGGAAACTTTATGGGCTTCTTCAAAAACCATGTGACAGTGATAGGCCAAACTGTGGTCCTAGGCAGAAGGCTAATGGGTATGAAGAAGGAAGAGAGATAATGACATACAAACTATAAGAGCAACATGAATGTGGCTGCTCTACTTCCAAGCCCTGACACAAGTCTTCTTGGGCCAGCAGACTCCATCAATCTCATTTTCTACAGAAAGAGTTTCAACACTGCTGCTTCTTTAACACTCAGCTATTCTTGCCTTTTTTCATGAACTTCAAAGCTCCTCAGAGGCAGGCTCACACCTAAAACAACAAGGAGAGAAATACAGCGCCTTTCTATGGATTCACAAGACTCTGATTACAGGGAGTAAAATGCCCAGAGAACTAAGAGACCAAGTGTTATGATACATGATTAGACTGTGCAGTGTGACCCTTCCCTCCCGTGTCAGGACTCCATCTAGGTTGTGAGGACCCCAGAGATCTGAGAGGAAAGCCTGAGATGCTGAGGGGCCTCCATTCTCCAGGGACCATAGCCCTTTTGTAAGCAGAGGAGTGTTAGGAAGGCGGGGAGAGCCTGGGGATTCTCCAAGAAGGAAGTTGAAGGCCCAAAGTAGGGTGATGGGAAAGGAGCTCAAGAAACAGAAGAAATGTTCATGGGGCTGCGATTCTGTAACTAGAGGAACATAGAGAAAGCTGGGTGAGTGACAGGGAGCCTGGCTGATGGGGGCAGGAAAAAAAGAACTCAGTGGAGCTTCATTTTTCAGAGAGGTATTGATGCTCCTTCACACCAGTTTGGAAAGAAAAATGAAAACCTCCACTAATTCTGGACCTACTTTCCACTCCCAAGAAAGACATTCTTTAAGTAACCGTGTTTTTCTAAGGACTACACCTCATCCCACCCCCACAGTGATTTTGACTCTACTCTATATTTAAATGGAGAGATCTGGTAACCCTGAAGACACCCCACACCCGCTGCCACCAGAAGCCCTAAGCCCTTTTGACTAGCCTGACTCCATGACAGGCTCTGTTTTTTTCACCTTGCTTAACTAGGTCTGAGTTTCTCTTTCTCAGAATTCAAATAAAGAATCCCTGGAAAAGCCATACACTGAAGACAACCAATCAGCTCACAGGTTAAGTTCACCAAAAGTTATGTTTATAGATACATGGCCTTGCTGTTCCCTAGGTAAAGCACAGCCGGCTCAAACCAATCAAATTAAAGGTCAGCACATGAGTAAAAGTCAGTCATCAATAAGTCAACAAATTCCCCAGTAAGTAGGGAAAATCCCTAAGCAATCAGCCAATCCAGAATCCCCTCATACCCTTGTGTCATTTCTGACCAATTAGTTTAGAGTTACCACACAAAGCCCCTAACTGTCTATCAATTTAGCCTATGAAATTACTTCTGGGTCTCTATTTTGCCCTAATGGTGATCCCAGCATGCTGGTAACTTTGCAAAATAAACACTCTCTGTTCTTGTGTACTTCCTGGTTCTGGGGTCTTTTCTCGATGATTCTCAGACCCTAATATTTGGGGACCCTAAAATCTGGGCATAACAAAATTATTTTATAATCTTAGACAATAAGACTTCCCACACAGCCCACAGTTATAGGAGGGAGGGAGAGGGAGAGCAGGGGATGTGGGTTGCTGGCCATTTTCCTTTTGTCATTCAGGAGGTAACAAGCTTGTAGGGAAAATGTAATTAAGTATTGCTGAGCTCATGCATGCTACTGAACTTCTTACTCCATCCCCCAAAGTTGAATGTTACAAAATAACCACTGGTATTTATGGTCCTTTGCCTTCAGGGTCAGTAGAGATGATCTGGGGGAGAAGTGGGGTAATTTCTCAAGGATTTATTGTCCATCCCAGTATTATAGATGGGGGTTGCAAGGAAGGAACTAAAATCATGGCATATATAAAAAAGGAGATGCAAATGAATGCAGGGGCTAGAATTTCTCAGCTTTACTGTTTCCTTACATCAAAGGCAAAGCGGCAAAGAACAGGGCTTTGGCGAGTCCTGGAAAACATGTGTTCTGGCAAACAGTGGTTAAATGGTCAGAGAACCAAATTAATATTGCACGTGAATGCTGTTGAAATAAAAGGTTTGGTAGATACAGGAGCTAACGTGACTGTTTTTTTCCCAAAAGGTTTGGAATCCAGAGTGGCCACTTCAGAAGGTTCATACACAGTTTATAGGAATTAGTAAGTTATCTCAAATAAGACAAAGTATATGATGGATTAAATGTGTGGGACCAAAAGGGGAAGGGATCTTTTACAACAATGGGGTACTCACATTAATATTCCTGCAATTCTTGAGACAGCCAATGATGAACTTAGGGGTAAAATGGTAGATGCTCCTGGGGAAGGTATTGATATGTGTCATCAAAAACAATCAGCTGATTTTTGCACCTTGCATATTCCATATATATGTTAATGCAGAAATATACCTATAATATTACCTTTAAAAGTTTGTGTATTTTCAGAGCAAAAGACCAGATAACGATGAGGACAAAGCAAGCAGCCGGATGAGTCAGCCTCACAGACTGCCTCAGTTCCTGTTTCCTCAAGAATCTGTATCCGGGTAAACTTCAGGGATAGCTGGGGTGATCCTGCCTCACAGGTTTCAGCCAGGACTTCAGCTAACCCCTGCACTTTTCTAGCCCTAAGTGATCCTACAGAGACTGAACAGCAAAAGATACAGCTAGCTCTTTAAGGACTTGCCAATATCCCAATTTTCGTAGGGTCCCCAAAAGATACCTTCACCCCCAGACAGCAGGAAGCATTTTTAAGAACACAACACCCCCATTCCCAAGAGGTGGGGTGGGTGGGTTTTGGTCGTTTGTTGGGATGTGGGTGTTTATTGTCATTTAGGGGGGTTGGGTCTAAGTTGTTATTTGTCATGGCCAGAGAGGAAACAAATGAAAGATTAGAATCAGGGATTCTTTCTTTCTCTCCTCCATCCTTCTTTTTCGCCTATCTTTTTTCCTATCTAGTTTTAGGGAAAAGGAGAAAGAAAGAGGGTAATAAAAATGTAAAAAGGGGGAGGGGGTAGTAGCATAGGATAAAAGGCAGATGAATGAATCTATTAGTCTCAGATAGTTTGCATTGGTATGGATTATTATATATTGATAGAAATTTAAGATTATTTAGTTCAACTCCTGCTTAATGTACATATGTAACTCATTTAAAAATGTGACATTGTAACTAAAAAAAAAATTAAAAAAATGTGACGTAAAGTTCTAGTCTTATAAAACTACTACTGCAAACTGCTCAGGATAGTTTGAAATGTAAGTTAGTAGTTAGTCACCTATAAATACTCTCACTTGTAGTCTTCTTAGGAATTGGTTTAATTACAGAAATAAGCTTTACTTAATCTCTTGTATATGTTTTCAAGGCTAAGCAGATAGTGCATAGCTAGCAACAAGCAGTGTTTGTGTAATAGATACCCTGAGATAGAAGGGTGATCTTCACACACTTCAAATATCTACAGAATATGGCATTTAAAGCTACCTTAATAATAAAACAATAATAATGTGTCTTTCTGACAGGAAGACACATCTGCTCCTGGCGGCACCTACAATCTACCTCAAAGAAGACAATGGGCACCAAAGAACCTCCACTTGGAGTTTGCTTCAAACATGGCAGGGCTAGACACAGGGCAAACATTGCCCTTACCCTGACTGCTGACAGCAGGCTGTCCAAACTGTTGACAAGCACGGCACTGGAAAATTGACTGTCCAGCTTTGCAGAGTCAAGGTAGGACACTCCTTCAAAGTTCCTACTTTACAGATAAATCTGTCGGATAGTCTGGGCCAGTGTGCTGAAGATTGGATGCCCCAGTGCCACAGAGAAACCTCTGGTGATTGTCCAGGTAGTCAGCAACTTCTGACATTTCTACAGTTTAGAAGCTGCTTGCTCTGCAATTCCTGTTTTCTCAGGTAATATTTATCCTGATAAGGGCTGGAAGGGAAGTAGAGGCATAAGAAACCCAAATAATGTAGATTAAGAAGTATGCACTACAGCTGCTCTCTCTCTCTCTCTCTCTCTCTCTCTCTCTCTCTTTCTCTTTCTCTTATTCCTTTCTTCTTGGAGTGAAAGAACATAACAAAAGTCTAAATTTTGAATTAGGATATTTAGCTATGAAAGTCTGTCTTCTTGTCAGCTTAAGGGATAATCAAGAAAGAAGGAAAGCTCCAGGGCCCCGGGCAGAGCACTTGTCTAATGTATGTGTGTTAAGCTTCTGCTGCTTGATGAAGCGCCACAAAGGCAACTTCCGGAGAATTGATTTTGGCTTACAGTTCCAAAGGGATAAGAGTCCAGCATAACTGTGCAGAGGCATGGTAGCAGGCAGCCAAAGCAGGAAGCTCCGAGCTCGAGTATTCAATGGCAAACACGAAGCAGACACGGTGAGCTACCTTGTAAGTGGGTCTACACAGTAGGTGGGGCAAGGATATAGAATCTCAGAGCTTCCTCCAACATGCACACTCATGCACACACACATGCACACACAGAGTCTCTGTTGTACCCTCACCGTATACTCTTGGCTCTTGGGTGTCTGTGGCCTTGGCAGTCCCACCTGCAGGGACTGCAGGGGACTGTAATAACCTGCTTTATCACAGGCCATGGTCATTTAGGAGCTTCACCCACTGAGGTCCATTCCAGCACCTCCCTGCTCCATCGTGGCTACCTGCTGTGGGAAGACTCACATACGTCCGCACTGGCCAGTGTGTACCTGAGCCTCCGCCTCAGAACTGATAGGTTTTTTCTTTATTCCAAGTTCTTGGCACCAGTGAGGACCCACAGTTGCAGGAGTAAACTGATAAGTGCTTTTCAGTTTGAGGAAATGGATTTGAATGGAAATGTTTGCGCTGTCCCAACCAACATTGAGTGGACATGAAAACAAAACAAAAAGCTGTGTGCGTGACTGAAATTCCAAAGTCTGCTTTCAACTTTTCCTAGTTAGAACTGTTAACAAGTAAAGACAATCTCAAGGAAACAATTTCCAAGACCACGCCAGGAGAGGCACTCTTGCTGAATGTCTGACATCAGCCACCTCCTTTGTGTGTTTCTTGGAATGGCACCCTCTGTCTCCCCAGCAGAAGCTTCTCCTGGATTGACAGCCACAGAGCAACTCTTCCAGGAGTTTCATTTTTTTAGTCATGTTTTACTTCATTTGAAAGAGTCTGTGCTAAGTCAGTTCAGCATTCATTTCAGTATTTAAGGCCAACCATCTCATCTCAAGTGAGCCTTCTTGAGCTAAAGACTTTCTTTTCTTTATCTACTTTTAAATATGTTCCAGACTCTTATCAACTTTTTAATCTTTTTGCAGTGGTTAATTTTGAATCAATGTGACAAAACACCTACAGAGCAACTTGAGGAGAGAGAATTTCCTCTGGGGTCATGGTTTCGGTCCTCCCTGGGAGGATGGATGGCAGTGGAAGCGTGTGGCCAGGGCTGTTCACGTACAGCAAGCAGGGTGTGAAAAGCAGGCCAGAACCAGTGGCCCCACTACACCCTGCAAGGGTGCACACCAACTGACCTCTCAGCCAGTCAGGCCCCACCTCCAAGAGCTTTCAGCCCCCAAAAATAGTGCCACCAGCCTGGGGAACAAGTGTTCAGAACAGGAGTCTGTGGGGGACATTTTCAGTTTAAATCACAACTCTTCTTATGTGAACGTTCTGGTTTAAAGGTCATCCCTCGAAACAGATCTTTCACAGTTGATTAAGGAGCACAGGATCAGTGGTTGACGCCGATTAATCTTCCAAGCATGTGATCTAGCCCCGTTGGCAGCTGCAGCACACACTAAGGCGGTGACTGACTGAAGCTGTCCGTTTCCCTCATCAGTCATCGACCATCCTACCCCTGTGCATCTGTGTTCCTGACTGCTAGGACTCTCATTGTGTATTTGGTCCCTTGTGTCCCAGCAGACTGGGAGGCCTTCCGAGGTTTCTGTTACCTGCAGTACATCCTTCACAGCCTTCCTTTCTCCCTTTCCCCTTTAATTGGAAACTTTTAGAGGTTTTAGAGACAGGGTGTCAACTTGGGGGGCTGACAGGTGAGTCTACCGTATCTGACAGAGTTGCTATGTTCTGACCCTCCTAGAAACTTGGACTTGTGATCCAAAAGCCAGCTGTGGGTGGAAAAATACATTATATGTATGCGTGAAATCATCAAAAATAAACAGTAGCCAAGTGTAGTGTTACATATCTGTAGTTCTCGCCTTCCAGAGGCTAAGACAAGAGTTTTCAGTTCAAGGCCGAGCTATATATACGGTGAGACTCTCTCTCAACAAAACAAGGTAAATGTGATCTGAAAGGCTGCTGGCACTAAACAAGGCCGTATAGACACAGTCAGTAATCTCCTAAGAATCACAGCTTCCAGTTGGACAAAGCCTTGTATTAAAATAGATTTTAAGCCAAGCAGAAGTATTGCCTGCATTCCCAGCTCCTTGGTAGCCTGAGGCAGGTGGATGACTTAAGCCCCGAAGTTCTAGGTCAGCCTGGAAAAAGTGGGGAGACTCAACTGACAGTGTTGGGGGGAGAGAGGAGAGAAGGAAAAAAGGAGAGAGAGAGAGAGAAAAGAGGAAGATAGGGAGGGAGGAATGGAGAGTTGATTCTGAAAAGCATTAGCCAGTGCTCAGAATACAGTCGCAGGTAGATCTCTGAGTTCAAAGCCAGCCTGGTCTACAGAGCTAGTTCTAGGGCAACCAAGGCTACACAGAGGAACCCTGTCTCAACACAAAACAAAACAAACCTCCTCAAACTGCTATTTCCTAAAAGTAGGTGGTATAGCCCACACCATTAGCACCACCCAGGGCAGCACGAGGTTGACCAGGAGGGGAAAAGCAAGGGGAAGAGATGGTAAAGATGCTCTTAAAATTTACTTTTATTTTAAATAATTACGTGGCACATAGTCATCGTACAAAATGATGTGTCATTATGTAACTGGCCCTGAGACCTTAGCACAACTGATGCCATGTTGGAAGAACCATTCTGCCCCTACAACTGCCAGCACAGGAACAAAAGTCTAACCCAGCACAGACCTAGTTCTTAGTTTCAGGAAGTCCCTCAGTATACTAACCTTGATTTTTTTTTTTTTTTGGCTTCATAGTTTCACTTCTTGCTGTTTTTGCTAACTAAAGTATGTCAACTAGGATGTGGTTTTTGTGTATAAAAGACAAAGAATGGTGAGGATTGGGGCTGCATGATTTGGGCAAGTTCCCCAGGCAGTTGCCAGCCAGCAATATAGACTTTCTAGTACAGCCTCATGAGTATCCATGTTCCTTGGTGGAATTACCTTCCAACAATTATAACATCTATATGCATGTGTTATATGTACAGGTGTGTGGGTGTGCCAGCCAGAGGTCAGCCTTGGATGTCTTCCTTTATTGTTATTTGTTTTTTGAGACAAGGTCTCTCAGTAAACTCAGAGCTTGTGTGACTGGCGAGTCACAAACCCCCAGGCTCTTGCCTCTGCCTCGCTAATACTGGGATGACAGATGCTCAGTCATGCTGAGCTTTTCTGGGAGCACTGAGGGTGAACTCAGGTCTCCATGCTTGCACACCAAGTACTAACCCGCTGAGCCAGTCCCGGCTTCATCTTAATGCATGTATATCACACATTTTGTTCATATCTAATCCCTGGTACCTTCCTTGTTCCCCATCCACCTAGTCCCCTTCCTCCCCCAAATAGTCCCACTTACATTCCCATATCATAGCCATATTTAAATGTATATTTAAATTTAGATTCCACGTGACAATGTATGTTTATCTCAGCCCAGCAAGCTTTGCTTAACATGATGATATCTATTTATATTCATCTTTCTTTATGACTGACTGATGAAGCTGGGCAAGCGTGGTACAGCTGACTGATCTACTATCTCTGGTGTTCTTAGAAACTTTTCCATCACCCTCAAAAATGCAGTCTCTGCCAAGCAAATACAGGAATCAGATTATTAGGGAACAGAATGTGATTTGTAAAGGATTCTGTTACTAGATGCCTGGCCTGTGCATGCCCACCAAGGATTCACTGCGCAGGAGTCGCTGCCTTCTCTGGATAGGCAATGTCAAACTCATCTTTGTAACTCTACATGAAATTCAAATATAAAGGTAACAGAGAGAGAGAAAGAGAGAGAGAGAGAGACTCAATGTGGCTCCCAGGGACACCATTCCATTTAGTGCAGTTAAGAAGTCTGGTGGAACGGCTTTATGACGAGACTCTAAAGCTGGGTATCTGAAATGTGCTTAGGCTTGCCAGAAGGTTAAACATTCTGATGATTGGCAACAAAATTTTAATCATGTTAAACTATGTTTTCATGTTGGGAAGACAAGTTATTCCCTTTTTTGTTATTTAAAGTACACGCATAGCATAATTAATTTCTCATGAAATTATGTTGAAATATCTGCTGTTAGTTTTTTATGGAGAAATAAAACTTAGTCAAAATGATATTTTAAATCTTTATTGATACCATCTTGATAATGACTTACTCTATTTACATACCCTTCTAAACTGTGTCCTTACCATGTGAGGTCGAGTACTTTTTATGATATTAAAACTTGCAAAAGGAATTTAGCTACTTGTAAACATCAGTACAATTTTAATTTCTGAATAAAAATATTTCTAAAGTAATTAATACTTTCTTCAAAACATTAAATGGAAAACCTGAAAATCATTTTTTTTAAATAAAAGCCACAAATAAATAATTTCTATGTACATTTCAAATTGCTCATATCAAATTACCAAGAAAGGCATTGTGCCACCTGTTGGGCAAAGAAAGAAAGCTGCAGATGACATCATTAGACTCACACCCTTAAGTTTTCTAGAGTTTCAGTTAGTCTTTGCTTCAGAACTACTGGACTGAAGAATTCTTTGGATACCGTGCTTTGAAGTCATGTAGGTAACATTATCATTTTTTTTAAAATATCTTATAATATATACTTTGTTAAAAGTTATTCATAAACTCTAAAATACTAGATGATTCAGCTGTCACACCAAGGATGCTTGCTATCTTAATTATCTTTATATGACTGTCTAATAACTATATATCATAAATAAAGATATTGCTTAGTAGTGACCCAGTAATATTTTATGATTAAGTTTCTACTCAGTTTTTGTAATTTTAGCTAAGCTAAACTATAACCTATTAATCAGTTTTTCTTTTTTAAGATGAAGCAAGCATTTCGTTTCCATTTGTGTCCAATACCAAACTTTTGTCCCCTTTCCCGATTTTGGGTGTCTCTTTCTGGAAAGTCAACAATAATAATAAGTCAAGGTAAATCCTTTCTAATTTTTATATTATTCTGATATTGGAAACCTATGGATTAAATATTCAAAAAGAAGAAGAGGAATAACTTCCATAAGACAACATGATTGGTAAGTTTGTTTGAAAGCAACACACGGTGCAAAAACAAAAGGACCTGGCATATGGTTTGCTGGCCTGCCCTTGCAGGTGGAGGGTGGGGAGTCTGGCTGCCAGAGGACAGCCTTCGGCATTTATCATCCATTGTCCCCTTGTCTAAGACAGGGTCTCTTCACCTCAGTATAGACAGGCTGAGCCCGGAACTTCTGGGCCCGCCTCTCATCTCCCCACAGGGAATGCTGGGGATTCTCCTGGCCCTGCTCCTCCTTTTTCTGCACAGGGAATGCTGGGGTTATAGGTTCTTGCACTACTGGGTCTAGTTGCCACACGGATTCTGGTAATCCAAACTCAGGTGGCTTACATGGTCAGTGAGCCACCTCAGCCCTCATCTGCCATTTTGATGTAGATTTCGTACCCATTATGAACAGTGGTTGCTCCTTCTAACTAGCTTTTCATGTTTAAAAGTTTCTAAATCAGACTTTTACCTTCTGGAGTCAACATTTTTAAAGAATCTGCTTATTCTTCCTTTGTAGTTTAGCTTTATTGATGTCAGTGTTTTCTCTAAGGATTTTGGCAACATGGAAAATTACAATCTTGTTGACATAAAGTGTTGACAAAATTACTGACTTGAGAACATTGTTTCATGACAGAACATGAAGCCAATCTAAAACTTTAAGAACCATTTCTAACATAGGCATCTTTCTTTCTTGGAGACTTTTTGTTCAGATGGAAAACTTGAACCACATGAAAGCTGATATTGGACATTTTGAAAAAATCAGCTTTCATTTTGTTAGAATTCCACTAGAAGCTATATATTGAGGTGTGCTCACAGTACCTAATACAAAATAGGCTATATTTTGATCTGCCTAGCCTTGATGCATTAGCTAAGACATAAAAGGATACAGTTAAGATTTCTTCTCTATGTTTTTCTGATACAGACATTTGAACATAATGTGTTTTCTAATTGTCTCTTAGAAATTGACTAATTGCTTAATTTGCTCCGTCTGCAGCGACTGCCTCCTTAACAGCATCTTTTTGCTTTTGAATTCTTTCGGGAAAACAGGGACCGTCGGCATCACTTTTTGGCCGCAGGATAGCAAGCTGCAGATCTTGCTGTTGGTGCTGACGTCTGTGATGGGAGGGTGAGGATTTACATGTAAGGGAGGCAGAAACCCGGGTCTGCTCTGCACCACACTGTGATCTACAGGGAAAGCGCCGGAGCCGCGCCTTTCCAACACCGCATGATTCCTCCTGCTCAGGGGGCCTGGAGGGACAGTCTCCACTAATTCTTTGGACCCTGAAGGCAAAGAAGGTGATGGCGCGAAGATCTTTTTCCTTGCAGCTTTGCCGTCTTCTAAGGTCGGAGGGGTAACGCCCTCAGAGAGCTGGGAATCAGAGCTGTAATGATTGGCCCCCGAGTTTCGCTTTTGAACTATACTTTTTAAAGTGGAAGCAAAGATCTGACTAGAGTCTGGGTCCTGATCAGTGGGAATTTCCATGCATGCCTGGCTTCCTTCTGGAAGCAAAGAATGATAATTTATTTCATCATATGACATCTTCCTTGAGTTGACCTGGTCAAAGGCCCTGAGCAAGTGTGCAGTATCTTTTACATCAATGCTCTGGTGCCTAGTGATGAAGCGCTTAGACGGCGCCAGCGTGTTGGTTTTGTAGGCCACTTCTTCCTCTGGAGTGATGTCTTGGAGCTCCTCTTGCAAGGAGGCCACTCTGGCCTGGTGCTTTAATGACGGTGGACTCTTGATCCAGGCTGGAGACTGGGATAGCTTGGGCCCGTTAGTGGCCATCCCAGGCTTCCTCCGAGGAGAGTCCAGGTCCCAGGCGTTATCACTGCTTCCAGACAACTCCTTATCTTTAAAGCCAAAAAGTGTCAGGTCCGTCTCAGAAGAGTAAGAGAGCGGCAACGAGGCTGTTCTGATGTCAATTTCTGAAGGCGTGGCCGGCGGATGGCTCTCATCCATGTCTGCAGGAGGCACGTTGAGGTACTGCTGCGTGGTGTGCCTCCCAGAGGGCGACTTTGCTGTTGTTATGATGATGACCTCTTTCCCTTTCGCCTGGCACGCACTCAGGAGCACTTTGAGTGTATCTCTGTCTTCTGCATTTATAGCATAAACCAGAGCTGAGTAACCCGCGTGGTCCTGCAGGCTGAGGTCCGCCCCGCTCCTGAGGAGCAAGGACACCACCTCGGGGCCAGCTCTTTCTAAGCACGCGTGCATCAGCGCGCTTTTCCCGGATTTGTCCTGTATGTTGGGGTCAGCACTGTTCTCCAGCAGGTATTTAACCATCTTGGCTCTCCCAACACTCTGCTGGCCGACGTGTTTGGTCTTACAAGCAATCATTAAAGGTGTTTCCCCACGGTCGTTGCTCTCGTTGATGTAGGCACCACCTTCTAGCAACAGTCTTGTGAGGCGAAGCCGGCTCTGATGGACTGCTTTGATCAGGGAATTTCCATCAGTGGAAACTTCTGAGCCTTCATCCATCTTCAAAAGTCAGAAATCAATACCTGGTTATCAAAGAAATTGAAGATCATTAGTCAGACTCGATGTCCAACTTGACGTCATTTTGTCTATTTCTGAAATATGTGTGAAGGGAACATACATAGGATTATGTCATTAATAGAAGCAGAGCAGACTCATTAATTGCAAAAATAAATTTTAGAATAATAATGACCTTTTTGGAATTAAAAACGTTTCTTTAAAATCTTTCTTGAATAACGAAGCACCAGCTTACTATTTTCCTAGATCTCACATTTAACAATAGATCATTTATTTTCTGCTTTTGAAGAAAATATTTTAAATATTAATATTAAAAAGAAAAATTGGGCTGGAGAAATGACTCAGCAAGTAAGAGAGCTTGCTGAGCACTCATGAGGACTTGAGTTTGACTCTGTAGCACCTCTGTCAAAAGCCAGGCATGAGCCTGTAACTCAAAGGCCAAAGACTCAGTAGATTCCAGGACCTCCCTGACAGCTAGCCCAGCTGCCGGGAGAGTTAGCCTTAATGCCAGACCCTGCCTCAAGGATGTAAGACAGAAAGCAGAGTGCAGGCCCTCTCCCAGTCACCTTGTGTGACTGGACTAGCACAGGGGTCTGTGCACCCCCAAACCCAACGCATAAACCACACACATGCGCATATGCACACGCACGCGCGCACACACACACACACACAAATAGAAATAAAAATAAATCCTAAAGAAAATGATTTTTTTAAAAAAGAAGAAACTGGGGAGATGGCTCAGTCATTAAGAGCACTGGCTGTTCTTCCAGAGGGTCCAGGTTCAATTCCCAGCAACCTCTTGGCAGCTCAAAACTGTAATACCAGTTCCAGGGTATCTGAAACCTTCTTCTGGCCTCCTCAGGAACCATACAAGTGGTACTCAGACACGCAAGCAGGCAAAACATGCATTTATGTATACATATAAAAATCTCTAAAGGGAGCCACACAGGCTATGTAAACACTTAATTTTTACCATTGATACTATAAATACATGGTTGATTTATTTCCACATCTCTGATTCAGAGTCCCTCGATATATAATGTTGTTATGGGGGTAATAATTATCACTTTATATTGAGCTAAGAGAAAATCTGTCTTTCAACTGTGTTTACAGTACGAGACAAAGATTAGATTAGCATTATGAATGTGGTATGTAGATATAAGCTGAATAATTTTTAGAAGAATAGTTTCTCCTAGCTACAGTTTTTTTTTCCATTATTTAGAGCATATGCTTGTTGTTATAAAAATGAAATTCCCAACCGTTTGATTTTACCAATGAAGATTCAGAAGCCAGATGCTGGGGTGAAAACATACTAGCTCACAGAGGCAGAGTAAGCACCCAGTTGTTCTTCCTACACGTCCCAGAAAAAAAAAAAAAAAAAAAAAAAGGTCAAAAGCCCAAAGCTAAAAGCTTGCTAGCTCAGCTGACTGACTGCCCAGGAGAAAAAAAAGCCTGCTAGCTCACCCAACAGCCCAGGAGGAAAAAGCCAACAGCTAAAAGCCCAAGAGCGAGAGAGCTAAAGTGCTAAAGAGCAAAGGTTCCAAAAGCCCCTTCTTCTCCACACTGTCTTAAAAGCCCTTCTCTCAAAGTCCCTATTACTCCCTTGCCAGCTGGTTACTTGTTCTGCCTCTTGACCAAGAATTAACTTTATTAAATCCTGTGTACAGAAAGCTCTAGGATTAAAGGTGAGTGCTAGGGCTGAACCACACCATAGTCACCTGTTCACAATAAACAGAAAGTTCTTGGATTAAAGGTGTATGTTATGGCTGAACCACATCAAACAAAAGAAAGGTTTTACAGTTCACAATCTTGGGATTCATAATGGGATCAAATATACTACAACATATGCTTTTAGTTGTTGAGGTCAAGCCTAAATAGATAAGATGCTCCGTATTTCATACAGAGCATCACCCTTTTACAAATGAAAACTACAAATATTTCCAGGTCACTTTAGTTGCTCATTTCTATATGGCACCCACCTAGCACAGCAGACTAGCTAATCACTGATTTCAAAATCTAAGACTGTGACTCCCAGCATGGTGGGTCACTCTTGGAATCCTGGTACATGACAGGTTTAGGTAGGAGTATCACCATGAGTTTGAGATCAGTCTGGTCTACACAATATGTTTAAGGCCAGTTTGAGAGCTACAGGGTAAGACCCTGCCTCAAAAATATAAACAGAATTGAGATTTGTGGGGCATGAATTTCTGTTTATAATAGAGTAGGTGGTTAACATTCTGGTCTCTTACTGGAAGGAAAGAACAGACAAAGAGAACAGAGCGCAAAGGAGGAAAAGACAAAGTAGGCATATACAGAAATTAATTTGTTGTTGACATTGTATGTTCCTGTAGGTTCTGGGCAGGGCTGCAAAGATACCAGCATCCTCAGCCTGTGCTGAGGAACTTCAAGAGACTCTGGAAGATTTTGTATGGAGCTGGTTACAGTAAGATTCGCGGGGTTTAAACTGCTTTAATAATTTAGGGACAACAATGGGGTTTGCAGAAACCAGACACTGAACCTTCTTTTTGAAGACTGTGTAAGAATTTAGAATATTGGGCTAGGAGCATAGTTCAGAGATAGAGCATGTGCCTAGCACATGAAAGGCCCTCGGTTCTGTCCCTAGTACCAACAAACAAACAAACAAAATTAAGGGGCCAATGAGAAATTTAGTAGGTAATGACACTTGTTCTGCAAACCTTATGACCTGGGTTCAACCCCCGGAACCTTTCTAAAAGAGAAAGAGAGAACCAACTCCAGAAGTTGTCCTCCAGCCTCCACACCATAGCATGCATCTATGCATACGTCACACACGCAACAATAATAGTTTTCAAATTAACATTACATTTTTAAAAATACTTTTTACAGGTAGACAAAAGAGGAAGGGAGACGCTGAAGCCTAAACTGCAGTTATCTGCAATGACAGGCTCTGTGTTTAGGGGCAGACTGAACTCGGAAAATATCGCTGTAGATGGCTAGGGTTAGGGCTTACGTGGCAAAATGCACACGACTCATTTTGCTCCCTCCTGAAACCTCCCAAAATGAAATAGTTTTTAAAAAGACATACAGTCAAAAAACCAGAGACAAAACAAGGAAGGCAGTAGCATTCTGAAAGCCTCAAAGCAGAGGAGCCAGCTCGAGAAAGCGAGGAACTAACCGCATACACGACACAGTGTCCTTAAAGCAGGAAGCTTTACACAGGGCTCCAAAATAAGGGGCGGGGGAAGGTCAAAAGTTGCCAGGGAGCAGGCAGACCCTTCACTGCTCCTGCCTTGGACAGCAGCAGACACCCTGAATGGGAGACTCCATCCCCAGTCCCACCTTCACCCTGATCCCTGAGCAATGCTGGCATGTGAAAGCTAGGGGAAATGTGGACAGAGGGTGATTCCTCCAACTCCAGGCCATCAGTGATAGCTGGGGCCATCAGGGGTCTGTTCTCTGAAAATGGTAAAGCATGGGGTCTCCAGACTGAAGAGAAGCGATTGCTGAATGATCACTGTCTGAAAAGAGCTGTAGTCTACCCTCCCTCCACACAGCCGCAGAAAGACTGGCACTGACACCTAGAGTGAAGGATGCTCAGGTCTGCCCTCCACAGCTGGATCTTCCTGGAGCACACCACAGGGTTTCACAGGTTTCCAGAGTGTTCCACCATGAGTCTCACAGGGGACAAGCATCACCACATGCTCCCGCCTTCACCTGGCTCCTTCGCCATGAGCCAATAGTCAAAACAAAACCTGAAAGCAAATGAAAAGTCTCCCTTCATTAAAGACCAGGGCAAACAGAGAAAGGCAAATTGGAGGGGGAAGACAGTAGCTAGGAAAATAAAAACTTCAAAAACTCAGTATCCTCCAAAGTAAGAAACATTATAAGCTTGAAGTAAGAGCAAGAGTGTCAGGGACCATGAAATCTCAAAAGAATGTGAAAGAAACCTGCAAAACTCAGTGAAAATATGTCAGTGGTGATGAGAATCTCAAATGCAGGGAAGGAAAAAGAAAAGAAAAAAGCTGGTCTTCGCGGCACCTGCCTGTAATCCCAGCACTTGGGAAGTAAAAGTGGGAAGGCCAGAAGTTCAAAGTCAGCCTCACAGAGAGACCCTGTCTCACAAAAATAAGTAACAACAGGGAAAGAAAGAAAAGCAAACCAACCAGAATCTGGAAAATGTGGCAGATGGTACCCTAGTCACCATCAACCGTCAACTCGATAGCCTGCAGTCACCTAAGAAAGACTTAAGAACTGCCTAGGTCAGTCTGGTCTGTGGGCGAATGTCTGGACTAGTAACTGATGCAGAAGGCCGAAGCCCACCGTGGACCACGCCATTGCTGAGCAGGTCCTGGGATGTGTAAGAAAGCTAGCCCACATGAGCCCGTGAGGAGGCAGTGTGAGCCCGCAGGCAGTTCCTCCATGCTCCCTCCGCGCCTCCCGCCCCGGAGGTATAAGCCACATAAACCCTTCTCCACATCCCTGTTGGTCAGAGAATCTTATCACAGAGTCAGCGAGGAAACGATATCAAGGGGTAGCAAGAGAAGCAATCGTTGATGAAAGTGTGGGAAAATCCCAGGCCTGGAGAAGAAAGCATTATCAAATTGAAAAGACCTAATCAGAGCGTGGTGCTAAGAGTGAGAGAGTGCATGCCCAAAACACATGCCTGTGAGTTTCCATCGCACGGACCAGAAGCTTCCACTGTCTTGATAGCAGGGGAAGGGGTCCTTGGGTGTGGGGATAAGTCACATATCAAGGGATCAAAAATGAGTATAGATTCAGGCACATCAACAATAGCAATGAGACACAGTGCAGAAGCATCTTTAAATATCTGAAGGAGAAATGACCCTCTGCTTAGAATTCTATATTTAGCCAAACCTTCAGGCAAGAATTGGGACATAGTCTCAAGAATTAACCGAAGGATGGAATCTACCAAGATGAAATGGCAAACAAGAAAAGTAAAGCACAAAGAATATGGAAGCTGAAGATCAAGGAAGAGGCACCCCAACCCCCCAGAAAACGCTGGAGGGACCTGCCAGCTTTATGGATGTTTACAGACATCCTCAAGGTGGCTACCCCACCACAGTCTGTCAGCTAAGGACCAAAGCACACAAACCTGGCTTCAGTTCTTGTCTCTCCTTGCTATGTCCTGACACTTCTCTCTGTTCCCCTCCTGTCCTGCTTCTGTGCCCCCCAAGTGGTGCTCACTTTAGCTCTGCTCACTCCCTCAGCTCTGACACCCGGGACTGAGTCCTGGAGGGCTTGGGGGAGAGAGACTAAACAGCCCCACTCCCTTGGGCAACCAGTCACTGCTCTGCACCAGGTCCAGGTCAGAGGCCCCAAGGATCATAGGATTCAATCCTGATCCTGCCTAGAGGGGTTCCTGCAAGGTTCATGAACCCCAGACCAACTTGCCTTGTGAGACTTTTACCACGTAGAGTCAGCGCCACTCTTTCTTCATTCGTCTAGATTGGTGTTTGCTATATAGTTAAAGTTATTTTTCTTTGGAGTCAGTTATAAATGGGGACAACATTGAAAGCAAAGAGGATAACTGACGAGCATCCAAAGGGACAGTGGCCGTTAGTGGAGGAGGGAGACAGTGTGATCTGGGAGTGTTACCCAGACACCTCTGAAGTCCCAATGATGCTCCACTTTTCAACTGGGACTCTGCTCTTTAAAACTACATTTTCACACACTCTTCCATACAGTATTATAGAAACCTGTATACAGAAAGTGGCAGGATATACAAAGTTAGGCCATTTGAGGCCTTCCTTTCACAACATAGTTCAGCTCCCAGGGTATTAATAGTGTTTGTTGTTAAATACTCCACTGGCATTGCCGTAAATAAGCTCATAAAAGCAGTACTCCAAATCGAACTGCCTCCATTTTGATATCTTCCATGATGCACAGCAAAGCACTCAGGGATAGATTCATAACCTGAAGGAAAGCGAATGCTTTAGTTTTATGTCCTGATCGTCACAGTCTAGAAAAGCTGTTCCACCATCAAAACCTACCTCAAACTTGGGATGCAGAAACTGAGATGGCAGTGTGGGTCCCACCTCTTAGGTCTATTCTGGAAGCAAAACATTTGAAAGTTACAAGTGAGCAACAAAGAAACCACTTTCTTGCAGTTTTCATATACAAATGGGTTTAATATGAGAAGAAATTAGGAGGCAAAGGAACATAATATCAAACACAGAAAGCACTGAGTAAGTCCAAGCCAAGAAATGGTACAGTAGCAATCACAAACAAACAAGTTTAAAAAAAAAACAAAAAACATAAGCCAAAGTCATGCTTGAGAAACAGACCCTGAAATAAAAACACGTTACCATGTACTGACCTCCTTTTTTGTTTGAGAAAAGGTCTCCTGGAACTCACAATGTAAACGAGGCTGGGTCTTGAACTCACAGAGGTCCGACTGCCTCCATCCTGAGTACTGGGATTCAAGGCTTATGCCATCATGCCCCACTCTGCCTTTCAAAATTACACTTTCCCACAGTTTCTAAACTTGGACTCTGACTTGGTTGTTCTCATTCTTAAGTCTAAGAACTTTTAAACGTGAAAAGATGGAAAGACTTTAAGTTAAACACACCACACCACACCACACATACACACACACACACACGCGCGCACACGGAAAGCCCTTCTCTACAACACTAAATCTGAGCACTTACGCACACAACTTTTCTTTCTCCAAGGCTGGGGTCAGGAGGCTCTAAGAGAGAAAACTGGCAATAAACTAGAGACTGGGGTATCTGAAGAAGTAGTGGCCTCTTCTCCATCCTACAGAAATGGGGATGTTGTGGACTCAGGGTACCAACTGGTTGCCTCCTCTGTTGTTGCGTAGATGATGACAGACCTTCTCCCAGGGGCCTGGAGAATTATTTAGGGAAAAAAAAGGGGGGGCCAGAGTCCAGGAGGCTTACTTCTCGCTGGGCTGAATTCTGTTTTTAAATCACTGTTACGTGTGGATGTAGGTGAATGCTGACTGGGGTGGGGCATGCCAGGGGTCAATCTCCAGTGTCCTTCAGGAGTTATCCCTCTTGTTATGTGAGATAAGTTCTCTCACCAGGATGTGGGGGTCTCTGATAAGGGTAAGTTAGCTAGCCAGGGAGCCTGTGGCTTTGGCTGAGGCTGTTTCCCAGTGCTGAGATTAAAAGTGTGTACCATCTATGTGGATTCTAGAGACCAGACTCAGGTCTTCGCGTTTGCGTGGTCAATACCGAGCTGAAGGAGCTAGCTCCCCGCCTTTGACATTATGCTAGGTTGCTCAGCCCGACCACCTGGCCTCCAGAAATCCTCTGCCCCAGTCTCCAGAGTATCTACACCCATAGGCATGTGCTTCCACACTGGACTGTAACGGCATCTGAGTCTGCTCACACTTTACATTTCCTAGGACCGTTCTGATACTGCTGATACTTCAGTGATTTTTAATTGAAAATACTTCGTCACATACTTTGTTCCCCAGAGACCATGATTAGTTCCCACCATCTCATTTTGTAGCCACTGCCTAACGAGAATAATCCTGTCATTAGCCTTCCCCCTCTTTGGGGCATCCTTTCATCTTGCCAGAGCGATCTGTAAACCACAAATCCTGCATTTGAATATGATTTACTTTCCGTTGAGTATTTGATGAAGACCACTTCTTCCGCCTGGAATGAGCTTTCCTCCTGTGGGAAGTGTCCTGAGAACCAAGGGCTGATGCCATCTGGGCATTCGGTCAGCCCCTTGGCTTTTCTACTTTTCTGACACTCTCTTCACTGTCCCTGTGGCTTCCATGCAGGTCACAGTTCATCTGGAACAGGTTCAGAGTCAGCCAGACCCAGAGCTGGATCTTAACTTTGCCATTGTTAGCTGTATGTCCTAGTCAAGCCTGGGCCTCGTGGAGGGTTGGCTTCCTCATCTGAGGAATGCCAGTCTTACGGCATTTATACTGGGTGGCCATGCAGCTGAAATCAGACAGAACCAGAAGGAAGCTTTTCTGCTGTGCTTTCTACTCAATCCATTCTTCTTTTCAAGAATTTTGTCTTAGAACCTAAGCTTCTCTTTTGATCACATCCCAAATCCAAGGCCTTTTAAAATAACAGAGCTAGAAAGAGGGCTTGGTGGATAAAACACCTATTTTGTGAGCATGAGAACCTGAGTTTGAAGCCCCAGAACCCATGCTAAAAGAAATGTGACATGATGGTGCATGCCTGTAAGCCCAGCACTCAAGAAACAGAAATAGGTAGATCCCTGGGCCTCACTGGCCAGTTAGCCTAGCTGACCTGGTGAGTTCCCAGTTAATGAAAGATTTTCAAAAACAAAAATGGTTAAAGACTAGGAAGTCGTCTTAGTCCATACAGCACTTACCATGCAAGTGTGAAGAGCAGAACTCAGATCCCAGCACTCACATAAATGTAGGGTGACTCTGATAGCCAGCCTGTAATTCCAGCACATGGAAAATGGAGAGAGGAGGACCCCTCCCCCACCACCGTAGCCCGGGCAAGCTGGGAGGCTAGACTAGCTGAATCACTGAGCTCTAAGTTAAGCGAGTGATGCCACCTCAATAAAAAAGATGGAGAGCAACTGAGGAAGGCATTCACACACACACACACACACACACAGGAACAAACACAAGCAGGCACATGTACTTGCAAACCTCCATTTGCTCTCATACAAGCACTGTTCACTTATGAATGTGTATACACCATGCCCACATACCTCAGACAGTGCCTGAGAACTGACTGAAACACAAGGGTGTCCTCTGGCCACCCTACACATTAAAAATGTGTTCATGTGCACACACAAGTATATACAAACTAAATGAATAACTTTAAATTACAGACACACTATTGGAAATGACTTTCTTACTCTGTAAGTAATGGCTCATCATTTCCTTATGGGTCCCTATGTTATTAGAAGAGCTTAATTATTAAATATTATTTATTTTTAAATAGTTGTGTAAAAACCCCTCCCTATTTTATTTCTTTTTAAGTTTTATTTTATGTATATGAATGTCTGTGTTGATGCCCTTCGGCGCCAGAAAAGAACATCAGATCCCCTGGAACTACAGTGACAGGTGGTTGTGAGGGGTCATGTGGGTGCTGGGAATTGAACATGGGTCCTTTGGAAGAGAAGCCAGAGCTCTTAACAGTTGAGCCATTTCTCCATCCCCACTCCTTGTTAAAACTAGAAACCTTTAACTTTAGTTAGAATGCATCACTGTGTACATTCTTACACTGCCTTTCTTTGCTGGTAAGCTTCCACTCAAAATTAACTTATTTTTTTTTTTTTTTAGTTTTAAAGGCAGCTGGGTGGTGGTGGCACACGCCTTTAGTCCCAGCACTCAGGAGACAGAGGCAGAAGCAGGATATCTATGAGTTCTAGGCCAGCCTGGTCTACAAAGTGAGTACCAGGACAGCCAAAGCTACACAGAGAAACCCTGTCTCAAAAAACCAGAAAAAGAAAAAAAAAAAAAAAAAAAAAAAGGTTTAAAGGCATAAAGGCATAAACTTCCAACAACAACAACAAAAAAACAACTGGAGAAAAGGTGTTATCAAAAGGTGTTATAAAATTGTTATGAACAATTTAGAGAAGCTTTGAAAGGAGAGGAAAGCTGTCAGAGTGATAACGGTAAATGACATGTGAGGAGCCACTGGTGTAATGACCTTTGACCTGTGGGCCCCAGTAGTCTCAGCACCACCACAAAAAAAAAAAAAAAAAAAAAAAAAAAAAATAGCAATGAGGCACAGGATGAAAAGCAGGGATGGTCTGAAAATCTGTGGATAGATCACCTGGATTTCCAAATGCTCTCCGCACCCCAAGTAGCTGACAACCAGTTAAGACTGACCATGTGAACAAATTGATCAGAAAGACCACAGATAACGGAGGCAGCAGATAGTGAGGACAGAGGGAGAGCTGCAGACTGAAGCTGGGGTCGCCAGCTCTCTGCTGTGTTACCAGGAAACCAGAAGACAGAGGCAAAGCATGGCATCTTAGAATCAGGGGCCCTTGGGAAAAAATATCTGTTGACAAATGGAGCCAAACACACCTAGCTACACTCGCCCTCCCAGACACCCACTCCAGATGGAAATAGAAAGTTACCTGAAAACATTATTCCCGATTCCACACTTGATTTTTTGTCTCTTCTCTCCCTGGGTGAGCTTTCCGTCAGGCAGCTGTCAGCTCCTACGAAAGGAAATCAAAGCTATTCAGAGGCACATAAACACTGACGATTTGTTGCCTGCATCTCTCCCATTCGAAGTCGAGGTTTTTAATTCCTTGTTTAGAAATCCCTACAGTATTTGGTTTATCACATTTCACTGACTACGAGTTTGTAAATGAGACTGGAATGGATCCCACGCACGCACAGCAACCTGGCCCAAGTCTGTTTGCAGGCAAGCCCACCCCACTGGTGGGCTAGAATTGATGAGGCCTTGGTGCTCGCCCGATTCAGCTCACATTTTTCTACAAGAGAGTGGGAAAGGTAACCGGACCCTCTCAAGGTCATTCCTTTCTCCTGTCTGCCTGGAGTTAAATTCTGGCTTCCATGTACTGTACCTCCGTATCTCCCTGCCTCTTAGCCGGCAGACTTCCCAAGGCAGGGCCCCGTTTGGGGTACCTGATTTGTGTGGTACCCAGCACAGTAGTGCTATAAGACTGAAATGCCTGGAAAGCCATCTTGGAGATGATTTTTCCTGTTGCTGTTTGTGCACCCACCACTCCCACCTTTCTTTTCACTAGGACAGGACAGTGATTTTCTTTTGTGTTCCCTCCTATAGAACAGTTTCTGGTTATGTAGCTGGAGAGTGGGCACATGCCTCTAAAGCTCAGAACAGCCCTTTCTCTTTTCCTAGTGCCTGCCCTGCTGTGGCAGGGAACCTGGGCTCTCTCAAAGTTACCAATGGGGCAGGAGCAACATCTACACTGCAGGGGATGACTGTGAGGAGTTTAAAGACCAGAATGTATTTACTGCTTAGGAATTCAGTAAGTCCTGCATCCCAAACCCAAGGTAGGAAACCTGACAGGGTTCCCTTCCACCACTGGCATCTCCATCTTTTCCTAGTCCCAGAATCATGTGAGCCTTTAAAAAAGACCGCCCACTCCTGTTTGTTTCCTGGGTGTTCCCGAGCCCTGCATTTGCCCACGGGGGATGCCTTCACCATCATTCCCAAGTGGTCTGACAATCGACTTCCTTGCAGGAGTGAAGGGCCGAGGTGCTGCCACAGCCCAGAGGAGGATTAGGGAGCCCACGGGTCCCAGGCAAGAGTACAACTCTGAGTGAGAGTCAACTAGAACAAGAGCCTGTCCTCTCCCAGTCAGGTCTTAAGAATCATAGTCCCGATGGGCAGTCCAAGGCCAGACAGCAATTGGAATGAGGCCAGCCAGAGGTCATAAGCAAAATGTGTCTCTTCCCAGCAAGGAGAGAGTCGGGGCCAAGCAAAAGATGCAATGACTGGCCAGGAAAGATGGCTTTCCTGAGTCTCCAGTCTTCTAAGAAATACTCTGAAGCTGCCCACAGGAAGGAATTCATTGATAAGCTTTGCTGTTCCTCTCACACATAGCTAGGATGTCTTTTAGCTATATCTATGAGCTACCCTTTGGGCTCTGGGGCAAGGTTGTGAGGTGCCTAAATCCCAACTTCTCTCAGAAGATTCCCTTCCTCAGCAGAGAGAGAGCCAGGGGATGGGGGTAAAAATTGCAAACCTGACCCTCCAAAGTGTCTGGGAAGCAGCGAGATACCAAGGGGACTGAATTTCCAGGCTGTTGAGTATGCAGGCGGCGCCTCGAAGGTCCCTGCCTGGTTTGCTCAGATTTTCCCCAGTTCGGGAAAGAGCAAGTCCAAGGTGCTGTCGGAGAAGGGCAAAGGAAGGTGACTGGGGCGACAGCGCCGGGGCGCGGATGGGGGCGGGGTGCTCATTTCGTCGCCTCCAGTCCTAGCCAGGGAAGGCAGCTGTCCACGAAAAGGGCTGGGCCAGGAGGCCCTGGGCAGTGGTCCCCGCGCAGCCCACCAGCCTAGCAGGCTGGGGAGATGGAAGGCCAGAAAGCGGGCTGCCCTGGGCATCCTTCCCCACCCCCCGCAGGAGCCGCTCAGCAGCCGGCTCTCCACGGAGAGGGTCTGGATGGCTAGTGCCAAGGATGTGCGCACCCGGGAGCCGCAGAGACGGGACCGCGCGCCCGGAGACCCTGGGTTCTGCAGCCCGGGGTTGCAGTCGGCGCGGCTGCCGCAGCCGCTCTCCGCACCTCCGCTGCCCAGAGGCCACGGACCTGCGGCCACGCGCTCCGGCCGGACCCCCGCGACCCGCGCGCTCCACCGGCAGAGCGCGCGCCGCTCCCGCCGCGGGGCCGCCACCCCACAGCCTGGGCCCCGAGCCGCTCCGCCCGCGCCGCGAGGCCCGAAGGCGGCGAAATCCGCAGCCCCGCGGGGTCCGGGCGCGAGCCACCACCGGGGGCTGCGGACCCGCGGGGGCCCCGA